>NC_137457.1:252138712-252738712 GCF_964235325.1 Thermobia domestica | reverse complement strand
TACACCAGAGGTGAACGCTCTAACCACTGAGCCACCGCGGAACCTTATAAGCCATTCCGAAGAAAGGTTCTTATGTCTAAAATATTTGGAACATTTTAATACGTAATTATTTTCTTAATTAAATAATTCCTGCAATTCCTGATAAAAAAATCCTAAAATATGCGGCAACCAGATAATCAATAAAATAAGGTGTGTTGCATATAACCCAGGGGCCACCAATCTTCTTGTCACTTTTCTCCAAATAACATTGTTTGGTGATGGATGCTGAAGTTATTGCCGAGTAGAAATTCCCAGAACGAAAGTGACTCAATTAATTTGGCTGTTACTTTGGATAGCATATCTTGCCCACAAACAATGAAAATTTCTTCACAGGCCTGTGCAGCATTTGCACCTTTATCGAGATAAAATTGTGAAATGTAGCGTAGTTTTACGGGAAGTTCACTCATCCTCGCGCTGCAATACCTTACGTCTGATTAATAATTTCAAGGGTTTTATCATATCCACTAACTTCAATTTGTCAGCTGTCAGCTCACATTAGGCTGAACCTATCGTGAGTCATATATCCAGCGATTTGGGACGCTAATGCCAAGATTCACTACTTTTTAGACTACCCACACAACGGAAGGTATAATGTAGTTGGCTTCCCGCGAAAAGTTATAGTGACGTTTATGGGGGAGTGGTCAGCTAGGTTACCCGTGGCTCGCTGAGCGCAGAAGCCGGTTGGTGGTGATTGGCTACCCTCTTACCACACCCCAGTGACGAGCAGGTCCAAGCGCGGGAAGCCAACGACGTTATACCTTCTGGACTATATTTTTGATGCGGTTTCACTAATGTAATGAGCTATTCCCAAGGATGTTTCTTATCAGTTGTGGTGATACTTAAAATTTTAGATATTAAATTATTAGTAGCGTGTAATTTTTATATCGTCACCTTTAAATTCATCAAAAGGTTAGTAAACCTTTCTACTCACTACGGCATTAAACACACTGACTTACGTAAATCTACAGAAACACACAAGGTCAACTACACATTAAAACACTCAATTCTAATCGCGTTTCTTATTTCATACTCATGTTTATCAATTATATTCTTAAAACTATTGTTCTAATAAATTATTGCATTTTACATAAAAAAATATGCCAATAATTACCCCTCGAACTTACTTATTAAGTTTTACTTTAATTAATCCCCAAAGTTAAATTTAGGCTAAGTTACCATCCTACAGCATCACTATAATATTTAAAAAATCAATAATTCTGTTCATTAACTATTACTTAATTTTTCATGCATGTTTCATAGGGACGTTCATTTTATAGGAAGTTAGAGTCCTATCTTTAGTTTCGATACCTAACTACACTACTGAGTAACGAAAAACTTGAAAAATAAAAATAAAATAACTGACTTCAAAAACGCAATAAAAGCAGAAAATTTATTTATTATACTATATATATATATATATATATATATATATATATATATATATATATATATATATATAGAGAGAGAGAGAGAGAGAGAGAGAGAGATTCATTAATTCAAATAATTTCTCATTTATCTCACGCTATTGGATGAATATAAAAAATTCTGACCCCGACAAAATCAGATGAATCACGCACGCCCACTATGACTACAGACAACACTGCACTGGTATGCTTTCCTGTAGATTTCAATTCACGTGTTTAAGATAAATGTAACACTAACAATGACCCGTCCTACCACAGAAACATTGTTTCGACACGAGAAATGCTAAAGTTCGCATGAGAAGAGAGCCACAATGTACCCCCCCCCCCAAAAAAAAAAAAATTCAGCGGCACTTTGCCCACTATAACACTTTCGCTATGCAACGAACAGAACAACAGAGACTGATGCACGTGTGTACAATTTTGCTTTATGAAGCCCAGCTCGACATATGCGTGCCTTCGACGTACAAGGTCTCCAGTTCAATTCCCGGTGTGAAAACAGGGAACGCCCCTAGATTGGTTTAAGATCCTCGTTTAAGCTATAGGTCTTGTCCTATATAGCCTCGCTACTGACAAGACGTAAGTACAGTCAGCGACAAAAGTTCTTTCGGTTCGGTAAAATTTATTTCGGGAATAAATTTTGGAATGGGATTTATTTTGGGTGGTATGGCTGGAGTTTACAGAAAATTACATTCTTTTAATTTACTGAAAATTGTACTCAAATTATTATTCTATTCTGGAGTTACTTACGAAACTAATTTCATCAAACATAAAGAACTTTTGTCGCTGACTGTACAAATACATAAGTCATTCAAAACTATCATTGATGGTAATATTCCCAAAGGGATCGTAGAATGTTATCTTCTCAGGGGACTGTCTCTAAATCGATTTTTTTTCATAAAGTAACTTTTGGATGTTCAAGCTATGGGGTCATTTTCATTAAAAGGGTCTTACTCGATCAATGTTATATATTAGCCTTGCGCGAAAGTATACTGATTCTTCATTTTATCAGGTCCGGGAAATCAAAGACACCCATACATCTAAATTGAACATTAGCCCGGGTACTTTTTATTACTTAAGATGGATCAGGATAAAGCAAATTTCTATTCCATATCTCGGAAACAAGTCACCTGGGGCAAAGTCATAATTATTAAAATCAAATTAGTTTTTTTTTTTCTTTTCAAATTTACATTGCAGTTGGCATTAGTAGTACGGTCTTCAACGACTATTATCTGGGATACGAACTCGGCAAATGCTCATAAATAACATCCACAAACCATATCGCCTACTTTTCTCATCAATCTCTTAGTAGACCATCGGAAGAGAAACTGCGAACGATAACTGACTTGAAAGTATGAAATCGAAGAAGTCGGTGGAAATGTTCCAAACCAGCCATTTCCAACTCTTTTCAGAGATGTTGGAAAACTGTGATCCATTAGAAAAGTCGTTTCAAAGAGCTCCAGAGACTGTCGCGTGCCAACTCTCTCTTACAAACTGACACGTAGTTTACAGTTAATTACCCGAACTTGATGACTACACGAATCGTGGTCGACATTAAGAACCACTACTTTGCCACCCACTCTTTAAGAGGAAAACGTTAGCTTAAGAAAGGCGAAGGATGGGGTTTCCAACACATTCCGTTTCCACGCAACTCACAGTTGACAAAATAATGGTGCAGTTTCTAACGAAACGGTAAAAAGGGCACGTTATTGCGTCAGCAAATATCTTTAGTAAAAAAAAAAAAAAAAAAAGAACTTGGGAAAATATATTTCAGTCCCGTTACTAATTCAATCCTCGGAGTTAACAAATTATAAATTATCAATATTATAAATGTATACCATACATCATAAAATTTCCTGTAATTCTGTTGTTATTTATTACCCTACAGCAACGTATATTTTATTACAATTGGCGAAATTTTCCAAATATCTTGTTAAATCATTTAGCAGTCGCGAAGTCAGCAAAACACATCGGTGAATTTCAAAACACGGTTTCCGATCTCTAGGGCAATGAAATAAGAGGAACATATTATATTTCCTTTACAAATTATATTTCTCTTAAAAATTTCAATTTAAAACGATATATTTTACTCTACAATTAGAGTAAAGATATTCCGGTTAATCCTTAAGAGGAGGAAATTCTAACCTTTATGCTCTACAGAGGTTGGACTGGCCTTTTCGACTCTAATAACCCCTTTTAAACTTAAATATTTACATACACAATCTGGACAAAAGAGCACTTTATAGTATGATTTTTTTTTTTTTCGTTGGGCATATCCACCAACGCAAAAATGCTATGCAATTATTTCAGTTCCTCCATCAAGTCACAAAGATTAAGGACTTCTTTTCGTTGACTATTTTTCTCTCCCAAAACCTTTATTTCTCTCAAAATTAATAGGTACTTGCAGTTCAACTCAGAATATGCACGGTGTGTCAAATCTACCTTATATTGACTGAATTTTTCTCTTGGTATGGCCACAAAGAAAGCATCGAGTTTACATAAACACGAGCTGTTACCGTTTATATTTCACCTTCTTGTCGCGGATTTGCAGATGTGGTATCTCTTCAGAAATGAACAACTAATATGTAACTCACTGATAATACTTAACTTTTCAACTATCTGCTTTTCTGTATATTTATTTTTCAAATCCTACTATCGTTCATAATCTGCTTAACTTCTAAATGACATTCAGTATGTGTATATCTTTTTCTTTTTCTATAATTCTTGATTTTATATAATTAGATTATAAAAGAAGCGAATACTAATTGTTCCCTTGAAAGGAGGAAACCTTTCTTAATACCGTACGTACCAAAACATATTATGAGTGCGACTAAATAGACTTCTTAAAATCTTTACTTGTGCTCTCAAGCCTTTTTAACGTTCCTATACCACATACACATTATCCACAAACTAACATTATTTCCTCCGGTTAGTGTTCGAATTATATAAGAATCGCCCACGCTCACCAGTCACTGATACCTTTAATTGTGACAATACTTGTTGGAAAATTCTTTTGTTATTCATGTTTATCATATTTATATCTAAAAACAATAAATAATGAAAAAATTGGGGGGAATGGCGAGAAAACTTGTTCTTCTGTTTTTCAGAACGATTTAAATCTGTTGTACGAAACCGAATTATTCTGTGGAAATCATTGGAAAAAAAATTGCCCTCAAGAGTAAACTAGCCCCTGGACTTTTTTCCTCTGAAATGTGTTTCCAGATTTTCTTCTTACACCATATTATAGGGTTGATTATGAGATATTAATTTGTGAAATATAATTTTACAATATTTTTTGGAGAAAATTGAAGGTTTTGATTTTTACCCAAGTAAACTATCCTTACTTTTGGGAATGGGAAAATGTTTGGACCTCTTCCGAGGGAAGAATTTTATAGAAATCTTAAGTTTAGAATTTGGTGGTGATACACTGAACAGCATGGTTTCTAGGCATGCGTACAACGGGACGAACGGATGAAGAAACAGACAGACAGATATTTTTTAAAAAAAATCACTTTGTTCGGATGTAGGGACGAATGTTATTGGTAAAATTCGAAAAAAAAATCGAAAATTTGAATAATTGAACCTTTGAGTACTCGTTATTCAAATATTTTATTAGGATAAGGAATAATTATTAGAATATTTAAAATGAATATTCGGATAATCGACTAACAGTAGAAAGTACGAGGTGTGTTTAAAAAGTATCGCACCGTATAAACAAATGAAGCGTGAGAGACTTTCTTCAGTGTAGATGTAGAGAGAACACACTGAATGCGTACAAGTGAATTTTTCACGCAAAAAGCATCTGTCGCTGGTAGTCAAATTTCATTTTTTTGTTTTTCGTAAAATGACAGAAAAACTTAAGCAGTGATAACGTACCAAAAGCCTGGCGGTACTCAAGTAGAAACTATTCAATCGGATCGGTACATTCAATTTTGAACGAGAATTTGGGTATGGAGAGAGTGTGTGCCAAATTTGATTCAGGCTTTCATCGTCAAACACAACATTTCTGTGTGTTGTCAGCCCCCCTACTCACCTGACATGGCTCCGTGTAACTTTGGTTATTTCCCAAGCTGAAAATGTCACTAAAAGGGACCCGATTTGAGTCAAGAGAAGACATGCGGAATGCGACGGCACGATTGCTCATCATTCCAAAAACTGCGTTCCAGGAGTGTTTCCAACAAGGGCGGAAGACCTGGGCAACAATGGTGTGTGCATTATCAAGGAGATTACTTTGAAGGGGATGAGTGTTTCGGATTTCCGAATCAATAAATGTATTTTTGCCAACCAAAAGTTCGATACTTTTTGAATACACCTCGTACTCCGATAATTACAACAATAATACATATTCGAATAATTTTAACATATACAGTAACATCAATTGGATACTAATTTTATCGCCATTACTGTACTTTCTTCTCTTCCATCGTCGCTTGAAAGAAAAAGTTTAAAAAAAAAAGAAAGACTCACTGACATAACAATTTAGCACCTTAGTACGTGACACGTCAAAGTAAGACGCTATCCTCTTGCTGCAGGAGTAACTTAATTTTCGACCCAGTTAGGATATGCAGGTACGTGCGCGTGTGTGAATGTATAGAAAGCTGATCTTCTGGTTTTTATTCTCAACACATTTGGCAGAATGAAAACACGAAATTGCGGTGCTATTCAGGGGAACTAACACGGCAGTATGTGCTCCACTAGACGAAATTACAAGTTCATTCAAGAAACCGCAAAGCGTTCATGAGGGAGAACCGAAAACTCAGTTAGACCTGTATTGAATCGAGGTGTGCAGAAGCAGAAAAGGGAAAAAGCAATCCTCGAACGTGCATGCTTGTTCGCATTGCAGAAGGCAAAGTACTTTGAGTTCAACCACAAGAGAGAAAGGAAAGTTTTACCTTATGCTGTTTCATTCCATCCAAATAACTGAAAAGAGCATACACGCTCTATTAGGAAAAACAAAAATAATATTACATCTTTAACTTTTTATGCCTGTATACCAAAGGTCAACGTAAGGGGCAACATGGGGTTCGTTGACCCAATAACCCTTCCATACTATACATTATTTTACTTTATTATAACCTACTTTGAGTTGAGAATCATTCAATTTTACACAAACACCGATTGTGAAACAAATTATCCTTACAATTTTAACCAGCAATATGTGTGTCCCTGCTATGTGTGTGTCGCTGTTAGAAGTATGTGTCTCACTGCTAGAAATATTCGTGTCACCGTTAGAAGTAGTATGTGTCTCATTGTTAGAAATATTCCTGTCACCATTAGAAAACAAATAAAAATAGGCACGGTACGTTAATGCAGTTGTATCACTGGAAGATTCACGGATATATTAAAGCTGAACTAATCGATTTCCTTATGGAGTTTTTCGATTGTTAATACACTCGCATGCAAAAGTTAAGGACAACGTGGTTTGCAGGATGTATCACACGGAGAAAACGGAGAACCAACCATGTACTGGTGGAAAGTGGAATTTCTAATGTAACACACTGAAAACCGTGTGAAAAAGAAACGTGAGAGGCAACAGGAACGAAAATTTACCAAGGCATGAAAATCAGGGACTTTATTTTCGATATTCGACGAAAAAAGTTACGTAAGGGACATCAATAATGTATTTGATCTACCCGCACTGTAAGGCATACCGCACAACGTGAATACAGGCTGAGGATGAGGCTATCAATAAGAGGTTTCAGTATCACTTGCAATTCTTAGGTCAGTGGCTCCGTAAGTTCTGGACTGCATCTTGGAGTCATGTGATGGCGTATAATTCGCCTACCAAACATGCCTCCCGTATGTCCTAATGAGTTTAAGTCTGATGATCGAATCGCCTACTGTTCTGAGTATCACGGTGCTCATCCACTATGCCAACTCGATGGGGACACGTATTATCAACAATTAGAATGAAATCATGGGCCACTACATCTCGAAACAGACGAACATATGATCTAGAACGCCATATCCCAACACCGCATGCCTGTGGTGGGTACCCCGTCGAAAGACATGCAGAGGCGTGTGAGACCCCAGAATGATCTCATCTCCACTCCATAATTCTTTTATACTTGTAATGACCCTGTTAAGCAATGTTAACTGAAAACAGCTGTGTTTCAGGTTGTCTACAGATGAATGAATACACGTCGAGGATCAACAGCGAAACTAAACTAGGATTCATTTGTGACTCCATCGTTCCTAGGTCCATACATGATATTCTCTGCAGCAATTCTTTTTTGCGGTTGAGTCAATAAAACACACTTTGCTGGTAGTCTGGCGTACAGGTCTTTCTCAGCGAAACGTCTGTACATAATTACCTTGAAATAGTGATCCTTGTAGCAACTTCAGGATACTTACCGAGATCGGAGACGGTTCTATTGCGGCTGGCTGTTAAGGGTAATAAACGGTCATCTTGGCAGTGGTACTCTTTGGATAACCTCCACCTAACTCTGAGAGACGTTTTCACGCTGTTTGAATCGTCGTCAGACCCTTGACATGACATCCTTTGGAACATCGAATTCGCGTGACTCTTCCAACTGGATCTGACCTCTCGCCAGTCATCTGATAATCGTTCTAACCATGCCATTATCAATACCCTTTCTTTGTTCAATTTTCTTACAAGTGCATTGGTAATAAAGTTAATAATACCGGCTGTTTGTGGCATCTCTTATATAACTGCTGGTGTGCTGAAATTGGGAATGGGTAAAACTGGTTTAGTTTTACACTAAAACGTTTTTACTTTTCCCAATAGTTGTAGGTTTTACTACTCATTTCCAAACAAGTTACCAAAAAAGTAAATAATTAGTTAGAAAGCAGAGGCGGTCTTGGGTAGCCCCTACGCTACAGCCCCCTTTTCTTACTCAATTAATCAAGTACTTGTAGCACATCGTGGTTTCATTCGATCCCTGAAACCTATGACTACAAATAATGTAGGCAATCATAAGTTAGCAGTAGGGTGGTCCAAGCTCAAATGCAAAAAAATGAACTTGTTCAAAATAATCCTCCACAAGGCTTATTTTCTTCATCTACTCATAAGCTACTTACCTGCTAAATTTTAGCCCTATTGTTCAATATTTACAGGTCGCTTCATTTTAAACCTTTTTCTTTCTACGGTATTACCAATGTTCTAATGCTAGACTTTTTGGGAAGTATACATGGGACCGTTTTCAAACATATAGCGTATGTCCACCTCCGTATATACTCTTTCATTCGTAAATTTAAGGTAAATGTATGCTGCATGATAAAAAATATTAGGTGGGTAATGGGTATACGCACCATCATATTCCTGTATACTGCATTATAAGTGTCAATACTACAATGTAATTTAACGCAGTCGCTGTGCTAATAGCTGGATATATATAAGTTCGTAGCTTTCAATATGATCACTTAGAAGTAATAGTTCACGAAGCTCCACTTGCCAATCAAGCCCCTCTCAATGACATTAACTTTTTGTCAGTTCTGAAAATTTATCCAGGCGAATCTATTTCCAGTAATGCAAATGTATCATTTTCAAGACTTTTTTTTTTTTTTTTTTTTGTCTGAACATTTTTCAGGATTAGCACTTTATGATGAGAGAATATCAGAAGAAACAAAGGAAAAGATGGCCGAAAGCCTGCAGCGGCCAGCGTTACCGAAAATTCCACGACGATTTAAGCTGACAAAGAAACCCGAACTTGATTTGGAGGATCTAGTAACAGAGAGAACACTGTTGATATGTGATGTCCTCATGAAAAACAGGTAAAGAGAAGTCTCAATCTGTTCTCAAACAAACTCCACAACATTGGCGAGATAATGCTTTTTTCCAAGAATTTTGCAAATTATCAAAACAAATGGCTGTAGTGGATGATGTAACTGAAACAGGTATAAGTTTCATCCCAAAGTATAATGAAGCCTTGATAAAAGATGAGAGCAGAAGCATTTTATTCTTTGATTGGTTGAAATCCATCATACAAATTTTCCCGATCCACTGAAGAAAGCGTTTTTGTAAATTGAGAATACAAATAGTGACTTTTTTCTAAAAGTTTTGACAACTGGAAAAAAAAGACAAAATAGAGCGACCTCTACACATGAATTAATTGAACTGAAATTTCCTTCGTTCTTTGTATACATCAGAAGGAATCAAATAAGCCTTGTGGATGCCCGACCACTGTTAGTTTTGTGTTTTGGACCACCCTAGTTAGCAGCCTCAAAGAGATTAAGGACTACTTTAATTTTATCCTCACTGTTAGCAATAAAGTCAATGTTGAGTATAGCTTAAACAAAATCCCCAAATTTAAATACTCCAAATTTTACGCCAATCAACACCATACGTAAACAATAGCTGAAATGCTGTACAGCAAATAGGGATGTGCACGAGTCGAGACATGTCTCGAATCTCTACTCGACTCGACTCGAATTCGAGTCGAGACATACTTTGTAAAATTCGAGACGAGTCTAGACAAACTTACTTCTCGACTCGAATGCCACGAAAATCTGTATATAAGTTTTAATATTATTTTGAAGAAAGTATTCACTCAGAAACAGCCTTGAAACCAATTCCAGCATTTATTACTTTAAAAAGTACAGAACGCATAAACTTAGTATAGAGATGCCACATTGTCTTGATACTTAGTCTTCCTTTCCAAGCGCTGCTATCGGCTGAAGGAATTCCACTCTCTTTCGTCATCCGTAGAGCAATGTTGCCGCACTTCGGAACGCGAATCTTGCGGTCAGTACAGAACGTGCGAATTCTATACGATAGTTTCTTGTTTTTAAATCTGGCAATAGCGTAGACGACTGCAAGGTTCTCTCGCTCAGCAACAGCTCAACCCTTATTGGCTCAACGCGTGGGTATGTCGAGGGTGTGAGCTTTAGTTCGCATTTTTGCCACGGCTCAAGACATATTGGCAGCATAATAGTTAATCTTTCGAGAACAATATTTAATTTTCAGCTCAATTCAGTTAATTAAAACTAATAATTAATTTCGTGACATTTGAGTGTACTTCAAATATAATAATAACAATAATAATAATAATAATAATAATAATAATAATAATAATAATAATAATAATAATTGATTATCTAGCTTGTATAAAATTATTATCCATAGCCTGCGTCCATACCAAGACGCGTCGCGGTTGTTTGCTGTGCCAAAGATGGACATACTGACAATTAGGTAGGTAGTCATAATGTTCTGGCTGAGGTGTGCATATATTTTAACTCGTATATTTTGTCAATATTATATGAACTTGAAGATTATAACAAAGATATGTTCGTGTAAATCTGTCAAAACATCGGCGTTAAGCGGTGTACGCTAACTTTTCATAAGTGTGATACAGACATATCTATCAACTTCTGTAGTTAATGGTTTAAACTAATATAGTGAAACTTACGTGGCCACAATCAGTTCCAATGGAAAAAAGCCAATTTAGAGCAATGGGCAACTTACATAAAATAAATTTACTTTGAAACAAAAAATATCGATTATATTAAGCATTTCTACACCAGCTACTAATTATGTTTATATGTATTAGTTCATATTTTATAAATTAGTAAAAATTACAAGTAATGCGTGATAAAAAAAAAAAGTACGTGTATACGTGTCATGAAGAGAATCAGCAGTAGATACAATCTGCTAATGAACACTGTAGTTTGCTCCACAGACAGTATATAAATATTCTCCCCCCCCCAAAAAAAAATCAATTATTAATAATATCCCAGGAGGAACGGAGGAGGAGAAAAATATAATGATGGTTCTTCCTGAGATAAAACATTTAGAAAGTAAAATAATCCCCCGTTCGGATCTCCGAATGGGGACTACTCCGAGAAGAATCATCATAAGAGAAAATTATAATACTAACTTCCAATGTGCGGGTAAGCTTGCAAATTTAAAAGTGGAAATGGATAAATGTAAAATGAAATAGTAAGTTTGAATGAAGTGACATGATCAGGAAAAGGCGAAATAAAATTGGGAAATTACAAAATATTCTATTCACGTGGCGTTACGGCCAAGAATTGTGTCGCGATAGCAATGAGGAACGAAGCAGCAAGAAGGGTAACCAAAATGGAATCTTGCAGTGACCGCTTGATATTTGTAAAGCTAAGTACAAAACCAGTGGATACTGTGATAATAAAAGTGTATATGCCGAAAAGCGACTACGATGACACTGAAGTAGAAACAATATATGATGAAATTAGTGATATACTATATCAAGAGGAAAGGGGTAAGGTCAACGCCATAGTAATGGGAGACTTCAACAGTGCAGTAGGAGAAGGACTGCAAATAAGATGGTGGGACCATTTGGATTAGATACTAATTAAGAGTGGTCTTTTCTTCTTGAATGCCTCTTGGACTATGGGAATTCTTGACCTGAATCTCTTTGGTGCAGTACGCGTCTCTCCTCAAAGCATTTCCCAGATATTTGAAATTATCGACCTCTAAAAGTTCTCTTTGTTCTACTCTGACCTGCAGGGGTGCATTTCTTTTCGATGCTGATTTCCATTCCATACATTTTTTCAATATCAACTATTTTGTCTATCATCTGTAGTTTTTCTTCGGTTCTAGCTATAATAATTGTGTCATCTGCATATCTGACCCTGTTCATGATTTGCCCTCCATCCAGTCTTGAAATCTCAAATACTCATCAATACTTCTTTAATTAAACATTCACTGCAATTATTGAAAAATCGAGAAGGGGGCATACTACATCCTTGTGTGACTCTTCTTCCGATCTCCATACTCCTAGTTTCTTCTTAATTCAAGCACAACTTCTCGTCCTATGTACAAATTGTCCTACAGTTTGCGAATGAATCGTTGGTCTCTCCAGTTGACCCCGCCCCAATTTCTTTAAGTATTTTCAGCAGTTTGGTCCAATTGACCCGGTCGAAAGCCTTTTGCCAATCAATGAAGCACAAACACAACTCTTCCCTTCGTCAAGAACTCGTTCTGAAACAATTGTCGTCAACTCAATAGCATCTCTGTTGTCTTCTTCTTTCCGGAATCCAAACTGATCTAACATCTCTTTTATCTTTCTTCCCATCCGCCTGTTTAGTATGCGCGCAATAGTATTTTCAGGTGGAAAATAAGGCTAATGGTTCTACGATCACTGCACTTCTTTATTTGCTTTTTCTTGATTAAAGCAACCATTGTAACAAGAAATGCCTTTGGCCGTTCTCCACTGAGGTAGACCTTGTTAATAAGTGAAGTCAATACTTTCATTGCATTGACTTCTAATCTTTTGAGCAAATCTGTTGGTATGTCGTCGTCTCCAGTGGCCTTTCACATGCCTATGATGCTTTGTACTACTTCACTTTTCAATGTATTGGGTCCTTTTTCTTCACTGTCCCCCTCTTCCTCTGCTTCGCAATATCTTTTGGGGGGTTCTTCTAACCATACAGATCCTGTATGTATTCTTCCCAGATTCTAAGGATTCTTTGATGGTCAGTGGCTACATGGCCTTGTTGATCGATTTCAACGTTTGTATAGTTTTGTTAGCTTCCCATCCTAATTCTTGTACTTTCTGATACATCAAATAATATATGCCGCACCGTTAAAGTTCCATTAATTGTTCACATATCTGTTCCATGTACTTCTCTTTGGCTTTGCCCATCTCTCTTCTAAATTTATTATCCAGACTTCTGTATTCTTAACGTCCGTGGTATTCGCCCTTCTACATTCTTCCATTCTTAAGCATCGCTTCAGTTATCCATTCTGCCAATGTTGTTATGAAGTGTGTCTAGTACTCTGTTTAACTTTTCCCTAACTATTTTCGACGTTCCGATCATACCGCCTATTACACAGAATTTTCCCTCGGTCTATTCTTTCACATCATTGTCCATATTTCTTACTGGTTCTAAGTTTCACTTTCGATTTCTTTTCCCATTTTCTCAGTTGACTTTAACAAGGTTTGCACTTCCACCTCTAGGAGATTGGGATCTGAATCAATGTTCGCCCTCGGTAATGTCTTCATGTCTGGACTATTTCTGAATCATTGCTTGACAAGAATGTAATAGATCTGGTAGCGTTTCTTATCTCTGGCCTTTTTCCACGTGTACATTTGTTTTTTTTTTTTTTAAACCGCGTCACCACACACGCGGAATAAATATATCCATATCTATCTAAATGTGAAATTCGATTAGGAGAAATTTAAAAACGCTATTCATAAGTTTCCTTATCCAAGCATATTGGCTCAATGTAACAATAAAGAAAGAAAAAAATCTGTGAATAATGAATTTTCACTGTCGTGTTCAACAAACATCATATCCAAAATGGCCGTTTATGAATTTAATTTTGTGAATTGAGATCACATTAGGTTCTAATAGAGTAACTGAAATTCACAATAAAGTGTTTCCCGAATGAGGGAGGAAATGTAGGCGAAAATTTTATACCAAAATAAAAATAGTCTTTTAGTTTATGATACTTTTTTATCAACATCTCAAACTCGCACGAATTTCGGTAACCCCCAAGTCTCACATGACAAGATAAATAACTTACAAGCACTTGATAAGATCGTTAGGCAAACAAAACTACACTTGTGATATGTTGTGTTACATATCTTACACTTTCTCGCAACAAATACAATACCAGTCTGAAAACAACCAAGATTGCAAGCTCCGGACTGAACCAAAGATTTACAAATACTGAATGTTGTGAAGGCATTCCCTTAATTGTACAATCTCTACATGAAAATAAAGCTGATATTTGAAAAAAAAAACATATAAAGAAAGAACAAAACGTTAATTTCCGTTCCCCTAAAAATTCATGAAAAAAGCTCCATCCTCAAAAAAATGGCTTTTTTATCTTTACTAACCACACAACTTACATGTCCTTGATTAAGCATTCTACCACAAGGATCTGGTACACTATCGGATGAGAAAGGAAGAAGAAACTGAAACAATTCATTTTCATCTTTTCTTTCTTTGTCTCTCAAAGGACTCTCTTCTGTGTTTTAGTGTTTTCCTTAACGCTGAACTTGTTGTTGAGTTTATGGGAACTGAAGAATTATTACAGTTTCTACCAAGTTTTATGAACATGCGTGAACATCGGGTAACAACTACCACTTGTTACAGTGACGCGGTTATGAAAAATTCACACGACTCGGAAGCTTTGAAAAGTATGTGAAATATGCCTGTAGATACAGTTTCATAAGAAGATAACGGAGGAGAAACTTCTACATGTAGAGGTAGTAGCATTTCCGGGCTGATGAGATTCCATATATTTCTGCCAACTTTTCGCCACTGATATCGAAACTTAACATTTTCTAGAGTACGCAATTATCTTCATAAATGATTCTAAACTACTAACTCGCGATCCCGCCACCTGTTCCAATGGCCAGGAAAGGACGTGTTGAATAAAAAATTGTCATTGTTCTTCATCGTAAACAACTTAAACGTTAATTCATTTTGACGACTCCTTTCTCAACAGTAAGTTTCTACTATGCCACTACAAAGTAGCACAAGTTGAAAGGGAGGGCGTAGAACAGGTGATAGTGAAGATATGAAATGTGAACGGGAAATAAGAGCACGGACAGGAATGGCAGAAGAACCCTAAGAGACCTAATCATTGCGAAATTAGAATGACGCTAATTTTACAGTAATTATGTGATATCTTCAAATAGATAAAAAGATAATCGAAATGTGGAACAAGGGCGCCCAAGACAACACATGAGATACCGTTAGCGTGTTTGACACACACGCCACAAAATCGGCGGAAGCCCCGATTATATCGGTGCCGGTGCCGGCTTATTTTGCACACGTCGCCGACAATATCGGTGGAAGCTCCGACAATATCGTTGCCGGTGATGGTTTGCACACGTGAAAGAGAGTGCAGGACGTGAAAAGAGAGAAGATGAGTCCAGCTACCAACGGGAGATATCTTCCTGTCTTGTACTTACGACGTAGAAGTAGGAAACGTAGGTCACGAAAGCTTTGGGTTCATCCATTATTGACTGTGCGTTATGTAGAAGGTGCTTTTTAAACACTATATGAGAAACTACGCGAAGACTATGCAAATTTTTTTTAAATTACTATCGTATATCCACACTAACTTTTGTTTCCTAATAGAAAGAATTGGAAACCATATTCAGCGCCAGAATACAGAAATAAGACCCTGTATTCCACCAATAGAAATGTTTGCAGTTGCAATAAGGTAAGTCTGTTATTATTATTATTATTATTATTATTATTATTATTATTATTATTATTATTATTATTATTATTATTATTTAATATAATATAAAGGTCTAATAATGTTATTGACTGACTGACTGACTACTTCTAAATTCTTCGTTTTTTTTCCTTTCTCTATTCCCTTACGGCAGTGTGACAACCCAGCAAAAATATTTCGTACTAACCTAGGCAGAAAAAATACTAGATCTGGGGAAAAAGTACTAAAATTTTATCTGCTCCCGTTTCACCCTATTTATGACATTTTACGATATTAATACCTAATCATTAGGTTTCCGGTAGCTTCCCCTTCCCTTTGGGATGGGGAGTGACCCCCACATTCTTGAAAGAGCCCCCAACTTTATTTTTATTTTATTTTATTTTATTTTTTACAGTCAAAATTCGATACAAACCATGCAAACCACTTAGTGGATTTAAAAAAATGCAATCAGAGAGAGAGAGAGAGAAAGAGAGAGAACAAAAATAAAAAAAGGGAGTAGAAAATTATCAAGGGAAATTGGTTACCTAGATTTCCTATATTCTATTTGATAATAGCTATTTAGAGGGAAATCAGTACTCTTCAGATTCCCCACATTTTATACTTTATTTAATAAAGGGAATTAGCTACTCCAAAACAGAGACTAAAAAAATAATAAGTTGTTCCGAAGTTGTTTGTAGGACAAGATAATAATATTATACAATTGTGATAGAAAAAATGGAAAGAACAAAAATCCAAAGACAAGAAACGAAACAAGAATACACAGCTCCTTGTCACTCACTCTCTTCACCTAAACCACTGGCCGGCCGACATTATCGGCCGCATGTGCATCCAATCATAAGAAAACACTGCCTCCGACAAAACCGGTATCGGCGATATCGCCGACAGCATCTGCGTGTCGGAAGATCGGCCGATAATGTCGATGGCATTTGCAAGCTACGATTTGAGTACAATGAAGTCGATTCCACTACCGACATTATCGACGCTTCCACTGATATTATCGCTGCCGTGTACAAACGCACTTACCACGACTCACTTATTTGCTTTCGATTTACAGCCCTTTAAAAAGACGGCATTTATTTTCGCGTTTTTAAATGGCTGCAAACGGAGGGCTACTAGGTGACTCGTGATAACGGTACCTCATGCAAAATAATATTGTCTAGCGCTCTCTTGTTCCACATTTCGATTATTTTTTATCTGTTTTAAGATATCACAAAATTACTGTAAAATCAGCAGTATTTTAATTTCGCAGTTATTAGACCTCTTAAAGGAAAAGAAGAAAACTTCTTTTGCAGGTTGCTGAATAAGGAGCCAAAAATACAAATGCTTTTTGTGGGTCTGTGTTATACGGATATTACGAAACATGAAACCATTATGAGCACATAAAATGGACTTTACGGGGAAAAAGTTACTAAAAATGACAACTTTCTAAATTTTCCTCTTTGTATCCACCGCAATCTATAAATATAAAATAACTAAATTTCCATGAAGGAACCTAACTGACCCGTTCCATCCTCCTAGCCGAAGTCCATTAACCTTAAGAATCTTCAGACATAAATTTAATTCATGGTCTTCGACTTCTTACCAATAAGAACACTAAAAGAACTACAGGAAAATAAATAAACGTAATAAATACTATCTTACAATTCGTAATGAAAAACAATGCAAATATTATTACTTACCCACTATTTTATAGATACTTCTTGCTTATATTGACTTTTAAATGCAACACCTTAATGATGCAAGCATAATTTTATGAACTCTCTGTAATAAAAGTTACGATATTATGAATTGCATATATGAATATGATTATTGCATATATCACTCTGGATTTTGTGTCAAGTTCTAATATGTAATAGTTTAAGATAGTCATTTCTAACTGAATGCTTGTGACGTTATAGTTTGCTGCTCTTTTCTTTTCAGTAAATCACATGGCAGAATAAAGGAGCAGGCACGGGAACTGTTTTTGAGAAACAGCAGAGGCGATAGGAGATGGTTATTTTGCAATCAAGTCTCACTCGTGTACAGTGACGACGCCAGAAGGGAAGGAAGGATATTGAACGCTTCATGTAGATATGTTTGCCCACAGACATGTTGCAATGTAGGTCAAATAATATAAAAGTATCTTTTGCGATATTCAAAAGTAACGTACACGTTAAAATAAACAGGCTCGTGCATCCTGAACGCTACAGGGCGGACCATTTCTTCAGGATTTGAAAAGGTTTTGTCGTGCAAGATATCTACACGACAGGGCGATCAGCCATATCGCTCAAGAATTTCTAACCATGCTATAGAAAATCTTTTCAGGACAAATTATTCCACGTGGTATCAACTTCCCATACCCGTTCCACTTCCCCGATCTCTCACCACCTGATACCTACTGGTGGAGCATGTTGAAAGAGAACGTATTTATCCGTGAAAATCCCCCAAGAACTGTACCTGCAGAAGCAAGCAAATCGTTTGGCTCCTTGTATTTCTATTTCCCTCCTCTTAAGAAATGGAAGTTGTCGTCGTCACTGCTCGGGCTCAGGCTCACTATTCTTAACTGTCGGCTATTCGAAGCGTTCGCAACGCGTTTTTATGGCTCATGCCTATGCTTGGAATATACTGACTCTGTATTTAAATGTGGATGCCTAATCACAATGTATTGCAAACGCGAAAGCAATAAAAAGCGCGCCCAATACGTCAGCTCGAGTGTATTTGGTGCATTTTGGAACAACAGACCGCCTGCTGTTTCAGAATCAGTAAAATATTTCCAAAGTAAGGAAAAGACGTGTTGCCAGGAAAGGGGATTAGAGCAAGAAACAGCTGCTTGGAAGAGGCTTTGTACAGAGTACTGGAACTCTGCTATTATAAAGTATGTACGTGTATAACAAAAGAAAATTCACAAAAATACAAGGAAATTCCGAAAAATTAGCTAATCACAAAAAAACCTATGTAACACAATAGAGTTATTTCTCGTGATTTGCATGAAAAAGAATAAGGGTGTAGCAGTAAGGAATGGGCACCCTGACTGGCTCACAGTATGGTTTTTAACTCTGACAAAAGTAAAATTATCGAGTAGCCATAATGGTCGCGTTCGCTGCGAGGGGCAACGCATCGGAAACGCACCCTGGAGTAGCCATTCTCTTATGGTGCTCAATGCTCACTATTCTCAATTAAGCTCATTTTAGCTCAGACTCAGATTCCAGCTCGAATGACTTCAGCAGACTCCAGCACGCTAGCTCGAGTCCATTCACTCGAATTCGAGCTCGAGTGGAATTAATATTTTACTTGTAGTTACTAATGTCTATTTTATTGGTAAAAGCAAAAAACGCTGACTCGATCGGGAATCGAACCCGAGACCCTTTTCCCGTGCGTCATAGATGCCCCTCGCTCTTCCACGCCGTCACTTGATAACTTTACGCGACTTATCATATATGCGGCGAATCGAAAACTTTAAGATGATTTTTCTAGGCTATTTCTGGCTATTGCGCTCTCCAGTTTGTAATATTAATACTTTAAATGTGCACTACCACCTCGCGAAAGATGGTCCCGAAGTTCATTTACCAAACTCTGCTTTCTCCTTGTCAGTAATGATCAGGCTAGCTCAGACTCGCACTCGCTCTAGCTTGGGTTCGCTATCCTCTAGAAGATTCGCGCTAGCTCAATCTCCCGCTCAGTAACATTACAGGCTTGCGCTCACTAACTTTCTTTGGAGTAGGACCATGAAACTCCAAACATGCTAGCTCAGATTCTGATAAGATTTACATGGAACGCACGATAGAAAGTATACTCTTTGAAACTAAAAAAGAATAGTTAAAACCGGTAGATCAATGCTGAACTTAGGCGTAAATATGCGCACAATGAAATTAGTTAATTATGATACAGTGCATTCAGAAAATCTCTTCTCTGTGGATTATAGCACAGCAACCGTCTACAATATGACACGCCCCGTATTTATCGTGCAGTATATCTCTCTTTTGTGTTGAAGATTAAAGCTTAGCCTCATTTATGTTTGTTAGATATTATTATATCACGACATATACATACAGAAGGATAAAAGTGATTGTTTCAACATTTTTCTTATAATAGCAAGAACTAAGCAGAAATATTTTTTGAACACACTGTATTAACACTGTCAGCCGTTGAGAAGTTTCATCATCTAGCTCCGAAGATTATTGTGAAATTCTCATGAAATTTATATTGTACTACAAGGAAATTCTATCTAGATCTTCGAGAAGTTTTGATGCGGTTAAAACTGGATGGGGCCGAGGAAGAGTTAAGTCTAGATACAAGGGCGCCGATCCTGGGGGGAAGGGGGGCGGAAGGGCCAAAGCTCATGTGAGCCCCCTGTATTTTTACGAATATGTATTTTTATATGTATTTTCTATTGTTATATGTTATTTTTTTATGAATGCCCCCCCCCCAAAAAAAAAGTTACAGAGAAATCGGCGCCCTTGTCTAGATATACTCTAATATTCAAACTGTGAATGTTCTGTTCAAAATTACTGAATCGGCAACTTTAGAACAGTGCATTTTACTTTTTCTACTGTCGCTACCGAACAGTAATTCGCCATTTATCTATACAACAGAGACACACCTATTCAGTACAGAAAGCGCATCAATACACACACTTCAATTACCAACAAACCAGCAAAATACAAACTAATTGTTTTGTAGCACATGTGTTTACAGATACGTAACGAAACGTCAAGTAGGTCTACCGTTGAAAATCAATACTTCAACACAACAACAATTCAATGAATTTACATGGAAAAGAAAGAAGCTCAAGAGCGAAAATCAGTTTCTGATTTCCTTCACGCTATTTGCTAAGGAAAAAAAAGGAAATGATCAAATTACGTATATATATATATATATATATATATATATATATATATATATATATATATATATATATATATATATATATATATATATATATATAAACTTAAAAATACATAATAAAATTAGAGCAGAATAATCAACGTCACATGCACATTTATTGATGAATGAAAAAAAAAACATTTCCTGATTTTTGTCATAAATTTCTGAACAAAAATTAAGACTTGGAAATATGATTGGCAAGCGGAAAATCGCGACAAAAGAAACATCCACCTTGATTATTATCCAGTGCGCATTGCGGCAAATCATTGTAACAGATTATATGTCACTTTTTTTGTTTTTTGTTTAACAAATATTTCTTCTTTCCTCAGAAAGAAACGTCGAAGTAGAGCAGAGGAAGTTGGTTTCAAGACCATAACAAAAATCAATAAACAGCTGGACATTAGTGAAAATGAAAGCTGAGCACGTAGGCGGATATGATTCTTTCTTAGAACAAAATAAAATCAGTTTCTAGATGGGTAAACAGTTGTTTTCTTATATTAGGGGAGCGCACTGTGTTATATTCCTGCTGCAGACCAATTCCCAGACCAGAAAAGTTTTACAAAGAACAAATAAACTAAAGAATAATCGACAAATCAAATAGTTATTTAAGGTTTCATGAACATAAAAATACTTGCGACATGCTTAAAAACCCGTAGTTGATCGCCGCAAAAGCTAAAGGAAATAAATAATGTGCCGAGCTAAAATAGTATAGTTTTCATGGCAAGTGGATAATGCAACTGCTTTCATTGTGTGTGGTTCCGCGTTCGATTACTCATAAAGAGAACTTACTTGTCATGATGGTTCGAATCTCACCTTATCGCAGGTTTCTTCTCACATATCGTCGGTGCTTTTAAGAAAAAAAATCAGATCTAATGAACAAATCTATCAATCACGGCAATCTACTCACGGATATTTTTATCAACTACTTCTATTAAATCCATAAGCTATTCGCTGGAAAGTACCAAGGTTAAACTTATGCAATTATATAATTTTCTTTATTAAATTGTTGCTTAGTTTCTATCTTGCACCGTATTTTTTTTTTCTCAAGATTTAAATGTTCAAATTCTACAGTCTGTATTTCTTTCTACATTAAGGATCTATCTTTCACATGTAAATACAAAGGTCAAAGTGATGTTTTTTATACATAAAATGTTATATTACTCGTGACTAGTGTACCAATCGAGACGAGAAATAAGATTTTCTCGTCTCATCTCGTAAATGTTCCAGATCTGGTGTCGTAAATTTACGTATGAAATTTACGCCATAATATTCTTCTTAATTGAATCTACAGGTTGGCCCATAAATTATGTATGTGATGTTTCACTGACTGTAGCATGTACAATTCTGGGCAACAAAAAAAAGAAGAAGTTTCGATACGGCACCACTGTGTAGCCTGAAAATGGGGATAACGATCACTATAGATATGTTACATTAACTTGATCCCTAGTCTTCCGTTGCAAGCGCTGCTATCGGCTGAAGGAATTCCACTCGCTTTCTCTCGCTTAGCAACAGCTGAACCCTTATTGGCTCAACGCGTGGGTGTGTGCGTTAGTTCGCATTTTTGCCACGGCTCAAGACATTTTGGCAGCACAATAGACTTAGAACCGTTAGTGTATGCCAGAACAGTATGATGAGGCTGAACGAAAATATTCCCGAACCGCAGTTCGATTTCCTGATTTGTGTCACCTGGCTTTTCCTTATGGGATGTTTTCAAGGACAAAGTGTATCAACATCACGTACGCAATTTGGCCTAATTACGGAAAGCTATCACAAAAGATTTCCACAGGATATCAGTACGGTTCTGTCAAGATGTCTGCGACACTGTTGCTCTTCGTCTCCAGGCATGTATCGATTTGGGTGGTGCACTGGTAAACCTTACCATGGAGAACAGAGATTAATATTTTTGTAAGGAAAGTTATGAAAGTAATGTTCAAGTTATGTTGCTAGTTTCTTTACCGCAGTCTTTGAAACATCATATATATATAATGGGCTACCGCTGTAGAAGTTATCAAAACCCTTCCTCGTGCCAGAGGTCCGCGACGGGTGTGATATAACAACATTTAAACCATATTTATTATTGGAGTATACAGGGTTTGTCCGGAAAGTAATAGGAGTGAGTCGATTTTTAAAAAAAATTGAGCCAATCGTTACAATTCTTTAAAAACTTTCAAAATAGGCTCCTTCTGCGTCGATGCAGCGCTGCCAGCGCGATTTCCAAGCATTGAAGGCGTCACGGAAGTCATTCTCCGGAATAGCCTTGAGAGTCGCGGTGCAAGCTGCTTGGATCCCCTCTGTCGACTCAAAATGTTTGCCTTTCATCGGGCGTTTCAGACGAGAAAACAAAAAGAAGTCCGGGGCCACATCTGGGCTGTACGGCGGCTGCGGAAGCGTTGGGATGCCGGCCTTGGTCAGGTAGCTGTTCACAAGAAAGGTGGTGTGAGCCTCGGCGTTGTCGTGGTGCAGCTTCCAGTCGGCTCCGATGTCTGGTCGGACCCGATTGACCCTTCGTTTGAGTCTCTTGAGCACTTCCACGTAAAACTTGGCGTTGACGGTTTGTCCAGGAGGAACAAATTCATGGTGGACGATGCCTTTGATGTCAAAAAAGACAATGAGCATCGTTTTCACTTTGGATTTGCTCATTCTTCAATTTTTTGGGCGAGGAGACGCCGGCGTGTGCCACTCGGAAGATTGCCTCTTTGTCTCGGGATCATACTCCAAGATCCATGATTCGTCACCTGTGATTACGTTATTCAAAAATTGGGGGTCACTTTCACACATGTTCAAATTTTCTTGGCACAATTCCACTCGCCGCAATTTCTGGTCGTCAGTGAACACTTTTGGGACAATCTTCGCGTACACCTTGCGCATGTTCAAATGCTCCGTCACAATTTCATGAACCACAGTTTTTGGTAAATTTAACATCTGGGCAATTAAACGAATACTTAGTCGACGGTCTGAGTTCAAAACTGGTTCTGAGTTCACATTGTCGGTGTTTGTCGAAGTCGAAGGTCTTCCAGCACGGTCTTCATCGGCGACCTCTTCCCGGCCCTCCGAAACACAACACTTCTTGCTAAAGCATCATCTGGGTAAGCCTGCTTGATCATATCAAACGTCTCTGTCGCAGATTTACCGAGTTTAACACAGAATTTAATCGCGTACCTCTGCTCTAACGAACGCTGCATTTTCGGCTTGCACCACGCACAGAAACACGTCGCGCGAAAAAGCCTGTCCTGACTCTCCGTGTGCTCGGAGTAGTGATGGGCACTATCGAATGAATACTATCGAATTATTCGATAGTTTTGTACTATCGAATGTATTCGATAGGCCCGACAGACTATCGAATGTTTTTTTTTTTCTTTGTAGAGGCAAACACTTGAGCTTAACTATCTGACAGACTGCTTTCGTTCTCCAGACCAGACTATCGATAGTTTACCGTTAGGTGGCCCTGCCGCTTTGCTGTATGTTGAAAGGGAGAAACCAGAAGTGTTATTACGCCCTCTTCCGAGCCTAGTAGAACGCGCCACGTGAATGAATGTTTCTGAACAGCAGCGAGTGAATTCCAGCCTGTTGAAATGTTTCGTACTATAGATAGTTATATTAAGACTTCAGGAGCCGTAGTGTCTTTCTATGAGGCCCTGGAGAAGGCTTAATATCACTACTACTTTTTCGCTATCGAATGAATTTCAACCAATAGTAGACTGTTAAAAAACTATCGAATGAATTTCAGCCAATGGCAGGCAACGGAGAATTGAGGAAAGAAGTGACTGCATACATATGCTCATTTTGCAACGTTATCGTGTCACCAGAGAACTGCCGTGTCGTGACAAAACGCTGTAACTTTGGCGGAGAAGTTTTGCGAAAATGAGCCGTAAAGTTCATTCGAAAATGTGATCTGTATCGTGTAGAACCAGTGTAACTAGGCAATAATGGTCAACCAATCAATTTTCACCAAAATCACACAACATGCATTTACGTAACATTACATGTAACCACGTGTTTCCAAGTCAAGATACACTGGTTCTACACGATACAGATCACATTTTCGAATGAAAACTTTACGGCTCATTTTCGCAAAACTTCTCCGCCAAAGTTACAGCGTTTTGTCACGACACGGCAGAGAAGAGAGGGGAGGGTATAATTCCCCTTCAAGTTCCATTTCGAGGGGTATTGCATCCCGAAAAGAGATGCCCCGATCTAAGGGGAGAGTTAATTTACCCTGCGTGGACAACTGTCAGCCAATCTCAGCAATTTTCAAACGCGCACCAGTTATGATAAAATGTATGTAGTATATGCTGTGAAGAGGAAAATCTTGTGATTTTACTTACCGTAACTAAAATTTTGAAAATACTAATCTTTCTTTCTTCTGGCTATATTAATTTCATAATTGGACTGAAAACATTTATAGGTTCTTAACTTAGTGATGTTTAAAACAGGTTTCTTAGGTAATTTAAAGTAAAAATGAAATCTTTGATGCTCAACAGTTATGCCTTTAAGTGGATTTTTTTTTTTTTTTTTTTTTTTTTGCATATTATTAGGAGATAAGCGAAAGGTTGGTTAGCGCAAGGGACATTATGATACCAGTGGCTTCAAGACACTTTCTGACTGCATACACAGTCATCATATTAGTATTCTTAGGCACTGGCTCAAATCTTGGGGGAATGAAGGGGACATGTCCCCCTAATAATCATAATTGAAATGTGCTTTTTGGGGAGAAATGTGATGATTTGTGTCCGACTTCCTTCCAAGGTTGAAGACAACTCTGCTCCCCTGATCCTCTACAGTATTGTTTTTCAACTTCATATCGTAAATATTTTAAACATCGCTAGAAAAAAAGGAATGATCGTATCCCCCCCCCCCAATGTTGAAGACAGATTTTCGCCGATATAGGCGTAGCATCATAAGCTATCTGAGTAGAGAAATATAAAAAAACAAAGGAAAATAATGACAATTTAAAAAATAGATATTCTTTATCGGGTTATGTCTACTTTACTCACAAATACTGTTGCAGTCCCAACAATTAAGGAGATTGCAATCCTTATTTCAATTCTAGCATGTTCCCCTTCTCGCCTTTGGTGCGAGCGGTTCTCGTTTCGATTCCCGGTGGGGTCCTCGGTCGAAAAGATGTAACACCTTTTTCTGGCCAGCCATCCAGAGTGAGTTTGTTTCCTGGTTTTCCTAAGAGTACTTCAGAGAAAAAAAAATCGCCAAGCAATCTTTGCATTCTCGAAATGTACTTTTGGTCCCACTTTTACTGTTATCAATAATATGTTTGATATAATAGCATGAACATCATAAAATAATAATAAAAAAATAAACCGGAGATTGGGTTGAATAGTAGCTGAGGGAAAAATCTGTTATAAACACCGCAAAGGAGAAACGAATTTCTTTAGTCGCCCATCTTTCATTCGAGCGACGCGGTATCGCGCTTCTGCTTCTACTTATAAACAACGCTCTTCCCTCCTCAACCACCTTGTTAATCTGCGGACCTCTCCCTAGAGACTCCAAGGAGTCTAGTTCAGTGTATATTTGTCAGACTATCGAATGAATGTTTAGGTAGCAGAGAAGCACGCAGGAATACGATATTTGAATGAATAAAAAAACTATCGGACTATCGAATAAAAACTATCGATAGTTCAAAACAACTATCGAATGATCATTCGATAGGAAAAAGTATTCGATAGTGCCCATCACTAGCTCGGAGACAACTGACCAGCCGCTCGTTCGTTAGCTAGGAACGCCCTCTACCGGATCCAGTCGGTGCACGCACGCTTTGAAGTACAGTCATGGCGGAATAAAATCAGTCCTATTACTTTCCGGACAAACCCTGTATTGTCTAATCACTTGCGCATCTTTAAACATTGATAAATGCTCTTTATTCAGTTCGTACAATCACTTTATCAAATTATAGTTTTCATACAATGAAAAGTGTAAGATTAAGCCCCACACTACGTAGATATTTTTGTAACAGACTACCAAGGCGGGGCCAATTTGTGCCGACCTGTTAAGATTAAATATATCTTGCAGAAGAATCAAATTAGAAACTCTGCCAAAAACCTACAGGGACTAAAGTGAGCAGTACACAGGATAAAACTAGCAGCTATTTATTATGCTGCCATCTAGGAGTTACATTTCTAAATGTCAGTTAAATCTACGAACGGGGAGGTGCTTAGTCCCCAACAACTGAAAATAGCGAATTTATGAGACACACTAACGCAAAACTCTCAAAATGAACAGCACACGGAATAAGACTAAACAACAAATACAAAAAAAGGCAGGATACAACTATTTATTATACTGCAATCTAGGATTGACACTACTAAATGTCAGTCAAATCTCTTACCAACGCGGAGAGGGGTACTTTCAGCACACTAATTTAAAATAGCAAATTTTATGAGACACTACTAACGTTTAATTTGAACCACTGTAAAGCATAAGCCTTAGATAAACATGTTGAGAAATAACATATTTTCTTACAATTTAAAGAAGAGATTAGAAGAGTAATTACAATATATATATATATATATATATATATATATATATATATATACACTGTGGTGGGTACTAAGTACCTACTCGTTGGTAATCCGAGGGTTAAAAGTGTTGACGATCTAAGACTTGGGTGTACTAGCATTGCCCACGAAACAAGGAAATGTGTCCCGTCTCGCCACTCGTCTCGTTTCATGGGCAACACTAAAAAAACATGAGCCAACAAGAATTTTCACTTTATTCGAAAGCTTGTTACACTACATAGTTTGAAATTAACGTGACTGCAATTCTAAATTTAAAAAGAAAGAAATATAATATACGAAGTTAGATGCATTCAGTCATTTTAAAAATCTAAATATTTAATAAACTTACATTCCTTACATATTGATTACTTTTCGATACTGTAAAAAGGAAGTAATGAATTATCAATCTGATCAAATATGCATACAATACCGGAATTTATGAATACAAATTAAATCAGTTTTTCTTGCATGCAGTCAGTTCGAGAATGAAATAAATAGTACGCACAAAAGTTTATGAAGACTTCAGACAGTAGTTAGTCTACTTTCTCTAGAATTTTAATTATCCTTTTAAAAAAATAAATTACTAAATAAAATGCATGTAGTTCTGTTATTGTGTTCTTCACATTCACTCACTCAAGCGTTATCAGAATAATCACACACTGTGTTAAAAGGACGATTCTTTTACACTTGTAACTTTCAGCGTGTTAATATCTTGTTTCCGGTTTTCTCTCTACCAAAGTAAAAAATTACATACTGTCGCAAAAAAAAAAAAAAAAACTTCCTGCATAATTAAAAAAAAAAAACATTTTTTAATTCGATCATAGAATCATGTGCAAACTTAACAAATGAATCTTCGATTTATATAGGCCTATTAACAAGAAATCTATCCCCTCATCGATTTTTTCCAGTGTGCGCACCTAATTTTATATATTTAAAAAAAAACTTAAAACCCCTGATAATTATACCTAATAGAAATCATTATGTGCTACAAGAACAATAAAATAAATTAGCAAAGAAGTGTTAAAAGAAGAAAAACACTTTCAACTGACTACTTTTAGAAATAAGTGCATTCAACTTTTCACACCTCTCGTTCCAATACACGTTTTTAATTTCCTTTTACAGGAAGTTTAAAAAAAGATAAAGTAAAAATGGTTAATATTTAAAACAAAAACACTTGCGCATGCGTTAGGGTTCAAAAAGCAAGAACTTACCACACTCGCGTTTATTGTAAAATGACCTGGGTTTGACAATGGATAAGTCAAGTAATTTAGTCAATTCCGGTGATAATAAAAGTGCAAAGTTCCGAAAGCTACAGTATGGCTGCTAATTAAAGAAACCATAAGGCAGTATGTGTTCTATATTTATTTTAAAACAATACATTTCGTTATCTTCTTTGCGCCTGATCTATTTATTCTTTACAGGTTTCGAAAATTTAAAGAAACAAGTGAGTGTCATTTCACACTGTGAAACTAGGAAAGATTTCAAAACTATAGTATGTGAATTCAATGCCGAAACCGGAAGTAGTAGTAACTTTATATTACCTCTATTTTAGTGAGATAGTACATTTTCTTCAGATGTTCAATTGATTCCAAAATAGCCCTACCTATAACCATTTTCGTTTACTGCAGTCAACATTGAAACCGGAAACGGTTGATTTCTACCACTTCCGGTTTGAGTAGAAAGTTAACACATAAGACGAAACATATTTTTGAGACATTGAATCGATCACAAAGTAGCGCTACCTATAACCATTTTCGTTACTGAAATAAACATTGCGATCGGAAACGGTTGATTTCTACCACATCCGGTTTGGAACATATTTTTGAAACACTGAATCAATTCCCAAATAGTCGCTTTTCGATATCTCTTACAAGTTTTGCTCTGGTACATATCGATAGAAAGACAGATGGATAGAGCAGTTCTACAAGGCTTTCGATACTTATGCACAGCAATAATTTAAAGTCCAAAATTGCAGTCCTCCCATTCATTATAACATTTAGAGATCAACGCAAAATATGACCATAGTAAATTCTTATGTAGCTAACTTCTTAGGAACTCACCGGACACCAGTGATGTCGGAAATACTGCAGATTTATACTTGACGCAACCATTGGACTATTGAGCATGATTGTGAGAAGGCAGTCTCAAATAAAAATCAAAACTGTGAACAAAACGTAATAATACAGTATAACCTCGTTAACACGAACTCGCTTAAGCCGAACACTCGGTTAGGACGAACAAAATTTCGGACCCGACATCGCTGTACGTTATCTTATAGGAAGTTTTATCGGTTAACACGAATTTCGGTTAGCACGAATTACGAACTAATTTTTAGTCCCTTGAGTCAGTAAAGGTTTTCATTTAACACGAACTTTCAATCCTTTGTTTTTTTTTTCAGATCATTTTTCTTATTTCAGATTTCACTCCAGATCAGTTTTTGTCATACAGTATTTATACAGACGAAAATTGCCTTGTAAATAAGAGAAAAACCAGAAACAGGTACCTTTACTCTCTTATGAGGTGTTGATTCTGTGCTCCGTCAAGCGCTGAACATGCAGGTGCTTGGCAGACGAGCTGGCGAAAGCTCGAGACAAAACGTCTTCTCTCCCCTGTAACTCCAAACTGGTGACAGCAATCATAAATACCTTTCCGTTACTAGTGGTACTCACCCTGCTAGCGGAGTTATCAATTTTATAACTTGACCTGTTATAACTTGAGTTATTAATTTTCTTCGTGGAAACTTTTTTTTTTTTTTTTTTAAATCTTCGAAGATAGGATAATAAACTTACTGTAGTGTTTTCACTTTTCAGAGGACGGTACCGAGACCGAAACTAGTCTCGATCTTGATGTTAACTCGAATTTGAGACCGAGGAGTGCTTTTCGAAATCGAGACGAGACCGAAACTCTCAGTCTCGTCTCGATACAATTCTATGGATGGTATCAAGACGGAGAATAGTCTTGGTCTCGTCTCGAATTTGGAACCGAAACGAGACCGAGACTACTCAGTCTCGTCTCGATACCATCTCTAGTGTTTTCTATGACATACATAATATACTGTAGTGGTATGTATAGTCTGTATACTGTAGTGCGTATGTATGGAGAAAATGTATTCGAATAATAAAATTTGGGTCCCCGGTTAACACGAATTCTTTTAACACGAACTCCTGATTTTTCAGTCCCTTGGAGTTCGTGTTAACGAGGGTTTACTGTAATAATAAAATATTATTATTATTATTATTATTATTATTATTATTATTATTATTATTATTATTATTATTATTATTATTATTATTATTATTATTATTATTATTATTATTATTATTATTAATGAAATTAGGTGTTTGTGTGAATATTGTTCGTTAAGATCTTCTTTGTTTAATTTACATAGTACAGTATGAAGGAAGAACGATACTCTTTAGCATGACCTCATTATAGTAGAGCTTATTTTAACGTTTTACAGCTGGGATGATTTTTGGTATTTTAATTTACTAGCGGTATGCCATACCGGCCTATTCTGACCCAATTCAGCGTCTGGTTATGTGATCTTTCACAATATATATCATAACCATCTTTTATTTTCTCCCTGTCTTCTCTAGCCTAAAGGGCAAAACGACAAACTCAAAATAGCATAAATTAACAGAGATGTACAGACAGATAGATGTTATGAAACATTCAACATATGTTTCAGTTAAGAATTTCCAAATAACAAACGGGAAGGAATTTAAATCCCCCCCACCCAAAAAAAAAAAAAAAACTTCGTTGTACAGAGTTAAGTGGCAAGAATGCTACATCATAAAAATTAAGACAATCATTCAACAAGCTTTACACTCAACTTCATTCAAACACAATAATAAAGGAATGTATCTAAAACAAATACTAAGGAGCTATATTGATTTATACAGGTATATAGTAAAGAAACTAAATATATCAATGGCGTTCGCAATCGAGGTGTTTAATTCCCCCTCTTCCTCAACAAGATTTTATTTTAAAAAACAGACTACCATATTACGATATGTATAGGAAAATTATGACATGGTATGAACTTGGAAGCTCCCTCTCCCCGGTTAATTAAATTCTACGTACGCAACCGTAACACACAGACACTGGAATCCATGACAGCAACATCATCTACTTATCCAAGTGTACTTAACATGATGTATCGTATCATTATACGGAAAGCTGAGTTTGCTTCGCATACTAAAAGTAGGAGTGGACTCCTTTATTACATGGCTTTACTAATGATACTATTACCATCTCCTCTAATTGTTCCTTAATCAGACATACCTATAATGGCTACGCATATTATACTAGCACAAAGTTGCATACTTCGAATTAACTATCAATTGTCCGCCGTAAAGCACTGAACAGATCAAATTGAACACAAGTACCTACTGTACTAGAACTGTTAGCGAACTACTTAGTAGATATCACAGAGAGAAGTTCGCGTGAACTCTCTGATCAGTTAAAATAAAACAAAGTCAAGTATTTTGAATGTAAAATGTCACGTAATTTTCTTAATAAACAAACTTTTCATTTTTAAGAAAAATCAATTTTTCATGGCTACAATGTTAATCAAGTTTCCATCACAAATCAGGATTAGAATTTAGATTTCTGGGCTTTCGGGATTTTAAGGCCATTTAGCCCATCACGTTTGAGTGATGACGTCCCTCGGCGAGCACACTATCCGGGGAAAGGGAAGGAAAGAAACTGCCTGGGACCTATAAGTTAGGTACCACTCCGGCATTTGCCTGGTGTGAATGAGGAAAACCTCATTCAAGGTGACTGGCCTGGAAAAGTGTTTTACACTTTTTCAACCGAGTGGTCCCACGGAGAATCGAAGCCGGACCGCTCCCTACGCGGAGCCACCCCAACACAAATTAATCGAAGATATTCAAGAAAGTTGTCAAGCTAATACGATAATCAAAATCGCAGCACAGGACACAAGATGAAACGATAATTCACGATCAAACATTATTGCACAGTATAAAGTAGGATCATTATATCGTAAGATCCCACACATTAACGCCCTCTACACTTTACATACGACATTCATACTAATGTTTGGCGTACCAAAAGGCTCACCATCCTCTATAGAATAAAATTACCGCGGCACACACTAAAGGAACAATAAGTATGTAATTACATATATGTTAACTGCCAAACAATTTGTTATATATTGAACATGTTGTATATGCAGCGCATAATACCATTGTCTTCCCAAGTAACACCGCAATAAATCTCAAATGAATACTCTCATGGCCGGAAATGTCTACCAACGCTACGAGGAAAACACAATGAAATTTAAAGCAATTCATGTGGTTTCTACAGATCTAAAAATCTATTATTCTGATTCTGAATAGCAGGAATTTGTGGCTGCACGAATAAAACTATTTTATATCGAGTAATAATGTAACAATAATAAGACGGTAGTGATGAGTAACGATTTACAACAACAGGAACACGAAATCATTTTAGATCTTTCGTATATTTTTCAACATATTCAGTATATATAGTGTGTATGTATGTATGTATGTATGTATGTATGTATATATATATATATATATATGTATGTATGTATGTATATATATATATATATATATATATATATATATATATATATATATATATATATATATATATATATATATATATATATATATATATATATTTTAATCATAGACAGCAATCAAAATGCATTTGCACTTTTCAGAAACGGACAGTCACTTTTTTCCAGGCACTTTCATTATATGCTCAACTGCTTCTTGAAACATTTGTAAGGATGTAGTTAACGGGATGAACTACTAAATAGTTTTCAAAAGCTAATAATTTTTCTTTTGTTCGTTTTTAGTAACTGAAAAGAAATATTGAAATGTAACTTACCACATTAATAGATAATGTTATTCTACATCTGAAAATACGAATCGGAAGAATTTTCAGTGTTGCCATCCATAGAAATTACAGTGGGGCCAGAATTTGAATTACCCAAAAATCTAGGTTAAGCATAGAAAAATGAACTCAACGGTAATTGATGACTTATCATGCTGTCTTTGTCCCTTGTTAACTACTTTTTAAATAATATTCGTATTTATTTTGTAATAAATTACATAAGTTATTACAAAATAAATACAAATTTTATTTAAAAAGTAGTTAACAAGGAACAAAGACAGCATGATAAGCCAATTACCATTGAGTTCATTTTTCTAGTTGCTGCCTTAACCTAAATTTTTGGGTAATTCAAGTTCTGACCACACTGTAATTTCTATGGATGGCAACACTGAAATTCTTCCGATTTGTATTTTCGGGTGTAAAATAACATTGTCTATTAATGTGGTAAGTTACATTTCATTATCTCTTTTCAGTTACGAAAAACGAACAAAAGAAAAATTATTAGCTTTTGAAAACTAGTAGTCTGCCCCCTTAAGAGATTCACCTGTCTTCTTGAATTTCGCAATCATTTCTGGCAACTTACCATAATGGACTATCATGAATGCAAGATCTACTGACATCTGATCAGCATGAATGACTTTTCACCTCAGAAATCCATGCTCCATCACAGCACTGCATTGGTTTCAAGATTGTTTGCGTAGTACATAACAGATGAAGTCCACGTCCTCCACTTCATAACAACCGGCTGTGGGAAAAGAGGAACACCGGGTACTAGTTCCTTAAAAAAATCAGGAAGAAGACTGCAAAAATATTTTTTGGTGTTTGAAATTAGCTTGTTTGCTCTAGGGTGCAACAGTCTCATCTCTTCAGCAATTCTATGTATCCCATGACCTGGACATGTGAAATGAAACATGTTGGGGAACAATATTTTCAACACCCTCCCTGACTTCTTCATATGGAGCTGCAGCTGCATCAGTAGTGAAGAGGACATCAGTGTGTCGTGTTCCTTCTGACCAGAGTAGAACAATGGAATTTGTGAATAAATGCATTATTGATGAGCTATTTGCCTTTTAGAAGTCTCTGATGCCAGAAGAAATGAGGAGGATAGGACTAGTTTCATGGTTTCAATGATGACGTTGGATAGGTATCTACCTGTAATGTCTGTAGACTCATTTATCGACATCCGAATCATCTTCCCTTCCCACAAACTTAACTCACGAATCTTTTGAAGAGTCTGTTTACAACAAACATTTAAGTAAGTTCTCCTATGCACAGATTCAGACACTACATTTTTTTACTATATTTTTCTCGGAAATTCCTTATAGTCTTATTTTCCAGCTTTCACAAAGGAATTCCAGCTATGAAAACCTTGCATAATTCAAGAGAAAATTGTAATTGCCTCTCGATGAACTCTGTTGGAATCAATGATAATTTCTTCTGTCCCATCATTTGACTGGCTAAGTGTAAAAGTTCTACCCTTTGTGATAGTGATAGGTCGCTGGTGAAATGTGCTGTGACCCAACAGATGGCATTCCAAGAGCTGGAATTGATGGGTATGTTATCGGGAAAGTATTACAGCAGCAACAGGCAGTAAGTCTGTACTTGTAGCTCATAACTGGAGAGACTGTCGTGCCGATCAAATGAAGACCAATAAAGAACAGATCAGGCACTGTTTAAGTTCGATAAGGCAGTAATACGGCCTTGGCCTGCCGCGGGCCGCGACATTAGGCAAGAGTATGGTGAGGATGCAATTGACGAAAACACATGTCGTTGCTAGTTTCGGAAATTCAAGTACGGCGATAGGAGCTGACGATTAACCACGGCTTGGGCGTCCATCAGCGTCTTCCGAAGATGATCTGGACCAAGTCATAACAGTCAATCCGAATCCAACTGTAGAGCAACTGGCGGAAACCTTGCAGGTACACAGCACAAGAACGAAACGAAGACTTGTGGCACTGGGTTTCACCACAAAGTTTGATCGTTGGGTCCCATATCAGTTGAGTGTAACTCAACGAGGGGCGAATCACGACATGTTTCCTTACTTTTCTGGTAGAAAGATGATCCCTTCTTAATACAGTGTCACAGATGATGTGAAGTATGTTAAGTACAGGAACGTTAAGTCTCGCAGAACTGTATGTCACGCTTCTGAACTACCTCCATTGACGTTCAAACAAGAATTTCATCTCAAGTGTGTGATGAGATGGTCAGAGCAATTCATTGGGAGGTCCTGGAACCTAATCAAACAATTAATGCGACCTTCTACTGACAACAGCTAGACAGATCGCTGAATTCATTGCGGTCGATGCGGCAAGGCCTTGCCGATCTCCAAGGGGTTATCATTCAAGCGTAACGCTAAGCCACACATGCGGCGATGACTTATGACATCATAAGCAGTAAAGGGGGCATTTTAAAGTAAGCACCAACTTGAAGCGTTAAATCTACATTTATTTCTATACTTGATTTACCTTTTAAGGCTGCACTGATTTTACTCACTTCACTGTAACATGGGTTCTCGGCTAACACTGTATTGAACTACTCTCACTACTTCTGAAAGTTCTCAACATTAGAGTTGAGGTATTCGTCAACTTTTCCAACGATATCGAGGTTTCGTTCAGTTGGATGCTTTGTTTCTGAAGAGCTGTTAATGCAGAAATGATGCATGAGAAATTTGCTTCAATGTAAGCTACTGTATTTATTTATTTATTTATTTATTTTTTTTTCACTGAGGAGTCACCAACAAGAGACATAGATTGATCTGAAACAGCACTGTCGGAGTCTAGAGCACTTAACACATTTTGAATGGATTCGAAGTGATTAAAATAATAATCTACTGCCTCTAACCAAGTTCCTCATCGTATTACAAAAGGTTTCGGTGGCATGTCAGTAGTATATCTCAGTAACTTAATCCTACTAGAAGAATTAAAAAAAAAAAAAAATCGCAACAGAGTATTTGGCAAATACTGAGTTAGAGTTGCCAAATCGATTTTTAGTTTGTTTACTGGTGCCATCAAAAATGCGAATTCATAATTTACATGTAATATAAAGTAATTCTTGATAATATCTAGTATATTTGATATTTTTCTAGTTTTCATTCATTACAAAATGCACAGGAAATACATAGATAAAAATCAATGATACACGCATGTATACACTGGTATTGTAAAAATCGCTATATTTATACGCGCTGTTGACTGTGTACTCGCCTGTGCGCGCGTTTTTATAATCAATGATGTACTTGAGTTCATTCAAACGTTGGATATACACATGCTGCTAGCGAGCAGCACGCTTCATTACGTTCAGCTGTTTCGGTACACATGCACTTCATTGTTTTTTAAAAAATTCCCGCACGCTCTTTGTTTCGTTTTATGGGTTGTGTCAGACATAAAAATGACATTACATGGAAAACATTACTGGTACTGAAATATATCACTGGACTATTATATCACCATAATCAGTGACAGAAAAACTGGCCTCGAAACTTTCGCAGCCGAGAGAGTAGAGGCAACGAAAAATGATGGACTAAATTTTGAGTTTTCGTTACATCACGAAAGAAAACGTGATCTTTTGTTCAGGTAAGTATTGACAACTTCCATAAAACAAACGAGAAAAAAAAATCCAGAGTAAACTATTAGAAAGAAGGTGACTCAATTCTTCGGAGAATTAAAATCAAAGGTTCTCATTTATGTATGTTGTAACTTATTCGATCCTTATTTCCTAACAGGAACTGCACTTGATCTATCAATGTGGATTTGTTTACTGTTGTTTCTGTGCTTTTCTTTGAACTTGAAATTCTTGAAGGACCCGCACAACATACCAACCAAGTTTTAAAATAACTTTCTTTGTAACTAACGAGAAAACCGATTCAAGTGTGACACGAAATTGGACGAGTTTATGCGCAATCGAAATGTTTCTGTGAACAATGAATTCCATTAGAGGGAAAAACCATCGATCTCAACCGTTCCGGAGATACAGAGGTGTAAGAGTAAAACTAGTGCTCTGATATTTTGTGGATTTTCGGCTATGTTGCGAGCAAATATGTTTGGGCGAGTGGCGTAGCTTTTACCCAGGGCCGGAAAAAGAAAGGGCTATGAGGAATAACAAACGCCATTGACACGAAGAACAAAACTGTATAGGCTATTACTTGCTAATACGTATATCATGTCTTTAGTTCGTAGAAAATGAAAAAACGTTTATATGAAAATGTATTAATTATATTGCCAAAGGAACAGAAACGATATTATGCGAACAAAAAATACAAGGTCATATTCTGTGCAAAAGCGCTATTGAAAAATAAATCAAATAATATAAAACATAAACACATATTGTTGCAAAGGTCCACCATGTTTTACATTTTTCATCCTATTTGACATGATGATGCTTTCATTCGAGTACCAAGAAACCTATGCATAGATACCTTACACACAGATTTCAGTCAACAATGGACCTCCGTTATTTTCGTCTTTCTCCTCCAAAACATTCTTCCTCTAGAATTTTTATAGACTCTTCGATTTTGCAACCCTCATGTCTAAGGCGATGTATTACTAAAGTTTCGTGGATGAAGAAATTCTTCATAAGTCTCTTTTACTTGTACTATCGCTACCTATTCAAAAATTCGCAAAATATCGGAGCACCAACCTTCCTCTTATTCTTCTATATCTCCGGAACGGTTAAGATCGAGGGTTTATCCCTCTAATGGGTTTAATTGTACACAGAAACACTTTGCGCATAAACTAGTCCACAATTTCGTGTCACACTTGAATCGGTTTCTTTGTGAGTTAAAAAATTTGATGAAACCCGGAGACCCAGAAGCAAACTGAAATATAATCTTTGAACCATTAACAGCAGAATTTTATAGTTGACTAATGATATTCACTGCTTCAGTTCGAACATTTATTTGTTTGATTCCTGGTGTGGCATTTATTAATAAGATATCATGTTTTGAATATTTCAAATATGTCAAACAATACCAATGATGTGTTACTAAATTGACACATCATCATGTCAAGTAGTTGCTTTAACGAATATCATTTTAACACTTTTCTCAAAAATGCAATGGAGTTGAAATAGCACTATATTTGAATCAAAATTTAACACAACTCGGGTAACATCGAGTTATTGTATTAAATTGACAGAGGGCCACATTTTGCAATGGTTTGCGTCAAAACAACGTAAAATTTGTGTTTCAGTTTGCGATAATAGGCAAAACAGTTATAATTGATTTTTCTATGTTTTGCGCTGCGTTACGCTACGCAAATTTTACAAAGGCTGATATACAATACGGCCCACATTTATTTTTTAATTGAGTAATGAAATGTACTATGTACAGAGATACTCTGTACTCTGAGATAATCTGTACAGATGATTCATTCCAAATAAACTTCTGCAAATAGATAATTACCAACGTATTCTTGTGCTAACTTATAAATTCCAATTATTTCAGTGTTACAAACATCGAGTCACTGTAGACGAGCTACAATGATTAGGATTATTGATTCCCACTCAAAAGTCTCGAGTTCGAATCAAGTGGCCAGCCATTGTGGAAGTTTCTTCAAGAATTATCTGTTCTATCAGACTACCTTTAAATATAGTCTGGAGGAAATCCATCGAAACTAAAAATTTCAGTATGTCTAATGTTTCTCGGTAGCTTTTACCTAATTTGAGGGCGCTTGATCTGAATCTGCCGGGTGTACAAATGTACACCTTGAGCGTTTCGAGTAATTCAAGATGGCGGCCAAAATGGTGGCTGTAAAATTGACAGTAATATTTTTGTATATTTTATCAAGATGGGTATCAAATTATATGTTTTTTGGTTTGGAAATTCCAATAATAATGTCAAAAATGTTATGAAATTGATACAAATCGAGGTATTCTATATGGCACCCAATATGGCGGCCATAAAATTGACAAGAATATTTTTGGAGTATTGTATCGACATGAGTATCGAATTATATGTTTTTTGGGTTCCAGATTTCAATAGTTACTTCAAAAACCTTATGAAATCGATAGAAATCAATATATTCAATATGGAATATTCAGATTTGCGACCCTCGAGCTAGGTACATACTTAGAACAATAATCTGATACACTGAAATTTTGGATTGGGTGTTGATGATTTCTCTGTCACCACAACTCACCTTGTTTGCGCTCCAGAACATTTTTCCCCACATTTTGGGCTTCTGTATATTTATTTACAAAACCATTCATTTCTGTGTGCAAAAGAAAACAAACAACACAAGCTTAGGTTTGAAGTTTTTCTTATATTTTTTTTCCTGGGCGTTTTCTTAATCAAGAATTATGTTGCTGGCCACATTAATGCGAAATATTTACATTTACAATACAAAATGCCGATGTTTGTATGTTACTTTGCAACAAAATAATAACTATCACAGATCAGTCACTTGTCAGTCTTCGTCAGAAGTACTCATGTTTTCGTCTTCTAGATTCCTAGTATTTTGACGTGTGAAGATATTCTGGCATCGTTTAGAGGCTTCACAATTGCAGAAGTCAGTGCAGCTACGGTGTATTATGATTTGCCACACAGCCACAACGTCCTTTACACATGTTTTCAGAAGAACAGCCGCAACTGACCATCTTCAAGATGTCTTTCGGTGGCATCACAGTTCCCGGTGGTACAGTAACTGGTTCCAATGTTTTGTTCAACTCATCACGATACCACCCAAAATGTGTCGGATCCATGTCTCGTGGGTCTGGTTTATCTGCTTGTTTCCAAATACAAGCCTGTAAATGAGTTCTTTTTACATTTTCAGAGAATGCCTCCGTAGTTGGTGGCAAGCTCTTCAATTTCGGGATATGTACGGCAGACTTCTTTGACAATTTCTTCAGCCAGACATCTCTTCTGACATCAGACATTGTAGGACCAGTTATCCTACTACCATAGCAAGAAGCTATAAACTCAGTTGACTCCTGAATCTTATCTTCAAGTAGTGATGTCTTATTTCGAAGCTTTTGAAGCTCCTTCCCACTTTGTAGCACTTTCATTGCCTTCTGCTTTCCAATGCCATAAATAGTAGGAACTATATTTCAGCCAGAAAGAGAATGAAGTGCTAGTAAGTTTGAAACAATATCACGGTGTTTGGACACAGGGAATCCAATGTCAATAACTCCTCTATGACTTTGAGTTGCCTCCATAAAAATGTAACAAGTAAGTTTTTGTGTGTGGTAGTGGTGCATCAGGAGGGGAAAAACATCCGTGTCATCACTAATTACATTTACTGTACAATTTCTGTCCAGCTGATTGGCTACCATCACTACTTGTGTGATAATTATGGCATCAGCCTCTTCGTGAGTGTTTTTCATATCTGGACGTTTCTTGATACAATCAGCAGTTATTTCTGTTGTAACATCTTCTGGTCCAGTGATGAATAGGCTTTTGGTGGAATCTGATGGCAACCCTTCTTCATTATGTACTTGCAGATCAGCTGTACTAGTTGTACCTTATTCTTCGTAACATTCAGCAAAACTTGTTGGGAGGGCAAGAACGTGTTGAAAGACAATTTATGATACCTGCTACATGTTGATCATGTTCTGACGCTTCTCATTAATACTTTGGTGCTGTACTCCTTATATTAGTCAAATATTAGTTACACGTTGCATTTGTTCAATTTTTCAAGAACATATGACCGATACAATTTTATGAAGTCAAGAACAGTTCCGTTAGATGGCCAGTTGATCACCCACAAAACAGCACAACCATCAAGTATGATAGCATCTTCGTGCTTGTCGATCTCATAGACTTCTCTACCTGTAATATTTGTTTCAGTTTTGACTTACTTTTGCAGAACCTGGGAGTCCCATATTCATCAAAGATGTGGGGACAGCGGCAAGCTCATATGAAATCAATCCTTTAGCATCAATATCTCTTGTAGATGTGAGACACATTGCACGGGTATACAAGAGTTCTGTGTCAATGACACCAATACTAGTTGTTCTTTTGACGTCATCGCAGGAAACTTTACAAACCGTTGTTTAGATTGGATCGTGGAAACCAGTTGGTAGTTTTTCTTCGTAAGAACACAACGCCTTCTCACCTATCTCAACAGCATTATCAACATTCACTTTCTGGGAACAAATTTTCCCTGTCACAATATTCACAATAGTTTTTGGGTGATCATCGGTCTTCAGAGGATCTATACAATGAGACAGCTTTTCCTTTAACTTAATGCGGTCTGCAGTATCTCCTTTTACTCGAGATGGCATTCCTTCCTTATGCTTAGTTATTTCCATATCTCGTCCAGCATCTCTCATGACATAAATGTCATTTACTAAACGACTGCAAGTGTGAAGGCTGCAAGCCCATCGCTTCACTGCTGATAGATTTAGTGTATGTCCGATTATTCCTCCTGGTTCATGGCCATAACGCATAAAGTATTGTCAATGAACATGTCTGATCATATAGCATTCCAGATACCTGGTTTGTGACGCAGAACATGTTTGCCTTTCATAAATCGTTCTAGTATTTCACTTGGAAGTATCTCTTATTTTGTTTCTGAGATATTTTTCCTAAATTCTATGAAAATGCTGCCATCTGTGAGCACAAGATTAAGATTTTACGATTTATTATTACTCATGTCAGTAAATATTTTTTCAAAAATAGGTTTCAGAAATGACAACATAACTTCTTTTGCAGCCGCCATATTTGGCGCCATATTGAATATCTCGATTTGTACCAATTTTATGACACTTTTTACTTTATTATTGGAATCTGCAACCCAAAAAACATAATTTGATACCCATCTTGATAAAATATTCAAAAATATTCCTGTCACTTTTACAGCCGCCATATTGATCGCCATCTTGAATTACTCAAAATGCTCAAGGTGTACATTTGTACACCCGGCAGATTCAGATTCAGCACCCTCAAATGAGCTAAAAACCGCTGAAAAACATTAGACATACTGAAATTTTTGGTTTGGTCCAAAAGTAGGGTTTTTCCTCCAGACTAATATAGGTTTTGAACAAATTTCTTTTACTTTATTTCCCATTCATTTTAAAAGCACCCATATAACCAAGTGATAAAGATGAGTTTGAGAATAAATCTCAAAAAGTACCCAAAGGGAACTCATTTTTTATTAATCTACGAAGCATAACATACGAAGATACTAAACAACTTATCACATAGTACAGTGTCAAGCAACTAATAACAAAAACAAAAAAAAAAGGATGTATTTTGTACTTGAGGAATCAAACAATTTTTTGTGATATGTAAAAATGTTAAACTTATCTCATTTCCAAGAAGCTTATCAAAATAAACGTACAGCGCTATCATCAAAAGTCAGAAATGGTATTCTAAAGTATATATATATATATATATTTCTACGTCTTATCTACAACATTTATATTAGTTTACTATTTATTCTTTGAAAAACGCAAATAAGATAAAAGTCCATAACTTCAAAGCCATTTTTAACATTTGTATTGAATATTCGTTTCTAAAAAAGTGTTCAGTAGTAGTGACAAATTTTCTGATCTGGATTTAGATCACTCAGCGGTTGACATGTAGTAGACTAACCCTATGGCCTATGGAACCCACAGATTCAATGCTGCAAAAGCTCTCCATTGACTACTATCCTTGGCCAACTGGATCCACTATCTGCTTTGTATTCCTATTTCTGCGAGATCCATCTTAATATTTCTCCCATCTGCGCCTAGGTCTTCCTAATGCACGTTTTTCGACTGGATTTAAAGTTAAAACTTTGAAAGCGTCCCTACTTTCTTCCATTCTTGCTACATGAACTGCCCACCTGTCTCTCCTAGAATTGATGACCCTGACAATGTACCCCTTTCTTATAGACAATAGACTGATATCCCCCTTTCTTATCCGTTAAATTGAGATATATATTGTAAATGAGGTCTGATATTAGCTATTTAATAGGTGCGCTGTTTACTTTGTGGCCCAACAAATTATTGCGCCGTCTTGACATTTTCTTCTTTTAGTTTAACGTCTCATGATTACGTTCCGAAACTTAGGGAGACTGTGATGATGGTAATGAACGAAAATGATGGAATGGAGAAACGGGGAGACTAAATACCCATGTACACGGTATTTTGTCCACTACAAAGTCAACTTGATAGTTGGAATAGAATAAGGAACCTCACGCACCAAAAGCGAATGCTCTACAACTGAGCCAAGGTAGACCACTGACTCCTACAGGATCATACACAGACACCATACAGAATGTCAACCAAGTCATGTAACATTTTCCATTTACACAAACTTTATTCAAGTGAGGACAAACATACCCAAAGGTAGATTCACTACGAATACAAATCAGTATTTGTTAACAAGGTTGCCTGATAACGAACTTTTACGTAATGGCCTTGTAATTCTATATATGTTTCCCAGCGCTGTCCTATGGTTCGAAACACTCGTTCAAGCATACCTGGTGTAATCTCTGTCGCAGCTACGTAGATGCATTATTTTGACTATTCCACTTCGCATTGACATTTACTGATTTCTTATCGAGCACCGAGAAAACTACAGGTAACTGAAGCGATACTCAGGAAGATAGAATAATGTAGAAGGCCAAACCATGAACATCAAAGAATACAGAGCTAAATAATGAACTGAGAAGAGAGACTGACAATGCCAAAGAAAAGTGCATAGAACAGATGCGTGAAGAAACAATGGGACTTCAGCGGCACGGAAGATATGATCTGATGTATCAGAAAGCACAAGAATTAGGGCAGAAAGCTAACAAAATTATACACAAGTTTGGAATCGAAGATCAACAAGGTCATATAGTCACTGACCATCAAAGAATGAATAAAATCTGGAAGAAATACATAAAGGATCTATGTCAGCAGATGAACCGCTTAAAAGATATTTCGATCGAAGCAAAGAGGTGGATGATGAAGAAAAAGAACCGAGTATATTGAAAAGTCAAGTAATATAAGCCATCAAAGACATGCAAAGGAAGAAGGACACTGGAGACGATGACATACCTGCGGACTTACTCAGAGGATTAGAAGACAGTGCAATGGAAGTACTGACTTAACAAGACCTTTGCAGAACGGGCAAAGGATTTTCATGATATTATAATGGTTCCATTACCTAAGAAAAAAAGACACAAAGAAATGCAGTCATGACAGAATCATTAGCCTTATTTCTCACATTGGAAGATTTATTGCGTGAATCCTGAGCAGGCAGCTGGAAAGTATAATAGAAACGAAGTTGGAGGAAGATCAATTTGGATTCCGAAAAGGAAAGGTACCAGAGATGCTGTTGGGTTGGTGAGAATTGAATCAGAACGAGTTCCTGACGTAAGAGTTGATTTGTGCTTCATCGACTGGCAAAACACTTTTGATCGGGTCAATTGGACCAAGCTTCCGAAAATACTTACAGAATTTGGGATCAATTGGAGGGACCGACTATTCATTCGCAACCTGTACATAGGACAACGAGTTAAGTTGCGTTTGAATCAAGGAGAAACCAATAATATTGAAATGGAAGAGGAGTCAGACAAGAATGTAGTATGTCACTCCAATTATTCAACATCTACAGTGAATAGGGCATTAATGGAAGGAATTTCAAGATTGGAGGGCAAATCATTAACAAAATCAGGTATACGGATGACACTGTTATTATAGCTAGAATGAAGAATAACTACAGGAGATGGACAAAATAATTGACATTGGGAAAGTATACGGAATGGAAATCAGAATCGAAAAATCGAAAGTCATGAGAACATCCCGTGGAAATACGCCCTTACGTGTCAGAGTAAGAAAACTTGAAGAGGTCGATCATTTCAAGTAGCTATGAAGTATTTTGACGAGAGACGCTTACTGCAGTGAGACCACGTCTAGAACAACACAGCCAAAGAAGTATTCAAAAGGGAAGGATCACTCTAACTTGGAGATTTAATATTGGACTAAAAAAGAAACTAGTCAAGTGCTATCGAGTACAGGACGGTACCATTCAGAAACTTCGACATTACGGAAGTTAGAGAAGAAATATTTAGAGAGCTTTGAAATGTGGCGTTGGAGGATGATAAGGAAGATAAAATTGACAGAGAGAGTATCAAACGAAGTTGTCTTAAAACAGATAGGAGAGAAGAGATCGTAAGAAGGCCAGTTGGACTAGACACATCTTGCGAAGAAATGTCTTCTTTACACTGCCATAGAAGACAGCAAGTACAATTAAGAAGAGCACAACTGATCGATTATATAAAAAAAATTGATGAAAAAGTTGGGAGTTAAAAGAGGAAGCTGAAAAATAGAGAAATCTGGAACAAATATTATCAGGCCCGAACCTATCCCAAGATCTGACAACAGACAGAATACTTAATACTAGAATAATAATAATAATAATAATAATAATAATAATAATAATAATAATAATAATAATAATAATAATAATAATAATAATAATAATAATAAATGTTAAGTGACTTTACAGACACTGAATACTGGGAACTCCTTAAGCAGACAAGTAATTAAATGTTATACAAGTACTTAAAAATGAATTAAACTGTATTTAATTTTCTTGCTTTAAAGGCATTGACTAAATACAAGTATAAATTGTGAATTCATGTGAACACAGCTACAGCAATCTCAAATATAAACTTTACGCTATACAATTATCTACAAAAGTACACCTAGGATGTGAATTGTGTGTAAATGAATTTACCCGCTTTTCCTACAACAATCCTCGTAATTAGGAAATCAATGAAAATCAGCCTTGCTTTGAACACATTCGAACAATGAACGTATTAGTCGATGCTTTGTTTAATTGATACCATTGACAATTATTCAACTATACTTTTATATTCTACTGTTGTAAAATAATAATGTAGTATTAATTGTTACAAGTTAAAATACCGTGATAATTTTGTAAAGTGAGCTTATATGTTAAAACTGTTAAAATTATTTACACAGATGGTTTTGAAAAACACAAGCTGAAACTTCGAAATGAATTCCAAACACACTGACAGCAAAAATAATTTATGCTAATATAGTTCGGACATTACTTAGTTTCTGAAGTATTATGAGTTCCTGGTATACATTTTCTAATAATAATAATAATAATAATAATAATAATAATAATAATAATAATAATAATAGTATTAATAATAATAATAATAATATGTTTTTAACACAGTCCTGTAACCGATACAGATAAATCAATTTAACCAATTTTAAGTTAAGAATTAGCTCATTGGACAATACTCAGTGGCGGAAAGTTTATAATAGCTTACGAATCAGAACCGTTCTGCTTTATACAGTACTACTTGTAAGCACTTGTCGGATCTTAATTTAGAAACTGTATAAAAATAATAAGAACCTGTTGTTGCCGATGCTTAATTCAGAACATCGATTAAAGGAGAGAAAAAAAAAAAGGTCCTTCCCGGGTAACTTATCCTCTGCCGTTCCATAGGCTGCACAACCCTCATGTAACGGAGGTTGCATACATGCACGGCGTTTCAGAAACTGAAAGAAACGTGCATACGTTTTCGTATTCCCCCAAATCTGACACTCCCGAGCTGAAAATCAAAAAAAAAGGGGGGGGGGAAGCTTCGTACAGGAATAGATATGGAAGATTTAGCTGTACACTATTTGGAGGTTCTTGGTCACTCTCTCCTATGCGAAAAGCAGGTAACTAGGTCAGATATATTATTTTATTATATTAGTATAGATATAGATTATACTGCACTTCTCAGCTGTGAGATGTCTTTATGTAGCTTATTACAGCCTCTTCTTTCCAGCGATACACACTAGTAGCTGGTCCTAACTAGCTTTTTTGAAGATGAGATAGTATCGTAAGGAACGGTATACTGAATCAGCTTGAAGCGACAGTCGTGATTCAGAGCCCACGATAATTGTAGCTCTCGTCCTTCATAACCTCGGTGTTGAACAAAAAATCCAACTTCATATACTATTTAAATGCATTTCAGTGCAGTACAGTAATGTGATGAAAGCTTATTTTCTACAAGCAGACAGAAAATTTTGCTACTAATAACAAATAGCACTATATTCTTGTCGGAATATCTCTCTTCCTGATGTAGAGGCAAATAATAAGAGGATGATATCCTCCCAGGACGTACGTGTATGTACAAAATCACTGCTTAAGAGGGAGATTGAGAAATATCTTCGAAGCATGGTCTTAAATCCCAGTTGCATCACAGTTTCAATCTCCTGTACTTGAACAAAAAATGTAAAATAAATCCTCAAGACGATTACATCTTTTTTTCTTGGAAGAGAAATGGATTCGAAGGAAGGAAGAGTTTATTTATTTATATAAGAATCTAGATATGTGTAACGCAACAGATTTACATTATTATTATTATTATTATTATTATTATTATTATTATTATTATTATTATTATTATTATTATTATTATTATTACAGACAAAAAATTAGTTGATGCAGTTCACTGCAATAATACAATGAAACTTGGCAATAATACAATGAAAAAGTTTGTGCGAAACACAGTTCTTCATCCAGAAAGAGGAATAAGCATTTGATTAACCAAAAGAGAAGAATAAAAGAATTAAGCTCTAAGAAGAGCGCTCGACAAAGAAAACACGTAATAACAAGATTACATGATGTTGCAAAGAAATTTGCTATCTTTATCGGATGTTCCTTCTTTGATCTTCCCTTTACAGTTTTTATACCAACTAAAAACATTTGGCAAAATCGTTACTTTAACCAAGCAGAATTTTATGTTAGCAAAATATTCGCTTCACTGATCTGGAATTCAGCAGTTACATGGTTACATGTAAAATACATAAGTATTTTTTTTTTATTATTAAAATGTCAGGAACAAATATTCAAACATTTACTTTTTGAATGAAATCAAATCACGTGGAATAGATACATAATATGTGTAACTGAAATTGAAGACTTTTATTGTAAATAATAAGCTACATATAGGGTGTTCGAGAAGCCCTTGTATTCCTTGAATCGAGTATCAGTCAGAGCAATGTCAATGTAATTTCAGTTTATGTATTTAGTACAAACTATATCCAGTGGATCTATATGTGCTACATCTGTATCTGCTGTACATGCATACGTATGTATGCGTCCTCATGTCCTCCTCATGTTGTGGAGCATCTGGGAAATTATTGTTCGAAACGGGACTTCCTCAACATTTTCGCACAATTCTTCATCTGTTCTGTACCGACGATGAAGGACATGTGACTAAACGCAGTCATTTCTTGTGTCATTGTTTACCTTATGTGTGGTCGCTCGTGCACCCACACACATGCCTCTAACCATTCCTCAACAGTATAATTGGAACCACTCATATCAACCATGGCTTCACAACTGAAATGTTCTACATGACCGTGAACGCAGGGATACCAGAGTTGTCATGACCATAAAAGCAAGGTTACCAATACCACAACAAAAATTATACTGGCTTTGTTCTCTATGATATTCAAGCCTAGGAGCATGGGGACTTCTCGAACACCCTGTACAAGAACTGAACGCGATAATTTAATATTTAATCAAGTTCAAAAATGACGGTCAGTAATGTCCATTTGTAACCTGAGAGGAGAATATTTGATATCATTTCAATAAACTTTATTGTTGTACAATTATAATATTTGTGTTGTGGAAATGTATTTTTTCTGCTCATAAAACTCTGAAAATCCTTCTTAAAAAAGTAAATGCAAAAAAAAAAAAATCGGAATGAGATTATTTTATATTGTTGACCAACGCTGATTAACATCGATCATACTCTTGCATCATTAAAAAAAAAAAGTTTTAGTTACGTATTTCAAAATGTCAAAGGGAAGCAATTTAGCTTGAATCTACGTGTGAAAATATTGTGCCCATCCGCCCAATATTATATTTCTTCCCACATGTTTGGAATGATTGTATAGTCACAAACATAAATAAGTAGAGGTTGGAGCCATAAGTAGAGGTGGAGAGATAAAGACTCTTATCTCTACTTATTTATGTTCGCGACTGCACCAAAAATCCACTTTTTAAATATAGCATCTCTATAGATGGGAAATTAGCTTATGTAAGAATCTCCGTGGTGTAAGTAGTCCCGGATTTCGAACAATGGACGAAAGTAAAATAATAATAATAATAAAAACTACTTCATACATGAAAATTGAGAAAACACCTGACTTTATAAACAGCAATAATATTGAGATCAAATTTGGTATGGTTGAACGAGACTTTGACTTGCTTACTTGGTAAAGATTGTTGTTATTACAATTTCCCATGTTATTCATTCGTTGTCACAAATTATTTCCTAAGTAGACTGTATGTCAATGAAAAATAATTGAGAGAGATTAATCCTAACTTTCTTAACTACCTGGGGAGTGTAAAAAATGTTTGGTCTATTATAGTTACTTGCTTCGCTAACAGTACACTTCAGTTTTCCATGGCAGACATACCTCCCACCTTTTTCATGTTGGAATTTTTTCTTTCGCAGTTTGTATGTACGACAGATCCGGAGAAAAGAAAGCAGTGCGCGCGAGAGAAAGGCGATATAATATATATATAAGACGGTAATCATTCTTAGCAATTCCACCGATCTTTGCACAAACCTAGAATATGGAATTTTTTTGATATTTTGATTATTCATCTGTTTTACCCAATAATGAACACTTAGGACTATTATACAAAACCGGTGTAATACATGATCTTTCTCATTCAAAAAAAGGGAATATTTGCCGACCTTCATGCCACAACAGGCCTGCTTGCATTGAAGACCCTAATGTTACGCCACTCCATCTTAGTCCAGTATATCGTGTTGCTACTGAATATACAACGTAACTACAGAGCCAGTTGCAATATCAAGCATCTCCGATTATATCGAAAATACCTACTTCATCTTCGAGATCCTTGTGGAACAGATGCTAACATCTTTTAATCAAAACGAAAAACATGTGTTTCTTAGATGACATCTGCAGCATTCCTTACTAAATTTATGAAACAAAACAAACAAACAAAAAAAAAGTTAATCTTGCACGTGAAACAGATGAAAAATCCTCAACTCATGCAGGGATTTGGTCTGATGCACATGTGTGGCGTACGTAAACCAGCTGTCATGCTGAACATTCAGGAAATAACATTGTGTAACAAAAGCCGTTACGCCAAGAGCCCAATGCGGAAAGCCTGTGTTGCCGCTCTTTTACCTATTTACTCATAATGTTCAGTAGAAATTTACAGAAAAGAAGATATGTATTCAACATATTTCGATACAGGTTATAGTCAGGGAGAAATATAATACAAACGGCTTTAGTCAGGGAGAAATGTAATACAGATGGCTTCAAGGTAAGTCATTGGTATACAGAGTAAGACAAAGGTAATGGTATCGCTGCTACAACACAAGACGATTAACTATAAACAAACATTTGAAAGCAATGGCGGCTCTTGAGGTTTGTCACACCGGTAAAAATTTAAATTTGTATCCCCTGCAAGCTACGGGAAGGAAACTGTCCTAATGTACTAACTTCTGTATACATGTTTTTGAAGCTGTACGAATCTTCTTCCATTAAAATGTGCAGCTTTTTTTTTTTTCGATGTGATATCCCTCAAGAATTACCACAAGAAAGAAAATACAGAAGGCTTATTTTCAAAGTGTCCTATGTCCTGCCTTAGTTTTATCAACTTGTGGTAAATAATTTATCTCATTACAATTTAATGACGAGTCAAGCAATCTAACTGATTACCAACATTTTTTTTTTTTTACATGCTTTTCTTTACCTCAGAATGGTCCAACCGTGTCCTCAAATGTTACAATCTTAATTTAACTGATTTCCAAACGTTATACAAAGATGAAATTTTCACAGCAACATTAAGTTGGTTAATAACAACATTCCATTGTTACTTGTATATATTTACTCGTATTTTTAACTAAGAGTTAACATTTAGTTGGATCTTGAGGAGATGGACTGTATGAGAAATAAAATATAAATAATAAATGTATGAAACAGAATAAAGTGTAAATAGAATTATAACTAGAAAGAAGAAAATATATTTAAAAAACATGACTTTTTTTAAAAAATAAATCTAACAAGCAAAAAACGAATCGTACTAAAAAGTACAAAATAGTTGTTTTCAAGAAAATTACTTTTTAAAAAATGTCTATATATGCATGACTAAAAAGACATTGGTTGGGAATAGCTTATTCGATCAGTAAAAACCGCATTGAAATATGACCAATGGTTCTCGATATAAACGCGAACAGCCCTACAAACATACATAATACATACAGGTAAAACTGATAACTTTTTTTAAAGTCGGTTTTAAAAAAAATCTAATATTGATGATTACTTCTGCATTGAAAGACACAAAATCAAAGCAATCTACCAAAACAAAACCGAACTAAAAAACGTCAAAGATTAATTAATACCTGTCGAAACGGTTGCAGTAATGTTTCGGTTTGTTTCTAGTTGTAAGAAATTTCCTACACAGTATTTCCCTTTCTTTTTGTCAATAAATGCGAGTTTCTTCTATTTTCACAATATAACATTGAACAACTGGCTTTCCTGCATGGACACACACATGGACACACACATGGACACACACACACACACACACACACACACACACACACACACACACACACACACACACACACACACAAAATATATAATTCATTATTAATAACTGAACAGGAATTAGTTTGATTAAATCCAAACAATTTTGATGATCTATAACTCGAAAACCAAAGAGAGCTGTACAAGAAAATATTTCATGTTTGTATTAAACTAAAGGTCCATCTTCATGTCAATTTTGGTTAAGATTCGACGAGTTTTGCAGATCGTGTGCGACATATAGTTCTCGAAAATAATTTTATTTCATTTATTTACTTTTAGTAGAGAAATCAAATTATTATTAATTTATTTACTTTTGATAGAGGAATCAAATTATTATACGTTTATTTACTTTTGGTAAAGAAATCAAATTGTTTAAAAAATGCAGAATATACCTAGTTACACGAAAAAAAAAATCTTGATGGTTTACCAGATCATTAATTGTCTTTAACTGACAAATCTTAACAAGAAATCATCCTAGTTTACTTTGTTTTGCTTACATACGTACACATAATCGTATACATACATGGAACGACAACAAACAATCCCCATAATGTAATGTATCGCGTTACAGAACAATTCTCATTCATAAATGCATGCAAACTCAATCAAATTCAATGTATCTATGTACAGAAATGCAAGACACACAACTTTAACTGGATTAGCCCCTGATACATAAACAATGAATCAGAATAACACAGAGAAGATTTCTATTGGACCACATAAACACACACAATTATAGACGAACTCTTCCGTAGCCTTCGTGACTAGTGAGGTTCCTTTCAGTGTATGTAGTTAAAGCAAACTCTGCAGGATAATACATTGGGAATACACTATAGGGCCACTGCACTAAATCAGTGGTTCCCAACCGATGTATCATAATTTGAACCATTTAGAAAATCATTCTTTCCACACACTTTCGTCAATATGGATCACAGACTCCGAATAAGCAGGAATATCATCACTATCAGATGAAAACCTTCGTCTACACAACTGTCCCTTCACTTTGGGGAACATAAAGAAATTGCACAAGGCCCAAGTCTGGCGAATAGAATGGACGTGGTAATACTTTCATAGCTTTAAAAGGTTACAGTTCTAGCAGCATTGTGATCATTCACATTGCCATGATGCAATAGCAGATGACCAAGTTTTAATGTTGGGTGCTGGATTTTTTAATTTTTATTTTATTTATTTTTACAGGAAGGCAAACTGTTGACTACCATTCACTACTAACTGTACGGAGATTGTCAAGTGTAATTGCCGCAACATGTTCCTTCGTGTGAAAAAAGATGCAACCATTTTCTTCCAAACGCTCTGAGCTCTGCACTTTCATTGGGTGTTTTCGTTAAACGCTAACAATATTATGGAATTTATGAAATATAATCAAAACTATCGTACGTGTCTTTAGAAAACCTAATCTCAGAAGAAGAAGAAGAAGAAGAATCCTTTTCAGGTTTTTCAGAAAGGAGAGAATTATATCATACTCTAGAGTTAATGATGAAACCCATATTCACAAAATATCAAGAAAATTATTGAATCCTTTTCACGAAAATTCTCAGAACGAAACAATCCACACCAGTTTACTATCTTTCTTGAAATTTTAAGAAGAATCAATTATACAATATGACAGACAGGCTTGTTAATGAAATGTTACAGCTATTTTCAGTATTTATTTCCAGTGAAGTGTCTTTATATTTTGGAATATTAGGAGAAAATTCGAAACGTCCAATTGGAAAGTCGTAATAAACCAGCATTTTAAAAATTTGGTGTCAATATATTGACCGACGTGGCCGCTAGGAAAGAACAGATTGGGGGAATCCAAAACCCACTTCTTACGCACTACATATCATGAAACGTGGAAATCAGTAGAAAACTCAAGGAAACCATTTATTTTATTTTATTTGTTTATTTATTGCAGATCATAAGCCTCTTACTACTATTTTGTCGCTAGAAAGAAAGAAAAAACACTCTAGCTGTAGAACACTATTTTGCATTTGCCTCGTCATACGCTACAGGTAAGCACTTTACTTCGGGAGGATCCAAAGCTTTTCAGGAGGGTCCAAATTCAATATGAGGATAAATTATAGTAAATTTTGTAAAATTACCTATAAAATTAGACTAAATTTACGGGGTTTTGGGGTACAGACCCTTAGGAACCCACTGTGTACGTGCCTCTGTTACACTAGGATCGCTTGAGTCGCTACTCGGAAAACTGTACAAAAAAATCACTACAAGAATAAACTATTAGTGTGAATTTTTGAGACAGTAATATCACAGGATTGTTAACGAAATGTAAATTTATTAAACAAATATAATCAGAAGAGCTTTCGGGGGAAAATCACCATTTTTTAATTTTCAAATAAACTACTTTTATTTTTGGAGGACAGGAACAAAATTCTGAAGAAAAAACTTTAAATTTAAACTTGAGTTTAAAATGTGAATAGATACGTTGTGCGATGTGATGTTGGAGTCAATTCGCTAACCAAACATCATTTGGTTGAATGTCCGACACATGGATGTCCATGATTCTTCATAAGCTGAAATAGACCACGGTTTATATTGTTATTACGTATTGCTTTTTCCTGGCATTGATGGTCAAGTAATTTATGAAAACCTAAATTTACAAGTAACCTGGCTCTTGACCGTAAGCACTTTTTCTTTTTGATTCCGCAATATGTAATATTAATAACTTTCACTACTTTCTCTACTTCCCTCCAAATTAGCATGCGGCAATGAACTTTCATTTTACAACTTATAGGGTATGATTCAGCATTTGATGAATACAAACATGTTAATTCAATATGGTCCACTTTCTTCATTAACACGAGAGGAAATTATAATTAAGTGTGACTTTTATCAAATACAATGTAATTTGCTACACGTGTTATCACTTAGAAATAATTATTAAAAAAAAAAAAGTAGTAGTGTAAACAAATACAAGGTAAGGAGTGCAATGACTTGAGTTGTCAAACACTTAAATTTCTCAGCAACAAACCGTGAGCGTATACTGCACGACGAAAATTAATTAGATGTGGTTCTACTTCTGTATGCGTTTCTCTTCTAATAACGTTTTCAGTAATACCTCCCAAGCATTCCTTGCATTATCTCCTAAAAGCGTTTTCTGTAATTGTTTCGCCGGGTTTCTCATTGTACCGAACAATAATCATTACGATAAAGTAATCAGCACGTTTGAACACATGAAGTAATTTGGCTAAACGTGTTGAAGAACGTTTGCAGCGGCCTTGAACTGAGATCCCAGTATTACCTTCAAACGAACATTTGTGGGAAGAATTTTGGTGGAAAGTAATTCCGTCTTTAACATGAAGTTTAAACAGCAATGTCTTAAAACTACTCCTTTAAAATATGCACAAAAATATCTGAAAATATACCCTATAAATAAAATAATATGCACTTAAGAAACCGCTTACTCATTCTAGATTCATTTGTTTATAGCGTTTAGTATGTGTGTAGGATACCCTATTGGTAGGATCATTTCAACAGTAAACTGCTTGAAATATTTAAAGATTTTCTACGGTGTCTAACTTGCTCTCATGTCTGTTGAACTTAGTTTATAGGTCGAAAATGACCTTTAAACATCAACTATAGTGACTGAACAATATTTGCATAGTGACACAGAAAGTTTAAGTCATTCATTTGTCAGAAAATTACTGATCCCACACATGTACCGGTACTGATCGATTAACTTGCTGCCCCTTCCTAATCCTGGGTCTAAGCTAAGCACCTTATCCAGCATCTTTTCAACCTGTTTTTCAGTTTCATCTGGAATAGAATTTTCTCTTCTTAACAAGTTTGAGCAACTCGTAGAGGCATGAGCTTTAAATTTCCAGACGCTTCATTGTTTCAACTAACTATATGGATGAAATTAGCAACTTCACAGATATAATTTTCTAATGCTAGGAAAGAGTATTCCTGAGGGTAGGGAAAATAGGCTACTTTCTCGAGGGATGTCCCACATGCATGAAGCTACTGATTCGGAATGGTAAGAACATTAAAATGATTCATAACTTCAAATACACAAAATATGGGAATACCCTTAGAATAGGCACTAAGCTTTAGCATACGCATTTCATATCATCTTAGGTATTCTGTCCAGCGGCGCAAATCTGTCTTCAACATTGGGGGAGACAGGACGGGTAAGACCGTTCCCATATATTTTTTAAGCGATGTTCAAAACAGTTATGAAGTTGAAAAACAATGTTGTGGAAGATCAGGGAACCAGAGTTGTCTTCAGCATTGGGAGGCGGGCAGATTTGAGGCTTATTCTGGGAAGACATGAATTTCATCTCACTTTCCTTTGTGGCAATCGGAGACAAATTATCACAAATTATCTCCTCAGCCCCCCCCCAAAAAAAAACAAATTTCTAATCGGATTACTGAGGGGGACAGTTCTCCCAATTCCAAGATTGGAGGGGACATGCCCATCTCACCCCCCGAGATTTGCGCCAGTGTTGCTGAGATAGAAGTATTTGTGGATGTACATGATTTTGGTGCATGTAAGAGATAAATACATGCTACAGCCGAGAATATACATTTCTGTGTTTTAAAAGAAGTTCTGTTTTGTTTGAAACTTTGTTTCCTTTTGTCACAGCAGCGTCGCAAATCTGTCTTCAATATTGGGGCGAACAGGTAAGATCGTTCCCATAATCTTTCTTTCTTTTTTTTTTTTTTTAAGTGATGTTCGAAATATTTATTAAGTTAAAAAACAATGCTGTGGACGATCGGGGAGCAGAGTTGTCTTCAACACTGGGAGGCTTGAAGATTTTGGCTTATTCTTGGTGGGACATCAATTTCATCTCACTTTCCTTTGTGACAATCGGACATAAGTCATCACATTTCTCACCAAAAAATATATTTCAAATAGGATTATTGGGGGGGGGGGAACAGTCCCTCAGTTCCACGATTGGACGGAACATGTCATCCTCATCCAACCGGGATTTGCGCCAGTGATTCTGTAATCATTGGCAGGCCACTTGCCGCAACTGAAAAGCTGCCATGCACCACTATCTTCCTATAACCTCTTCGTCTTCGCATATGATTTTTTTTCTGTTTTAATACCGTCCATCAAGTAGCCTCTTTCATTCTCTGCCTCTTTTTTCAACCATCATACCCTGTATGACATTTACATATGCATTTTTTTTTTTTTTTTTTTTTAATCAAGCTCTGGAGAAGGGTATCCACGTTTTCATGATCCACCAACTCACACAAAAGCAATATTTGATTTTAACCTCAATTCAAAACGTGTTCCAATAATCCTTCCCTGCCTCCACTCGCTAGGTACAGTCTTCACTAAAATGCATTTTTCTCATATACACTGTATAGAGTGATCAAATTACACCCGTTCGGCACCCCTGGTAGGAACAGTTGATGACATAGCGTTGTATTGTTGTAGTGATTTGTAATGAATGTATATTTATCCGTACAAGTTAAATCAGCGAGCAGTCATACAGTTTCTAAGTGAAGAGAGATGTCAACTGGTTGAGGTGTTTCATCGGATGAAGGACATCAATGAAGATGTATGTTTATTGAAGACGACCGTCGTAGCTTGTTGAGACGAACGTTTCGCACAGATTGACCAACAACAAGATACCTTGTTCGTCTCGTCTCGAAATATATTCTGGCCATAAACCACAATCGTCTGCGGTGATGAGTGTGTTCGCTCAAAAGATACTGAATAAAACATTCAGGATTGTCGGCTCCACAGCAATGCTGCGGTTTAGTCAGTGAGTGGTTCGCCCAACAACAGACTGATTTCTTCCTGGACCAACGCTATATCAGAAATAGGTCTTTAGCTTAACGTGAGATCCGAACTAGACGAGGTCCCACCAGGAATAAACCCCGGGTCTACTGCGCCGAAGGCATTTAAAATTATGTATGAGAAAACATATCTTTCATTTAAAATTACGTTGAAGACACAAATCCAATCGCGAATTAAAAAAAAAAAGTCTGGATCAGAACCCAAGACCTTTCCATACAGTGTGCAAACGTTAACCATTCATCTGTCACTTCTCGGTATAGTTTTTCCTGAATCAAAAGAAGGATATTATCCGCCGAAAAGAAGTAACCCTATCGCCTAAGTTACTATACCGAAATTGGAAACAATATGGATGGATTCTTGATTTCCTTTCAATTTCGTATTGCCATTGGCAGAGTTTCGTTTCTGCAGATCTAATATTAATAATGATTTAACAGTTGCCTTCTCTCATAAAAGTTTAAAGAGGGCACTGACCACAACCACAAGAGTTACCTTGCCCAAGGCAAAACGAGTTTTTGCTTCTCGGCGAAAAAAAAAAAATCAACAAGGTCATGGGCACGAGCAGATTTAAGTTACTGTTGGAGAATCATCTCACCATCATCCACAAAACACATAGTTGCCAATGAGCTTTAGAATAATATTAACGGGACAATAGGCGTACTACCCAACAACTTTTCACTTTCACTGTAATATCACTACTGAATTTTCTCTTGACGATGTAGAATACGTACGCCGTTTCTTTTTTCTTTCTTTCTTTTTTTTTTTAGACCATTGATTTATTTGGAGAAACAAGGAGTTTAGTGATTTGATTTTACTAAATTCTCTTTCAAACCTAGTCAAATGTTCCTTGCTTTTTCAATGTGCATTATACATTTTAATATTGTAAGTAATCTTAAATTTGATTATTAAATATTTAAAGGCATAGAACATAATTTAACTTTCACGAAGTAAGAAAACAAATTAAAAAAAAAATAATAGGTAAAATGAATTTCCATATAAATCAATATTCGAAAAAGAAAAAACAATGCAAGTATTTACCACCGTCAACTCTACCAATAAAGGATTACGTTTTCGTGCAATCGAATAGTTCGACCTATCAAGACTGCAGATTATTTTGTAATAGAGGTTTTCTAGGACTCAGGTTCATTACCCCTCGTAAAGGTTCACGCTTATCAATTTCAATAAAGCCCACGCTAACACAGGCTCGCGCTGTCTCCAACTTTGGCTCAGTATTCTCAAAGAACCTTATGCTTTCGCAATCTAGCGCTCAATAACACTGGTCCGCCTTACCCATAAATTGCGAATACAAAGCCACATGTAGCTTGTACTCCCCCGCAAAATAGTTCACTGCTTTTATACTTTTACTATGAAACAATCAGACAAAACTGACATTATTATAAACGACAAATGAGTTTCGTTTCACGGTGTGAAACTATGGTACTCTTTCACACTATCAGAATTTAATACTCAAACTTGAAGTAGTACATCTATAACTACTGTTTCCATTAGTTAATTATGACCAAAGACAGAAACTGGTCCTCCAACACTGAATCCATATCAAAAAAACATTATTCGCTATCTCAAACTATATTTGTTCTATGGCAATACAGGTAGAAAACGGAAATCGTTAATTTGTATCACTTCTGGATTTAATAGATGGTTAAGGGAAGGGACAGAACACACTTTTGCAAAGCTGAATCGATGCCAGAAAAACAGCATCTTGATACCTCTTTACATTTTTCCTTTTCGGAAATCAATATTGAAACCGGTAGCGGAAGTGAATATCAACCACATCTTGTTTTTGTGGTGTGTTGCGGGTTGTCATGGTATATTCTCTTGACACACTGAATCATTTAAAAAAAAAAAAAAAAAAAAAACCTTCTCACTATATGTTATCATTTTTGTTCTATGGCGAAAAACAGTGAATCCGGAAATGGATAATTTGAACCACTTCCGGTTTGAATATACGGTTAATGAAGAAGATTGCACCTATTCTCGACGGGGACGTTGACTCGATTGCAGTAAACCAGATCTCGGTATCTCTTACAATTTTTGCTCTGTGAAAATCTGTATTAAAACCGTAACTAATATTAAATTTGAAGCACTTCTGTTTTTGACAGTATTTAGGATGCTCATAGTACTTTGCCTCGAGACGTAGAATTATTTGCGAAAATCACTTCTCGCTATCTGTTCCTGTTTCCATTTTATACCAATAAACATTGAAACTGGAAATGACTAATTTGAACCACTTCTGGCTAGAATAGAGTGTTAGTGGAGGATGGAACCTATACTTGGGACGCTGAACCAATTGCAAGAAACTGCATCTCGATATCTGTTATTTATTGTTTTTACTCTCATACATGTCGGCAGATGAACGGACACACAAAGCCATCCTATAAGACTTCCGACAGTTATACATATCATAGTTTGGAAGTCTAAAAATTAATTCATATCAACCAATAATATTGCAAGCGAGTATGCTTACTGAAATAATCGAAATATTACATATGCACTGACTGTGGTGCCAGTCAACTGTGAAAGTGTAATCTACTTTTACTGCTACAACTACTTGCACGACACAAGCATAATTTGGTTATCCTCGTGTGAAAATAGCAGTGATGGAGAATGGCACTAGCCAATCATATTTTTGAACAGCGGAAGGATATGAATATTGTTGTTTATCTTCATTCAGAGGTAAGGCTGAACAGATAGTAGACTAGCACTCGCTTTCCTCAATGAGGGTACCGCGGTGGCTCAGTGGTAGAGCGTTCACCTCTGGTGCTTGGGGTCCCCGGTTCGATCCCAGCACCCGCCAAGTGAACCTTGTGGTGGACAAACACCGTGTGCGTTAGTTTCCTCGGGGTTCTCCCGTTTCCTCCCACTTTCTTCATTCCACCATTTTACTCATTATTTCATTATCACCGTCTCCTTTAGCCTAGCCGGCATAATCGTGGGACGTAAAACTCAAAGATTTCATTTCATTTCCTCAATGAGGCTCGCATATGCTCTTACCAAATCTCACTGTAGCTCGCATTCGCTCAGATTTGGGCTCTATCTACTTACAGGGCTAACATTCATAGGACCTTGCGCTCATTTAATGAGCCAGAGCAGGCTCGTGAGTCTAAACATCTCTAATCAGGGTAGAAGCAACAGCAATGGGAAGCAATGTAGTGATTGCACATCAAACAACTAAAAGTTATCTAGCTTGATATGAATATTCACTGGTTATAACGAGCTAAGTTCTATTAGTCAACTAGTGATTGTGTGCTTAGTGCAGGTTCGATTCTCAGGCAGAGCACTGAACTCTTTGTATTGATCCAACATCGTGAAGTAATAATGGATATACTACGTAATTATAAGGTAACGAACTTCAGCGTACAAAGCGAGCAGCAATGCATATTACAATCAGATGCACTAATTGCATCAATCAGCTTACATGCGCGACATTTTCCATCATACGTAGCTGTGAATGGCTATAATACAATTCTTATTACAAAAAATGAAACTTTTTTTTTTTTTAGTTTAACGACCCACGGATATCCCCTTTAGGTTAAGAGATGGATGATTAATAAAGGTGAATGATTGTAAAATTAATTTTTGTACTCTCCCTATGTGCATCAAAGGCATCGGCGATAGCCACTAGATAAGCAAGAACGGCTATATTATCACGCCGCGTAACTATTATTATTTGGATCACGCTAGTGGACCACAGGAGACTGTAATGTTAACAAGTCCGTCAGTCCGTTACTCCGCACGATAACTCTTAAACGAATTGTTAATAAGAGTCAATCCGTTAACATTTTAACCGGTAACGGTGACTTTAACGAAGACAATTTTCTACTACTGAAACAAAAGCGTATAATTGTAGAATGCTAAAAGCTACGCATCATCTTTGAACTGTTGATATCTACCTCAACTGTTGATATTCACCGAGCAGAATTGGAACTTCTAGGAGTGATACTTTGTTTTGTCTTCAGAAGTGTTTAGTAGTCGTAGTAGTAATAGTAGTACAGGATTAGCTTTCCCCAAAGCAGTATTTTGGTCATTTAAGTCCATGGCTTCTCCATATGGCAGGGATTCGCTTACTTCCAAATGTGTGTTGTATAAACAACAGAGTACCAATTGAAGGACCTCACCTCAAACTTAGGAAAGATGTTACTCAATTATTTTGTCACGAATATCATGTATAGTGCTCAACATGGATTAAACAAGATTTTTCCAAGTGGTCACATGCACACAAGACGAGGAAAGACAATGGAATAAGCAATTGCCAGTATATAAGTAGTTATGGGTTAACGAGTCATGGACTATGCTCTAAAATAATTGACTACCTTATGGGTGCTCTTGGTTAGCCGTCACCATTGCTTTTCTTCAGCACAAGGTTTCCTCTGTTCCTTGTTCTCTCAGTGTGCTGAAAAGACCAAACTGTGACGTCACAAACCACCAAGTTGGGAATTATTTGCTTTGATACTCCTGGAACGGGCAAAGATTTTCCTTGCCTCGATCCAGACGCCCATTACTGAGAAGTGCATTAAAAATACTAATACCTGAATTCTGAAGCACAATCACGTTTCAGAACTACTATAAAGAACTACGTTTCGTTTAAAAGTCTTGAAATCCTTATACTGTACATTACATAAGAGACTGTTTTAATATAGTATAATGAATATTTGAAAGGTAGAAGTAAATGTCGTTAGTGTGGTCCTATATGATGTATATTGTTCTAGTTTGTGACTAAGTGAGAAAGAGACGTTTTGTTGACCAAAAATAGAGTGGGAAAAATAAAGAAATTGGAATGGCTCGGCACAAAATATGACCTGACGGCAACGTTTTGTTTCTGCTGTGACGAACTGCAAAGTAAATATATATCGAACTCCTGAATTTAATATAAATAATTTAACCATAATCCATGAGTCACAAAGTTAAACCGCAATGCGCCACATCCTATCCCGAGGTTCGAACTCTGGCGACGGTACGTTGTGGTTGCATGTTATCAAGTCATAATCAAAGACTCTCAACAGAAATTCATGTACTCTAACTAGGACAATAAGCTTCTTATTTATACCTTCAGCACATGAGAAATAGGCTTGCACTTCCAGGAATAAAATAATACTAAAACATGCATGTCCTCTCCTAATTTATAATCTAGAAACATGTTAAATTCTGCGGAGCTAAGGTTATTTGTAGTCTCAGTGTTACAGAATGATTCATTTGAACATTCATTGAACATATATGTGAACTAAATTTTATTCACTGCTTTTAAGTGAATAAATCTTTATATGTAAAATGTGCATTTTAAAGGAACATTCACACAGAATCTACTTAATATATATATACTTCTTATCATGGTAGAGATGGAGATTCCGTACAGCAGAATGCTTAGTGCAGGTAAATTTGTTGCATGAGACCCAGGATTAAATCTCGGTGAGTGCAAATAATTTCCCTCTTGGCATGGTATCGAGAAACTATTGAGAATGTGGCAGCGAGTGAAGTTCAGTTTAGAATGTTCGAAATACAGGTGGTGGTAGACATAGTGTACTAAGCACACACGATTTAAGCAAAAGCCATCTCATCACTTTTTTTTTTTTTTTTTTTTTTTTTTTTTTGCGGGCTTTAAGGTTTGGGACTATTCCACAGCTAAGGACTATCATAATATATCACACATAAATTTTAAAGACATCAACTTCACGAACTTTAGTACCATCAAATATTTAAAAAAAAATAATAATAATTATACAAGCTATTATCCTATTCGATTAGCAAAATGGTCCTGAGTTCGATTCCTGAGGGGACCCTCGATCAAAAAACGTGTCAAAGCTTTTTTAGGCCAGTCATCCTGAGAGAGGGTTTCCTTATTCACACCAGGCAATTGCCGGGATGGTACCTAACATACAGGTTCTAACCCGCTTCCTTCCTACTCTTTCTTCGGATAATGTGATTGTCGAGGGACGCTATCCCTCATATGTGACGGGCTAACACAGCCATAGATGCTGATAGTCCAGAAATCTAATTTCTAATCCTAATTGATTATTGAATTGGTGGTGACGTTTTATCATTAGGATTGCACTTTTCATACGATCAGTCACACTGCCTCTTTCAAGGCCAAGTAGCTATCACCAGTACTTTCTGTTCGCATGGCCTTGTTCGACCCTATTAAGGATATAAAATCTCAGACAAGCATCCAAGTAGTGGTTCATTTCAGTTCACGAGATGAGATGAGACGAGATGACAAAAGTTTCCTAGCCTCGTCTCGTATAGTACGGAAGGTATAACGTTGGCTTTCCGCGAAAAGTAGTGACGTTTATGGGGAATGGCCAGCTTGGTCACTCGTGGCTCCCTGAGTGCAGTAGACGGTTGGTGGTGATTGCAGGGCTCATAGTGGTCAGGTCTCTTGTAAATAGTCTGGTCTAGTTTCTTGTAAGCACACGAAAAAGTGACCAAAAAGTCATCAAAAGCACATGAAATAGTGACCAAAATGTCATCATGCCCCTTCTTTCCTTTGTCAATTTCTCCATCACCTCTCTCTTTTTTTCTTTACTTCTTTCGGAGCTTCCTCCTATCTTAGGTTTTCTAAGTATGCTTTGTAGTTACGGTAAACGTACTTAGCAGATGTAAGAAGCTTCTGAGTAAGTAGAACCAGTTCTGGCCTATTTCCGAATTTCTTCATCCCAGACCTTATATTTAACTTAGCACTGAGAGCTCTCAAAGCCATGAAATATTCAAATTCATCACCTACTCTTAAGAAACATACAAGAAGCATAACACAAGACGAACATGATGAACCACACATCAAACACACACACACGCAACGTTGAGCGGAGCGTTAACTATTACGAGAGAAACTAAAAGACTATATAATAGAAGAAAGAATAGACACAGAAGGGTTCTCAACCCCACTTTGAGAGCTTAAGCATCCACCGACCATCCACTGTGCTTTAGAAAGAATAAAAGCTGAAGTTAGAATAAAGCTGGCAGCAAGTACTGAAGCTTTCAGAAGAGTAATGAGTAACAAGTTTCTGCCTTTTTTCATTTATTTTAATAGTATTTTTTCTTAGAAAATTACCAATGCAAAACATTACACGAAAAAGTCACTTTACCTCCCAAAAAAGTAACTTAGTGACCAACTTGAAAAAAGTAACAGTTAAAAAAGTAATTCGCTATGAGCCTGTGATTGGCTACTCTCTTACCACAACCCCAGTGACGAGCAGGTTCATGCGCGGGAACCAACGACGTTGTACCTTCTGGACTATAGTTTTGTTGAACTCTCGTCTCGTGTCCTTCTCGAAGAATTCTTTTTCGTCTCAACTTCACAAATACGTTCCCGTATTTGTTTTTCCTAATTTCATCTAGAAGTTATCAGATTCCTGATACGCAAGAGAGGTCCACGAAGGATGGAACACAACATTTAAACCACATTTATTATTGAAGTATACAATGAACCATGGACTTACGAACTTAATCCGTTCTGTAGTACTTCGTATACCGAATGTTCGTATATCGGAATTATTTTTTCCATTAAAATTAATGTAAATACAATTAATGCGTCCTAACCGCAGAAACATGATGATGTATGTAATTTTAACATTTTTGAGTGCTTTTCTGTGATGAACAATATAGAATGGAAATAACATTACCCTTTTTAAAGAGAAATAATTAACACTAAATTAAACAAAAATGTATGAGGGTTACAAAAAGCACAAACAGTGCAAAATGGAACAAACGCAGTTTTTGAACACAGAATCATAACAGATAATATTTACAGCAAATGCCGAAAGGTACTCTTAAGCGCATGGAATTGTCGGTACAGGAGCACACATGTGTGAGTATTAGTATAACGAAATATTTTTGGTAAGCCCAGCAAAAAATTGTTCAGAAAATTTGTTCGTAAACCGAGTTATTCACAAAGGGTTCGTAACTCGAGAGTCCACTGTACGTGTAATGGTTTGCGCATATTTAGACTGAAAAATTATCTTCACTGTGTTCGTACAATCATTTTTATTAATTTATACTTTTATACTACGAATCTGTTTGTGTAATAGGATAGTTAGTGAACACTAAAATAGAGTTTGTGATCTAAGACATGAGTCAGCTAGTGTTGCCCATGACTCTCGAGAAATTTTTCAACTTGTCTCGAAATTTAAAAGGTATTTCTCGTCTCGTCTCGAAATTAAAGAAGTATTCCTAGTCTCAATTCGAAATTAAAAGGGTATTTCTAAATTCGTCTCGAAATTTAAAAGGTATATCTCGTCTCGTCATTCATATCCTATTTCAAGCAATAGATCTAGTTTTATTTAGTGATAGAACCACAAGTAAAACTTCAATCTCTCAACCTTTGTGTTCTTTTCCACTTACAATGAAAGGTGCTGGTAACCTCAAAACTTCTTTCGTTACCTGTATCCTTCTACCAAAAGGCTTAAAATTGGATTTTTAGGTCACAAAAATGTCTAAAATTCCACAATTACTTCCTGTATACTAAAAAAAAGATGCATCATTAATGAAAATGAATGATTCTGAAATACTTGACGAAAATGTGGAATGAAACGGAAGACCCGTGAGATACCCACGGACACCTCGGGTCAAAAGTGAGCGAAGTACTACTAAGTCACCGCACCCACATTTATTTAGTTCTGAAGTTATTGAGAAAAGTAATTGTACGTATTTACGTTCACAATCTAGAAGGTATTTTTTTTTAAAAAAAAAGACTATTTCTTTTGGATTATCAATTTTTTTTCACAATGTTCTCAAGTCTTATAAGAATATGTAAATTTATTTAATTAAGCTCAATTAGGGGAATAAATGTATTAGAATACCAAGGTTACAATTAATCCATAGCAAAATTACGGATTAAATTAATAATTTAAATTTTTGTTAGTTATTGATTTCATTCATTAAATTTTGCAGGAGTCAATTTTTAATGGATAAGCGTTTTGTTTTTAAAAAAGAAGTGCTTATTTAAAAATCAGGGATGGTCCTAAGGGCACAGATCCTAGGGGGGTCCGGTCCCCCATGTATATTTATGAATATGTAACTTTTATATGTACTTTTATTGTCATATATATATATATATATATATATATATATATATATATATATATATATATATATATATATATATATATATATATATATATATTATGGATATACAATATTTGGCATAATTTGAATTCGATTTGTCTTAAAATTCTCATATATGCCTTCTTAGACTCTTGTCTGCAACCACACACACATCTGAATCCCCACCCCCCAAAGTTACAGAGAAATCGGCGCCCTTGTGGTTGCACTATAGAAGTGGATTAATGCAGGCTCCTTTCCCTACACCAGATACAAATTGCCTTGAAGTGTAAGTCATGAACTTTGTAACGGTGATATTACCACTATTGAATACAAGAAATTATACATTATTTTAAACTACATAATTTTCATGCACAGTTTTCTCCCTAATTTTATGTCATTCTTATTTTGTTTTTATTAAATATAATTTTTCAAAATCCACTAATTTTCCTATGCTCTTAATGTTATTCAGCCTAATAAATTTTACACTAATTTTCACAGCTGATGACAATTCTTATTTCATAATCGTTAACAATGCAATTTTTAACTTCAATTTTGAACTTAATTTTATTTTTAACCGTTAATTTTTCGATACAATCAATTTTTCTTACCTCATTTTAAATATTAACACGTTCAGTTTTTCAGTGTTCTTCCAACTATATATAATACTTGAACAACCGTTCTTCTCAATACTCCACTTTTGAGACCTAATGTCGTTCCTAATGTCCACTGTTTCTTCCCAATTCAGTCGCCCGCAAATAAGCACACGTGAATCCTACGTCAAAAAACCCTTTAGGTATTATTTAATTCAGTCCTATACTTCATAATCCCTAATTGAATTTCCACTGGGATAAGCCGCCGACTAAAATTATCATTAACAGAATTCGTCACAATAAGCATCCACATCTTACTTAATTCCTTATTTCTGTAGTGCGGAAGGTTCTCTCCTTCAGTCGTGGGCGATGTGTCAACAACCTCTGGTGTCCGGTTAATTTTACGATCCACGCGTTCTCCCTGTTCAGCCGAACGTGAAGACGGGCGAAAAGATCAAGACAGGAAAAGATAATTAAAACCAGAACACACGAAACACAGGAAGAAAATTCATTGCGCTTAATCTTTAAGATAGTCAGTGTATAAAGTGAAACACGCATATTGAACATTGGAATTCATTTACCACTTATACAAACTAACTAGATCTCCCATATTGCTGAGTGTTGAATGCGAGTGTTTGATTCCCGTCAGGACATAATTTACTGCACTGTTCCTCTATCGCTAAGACATTACGAAGCTGTTTGAAATATGAGAAAGGCAGTACACATCTTAAGAGGGACCAGGAGTGGATTAGCTAATATTAGTAAGCTTTACCAACTTTACTAGTTACCTATGTTAGGAGGAGTGAGTACAGCACACCTAGAAAACGAGATGAGAATTCAAATTATTTTTAAAAAATCGAGACAAGAAATTTAACGACTTTCCTAGGCAAAACTAGTCATCCAAATTTTAGATCTCAAACACTGGTTTAGTGTTACGTAATTCATAGTATAAAAACTATAAACTGATAAATTTGTTGGATTGTACGAACACAATTAAGAGAATTATCAACGTTTAAAGATATGTAAGTCATTACACAATATGCTCCAGTAACAAATATCGTTTAAATATTGTTATATCATACTCCTTCGTAGTGCAGGAAGGATTTTGGTAACTTTTTTTTTTATTACATAAAATTAACACGTTCGCTCCCACCCGACCTTGGTTGGATCTGAATTAAAATGTATATCAGACTTAAATCATTCAAGATCATCATCTGAAGATATGTACATTTTTTTTTTTTTTTTGATTTTTCTGATTTATAGTATACAAATAAAACCAATTTCAATTGAGGAAGATTTTAATTAGTCAATGGCACAGTCATTCATTGGTAGTGAATGTGTTAAGACAATTACGGCATAAATTTTATACATAAAATTACAAAATTGGATGAGATAAGCTTTTGAAAAACGAGACGAGAAAACTGTATTCCTTGTCTCACGTCGTCTCGTTGCAACACTACTCAGTCAATGATTTTTTTAAAGGCATAATACTTCAATGTAAATGACAAATAAGTTAATTAATAATCGTTATTAATAGTCGAAAATTCCGTTTTTAAAAAATAGATTATTATAGTCGTATCGCTGTATGAACCGTCCTACAATTACGTAGCATTACAATCTAAAGCAGAAGACTGCGCCATACAGCGCACTTGTCACTGACTGCTGGTACTTCATGTCCTTCAAAGTACTCGGTTATAGCCACGTTACGTCAATACAATACAAACAGCTATAACTGATTGGGAAGTTCAGGATTGTACGCTAAATTACAGTTCAGCAGGGTTGGCACAGGCCGGGAGTAACAGCGGCGGGAGTGTAATAGAATAAATTACAACTTTACTATATCCATGAAGCTTCCCAGATATAGCTGCATTAACCTATCTGTCACTTACATTTAACAACTGTGCCTTTAAAAAAATCCATAGATCTGAGAAATATAATGAAAAGAAAATGTTTATAGCCATGTTAAGTCGAAGCTATTAATCCATACTAGTTGTATCTATTCCTGTACCGGTACCCTCTTAAGGGCTAATGGTTCTAAGTCTGAACATATTAACTAGAAAATTTCAAGATTTCCTACTTATTTACTTTATTGTTATACGAAAAGAAGCTTTTGGTTCTCTATTTAATAAAAGGGAACAGCGTACCTTGTTCCTAAATAAATTTACATACAATATAATTGTGAAAGTACGGAACACTACTTGCTGACGTGACCCAGCTTAGATAACTAGTTGTTCGCATCCCACGTTCAACTGTAGGTACGTCTCATATAGCTTGGGTTCTGAAAGGATGTTAACTATTAGTCCTGGTTCATTCATGCATAATCATAGTTCGTTATCACTTAACTAAACCTGTCCCAACCTCAACGATGCTCGATCAATACTGAAAGTTCTACGTCTCCTCTCCGGAAACTGAACTCGATACCACAGGTTTTAACACGGATGAGCGTTTTAAATCCTGTAACTTGAAATATTATACAATCAAACTTTGAACTAGGGGCGAAAGAATATTTCGGTCAAAACTTTGCAATTCGGTTCTGGGATACATAACTATTTTTTTTCTTTCTCTCTTATCTTTTCTTTCTCATCCACCCATGAACTTAACCTGTATGGGCAAGTTAAATACAAAATGTTTGCTTCAAGCTTGTGGTCTGTGGTTCTGTGGTACTGTAGTGTAACTGCGGGAAAGACCCGAAACATTGTTCCTTCCTTATGACAGGTCCTGGATAGTTCATCTCCATAAGGAAATAATAAGAATAGTCCATCTCCCTCAGACATGATTTAACATTTTTAAAAAAATGTTCGATGAAGAAAAGGTAAGAATGTCTTAAAAATTTAACAAGAATGGTTTCAAGACTAGTGATACAAAGATATATTACGATTAGATACTTGTGTTACATAGCCCCAAGATTAGCCAAGATTGGCGTATTCTATGATAGCGAGTAGAACTTTCACAAACTAAGCTGAAAGATAAAAAATAACCATGAATCATATTACAATAAACGCAATCGATACCTCATGGTTGATGCGAATATAAACTCAAGGTGAAAGAAAGTATAAAGAGTTTTATAGGTCGTTTAAACATCGATTGATCGGATAAAATATTCTAAAAATTTTAACTGACGAACAGTTGTCAAGACTATTCACTGTTAAAGAATAGATTTTTCAGATGTTTAAACTTCGGTTGCTTCAGATGAGTTTTGTGGCTGGCAAGCACAATGTGTGTTCATTTTCACACATACAAGCAAAATAGTCTTCAAAGATGTCAAATAGCTCGATCAAGCTATTTGGATACCACTTTCGAACAAAATGAGGCAACACTAAGACCCCTTTCATTACACATAGGTTTAAAGTTATGCTCAGAAAGGGGTGAACCGGTGACGACATTTCGTGAATAATATATTAGTTAATTCCCTGACCAATCTAAACTATATGATAAACTATATATAGTTTGCACACAAACAAAACTACACGTTAAGTTTTCCCTCAAAAACAAAGTTTCAAAAGAGTGCCACTATTCAAAAAAAGAATAAGTCAGTTTCTAATACCCGTCCCCCGGTTAAAATAGCAAACGGCAATCATTTGTAGCAAGCAGTGGCAACATCCGAACCATTGATGGTCCGTGAATATTCGCTAGCGCCCCTTGCTGATAAGAAAAGTTGCTTTAGCTTGTAATTCTACTATAAGTGCATATTAAATTTATTAAACAATGAACAAACATTCGTTCACTCATCAAAAGTTATAGATAAAAGAAAGATCCTAGAAAATATTAATGTTGAAAGTGATTAAAATAATAAAAAGATTTAGTCACCTGTCTTTCGATGCGAATTATCCAATTGAAACAGCGTCTGATAATTTATCCTTTCTTCGGGAGTGAATCAAATCGTTTACACGCATGTTCTCGGGTTCAATTCCCCGTGAAGATACAAATTTTAGATACTAATGCAGCATCGTGTAAAAAAAAGGGGGGGTAAGAAAAGAAAATTCTTAAATAGTCACGTGGTATCACTTTGTAAAGATGATTAACGTGAGTGCTTCGGATTCAATCTATAGATACACTAATTGTCTACACTTCACACGGACGGACTAAGCCTCTCATAAAATTTGGTGTTAAAATGAGGCACTAAACTCCAACTAATTAATCAATAAATTAATAAATTCAATTACATGCAGAAACTCCGGTCTAGATAAAGTCATAAACAACAACCGGAACACAATCGGTTAATTGAATTCAGAAAGTTCCGGCGTACAAATCTGTGGAACACAGCCAATGTTGCGAGCCGAGCCTTTCCCGGACCGAGATACATAGCGCAGAAATACAGCGCATCTTTATTCATTAGATCACCGATTCTCAACCTTTTTTGACTGACGGCACACTTTACTGAATGTCTAGGACATCGCGACACACTTGTTTGATATTTTTATTATAAATAATAACAATAATAATAATAATAATAATAATAATAATAATAATAATAATAATAATAATAATAATAATAATAATAATAATAATATCTATTATAATAGTGAAATCAATTAGTGTTTATAATGACTCTTATAGCACTGAGCATTATTGCTACCGCTGGAGGTGTTGACTGGTACAGTCTGTCTCGATTTTAAATAATAATTATGAAATTTTTCATGATTTTTAAATTCTAAAATTTCGCGACACACTTTAGGAGGACTGCGTAGAACGTCAGTGTGTTGCGACACATCGGTTGAGAATCACTGTCCTAGACGATGGGCTTTTGGCCCACCGAACAGCCGATCTATCCGGCTAGTAGTTACAGAGAGAAATACAGCACCACATACAGCTCACAGATGACTAGAAGAACCCTAAAACAGGGGCAGCGGGGAAAGGTTAACGACACGGTCAAGTCCATTTTCGGTTTTTGAGGTGTGGTCTATACTTAGATGTCGTCTGCTACTCCGGATAGTTATCTGTGTGCTATTCCGTGGTGTCATTTGAAACTCCCGTACGAAAAGTGGGCAAGCCCATACCTACGTCACACTACTTCTGCTAGGGTTCTTCTCGTCATCTGTGAGCTGTACAAGATGGGCCGAGCTTGAGCCCAGCCGAATTCGACCACCAAAATCTGGCTAGTAGTTACCGAGAGAAATCAAGTACCACATACATACACCTAAAGTGAAACCGTATTCTGTAAGTTCCTGTACGCTTACATCGGGAGCTAAAAATGACACATTAACTGTTTATCACTAACTAAAAATCACTTTAGGCTGTAATATCAAGGAATTAGGAATTATATTTCTGGGCTTTCAGTATCTAATACCCATGTTAGTCCGTCACGTATATGAAGGACACTCTAATGTCCCTCGGTAAGCACACTATCCGATGAAAGGGAAGGACGAATGAATTGGGGAAAGAAGGAATCGGCCTGGGACTCGTATGTTAGGTACCATCCCGGCATTTTCCTGGTAGGAATGATGAAAACCCAGGAAAACTTCATTAAGGATGGCTAGCCTGAAAACCTCTTACACTTTTTCAACCGAGTGTCTCCATTGGGAATTGAACCCGGGACCATTCCCACCAAAGGTGAGAGCTGTAATATCAAGGAGTTTATTTAGAAGTAGTATGTGTGTCACTGTTAGAAGACAACAAGCGATATAATCTGATACTTAACAGCAGATTCTTTTTTTAAAACATATACTGTACATAAGTAAATAAACAGTAAATTCCAGCAAACTAAAAAAGAATTAATATAGGCAACGAGCGATATACATTTTAAAGACATAAAATTTCTATATTTTTCGAAAACTATGCATCAGAATATATCATTTAGCACATCATTTTGTTTGGCTCGATATCATCTATCAATTGATGTGTATGTCCCATCCTTCGACAATATTATAGTTAAAAAAAAAAATCAAAGATTATGAGTTGACGGTAATTTTGGTCTGCAATTATATCATTAACCATGTTGTACACTTTCGTCTTTCTAATGTTATAATGAACTACGCATGAGCTATATAATTTCGTTCAGTTCAATTGATATCTACGGAACGGTATTAGTTAAATCCTTAAACATTTTTCATTCATTACAAGCTAATAATAATGTAGAATCAGATAATCATTTGGGTGTTAACTGCTTGCAACTTAGTTTATTTGCGGATAATAATAATAATAATAATAATAATAATAATAATAATAATAATAATAATAATAATAATAATAATAATAACGGATAATAAATTAAAATACATCATGATTACGTAAGAATTTAACATATATGAGTGTCTATATTTTCCTTCTTAAAATAAGTACATTAACATATTATACACTATATCTACTTTCATTATTTTAAAAAGTTTATCGTCCCACGTTTATGGACCGAGGCTGACTAATTAGATTTTGAGTTCAACGTTCCTTTCAGGAGCAAGGCTATATGAGATGTGAACATACAGATTAACGTGGGACCCGTACCACATGATATCCTGCCTTGAATCAAACCCGGGTCTCTCACGCCAGGACTGAAGCTGAGAGAGAGGCAGTTAAAGTATCAGTTAATATTGACAACGAACGTTATACACATTCTCACGTTATAAAAATTCGATTATCCACAAAACTACGCATCAGAATTTATTTTCTATAGATGATGATGATAGATGCGAATGGCGGCATGGTGAAAAGTGGGAAAAAACGCAAGAAACCCGATGAAACTCACGCACAAGATCCTTGTCCATCACAAAGCTCCCTTGCCGATAGTTAGAACCGAGGTATAGACTCCACCCATGCACCAGAGATGAGAGCTCTGCCACTACAGTCCAGGGGTGGAACCGGGGGGGGGGGGTGATCGCCCTCCCCAGACGAAGAAACTTTATTATTCTATATATAAATAAAGCCCATCCCAGTGTTTGGAGCTCTTAACAGTAGCTCTAAGTAGCAGTATTACAACCTCCCCCCCCAGAAGTCCATCCTGGATCCGCCCCTGCTGCAGTCTCCATCTATTTTCAATGCATGGAAAAATGTCATATCATACTGTTGTTTATTGATACTTTTAAAAGTGATGTAAAGAAGTAACAATATAGTACTTGTAGCAACCAATTGCTCATTCATTTATTCACGTACCTTGAAGTAAAGGACATGTTGTCCGTATTTATCTGTTTTAACTTGATGCAAAAGTGTATGATTTATTATGTTATTGTTAGCTATAATGAACCTGTAAAAGTATATGAAAAGAGAACTAGCAGCGTATGGTAACGTTATGGTGATGCTGCAGTACCTGAAAAGATAATGATGTTGAGAGATGACATGCTGGGAGGCTCACTCTTTGCTTCTAAATCACGTTCAACATTTGCACTCTCATCACGTGTATAACGGAACGAACAAGACTACCTTGTAGCATATCATGGATACTAATTTAAGCAAGGCACTGTCTTCCAGGAATAAGGAACTTACACGTGATCCACTATTTACAACACAAGGGCGAAAAATTATTTTTTTTTCCATCTGGATATAAGACTCCTTTAGCATAAGATATGCATTTCGAGGTAAATTCTTAAGGTGTGTTGGATATCACCTTCCAGTTCGAGAACTACTACTGGCTTATTCACGTAGACTGGAGACTTACATAACCTGATGGAAAGTAATTCAGAAGGAGGATAGATCAGATTATCTGGAGGCCATCGACATGATACGTCCGGAAACTTTTTGAACATTAAGTTTAGAGTAATATATAGTAAATTAGGATAATTTCTTCGCGTTTATGAATCGTGCATCTGTCCATACTAATTTGGCTCAGACTACTGTCCACAACTCTTACAATTTTAATATCGCCAATCCAGTAAGTGTTGGCAAAAATCCTAGTTTTACGTCACACGATTATGCCCTTTAGGTTAAAGAGGATGGGTGATTAACGAACGTAAATGATTAAACTGTTGGCGCAATGAGACAGTTGGTGAAATGGGAGAACCCTGAGAAAACTTACAGACACGATATTGTTCACCACAAACTCCCTTGACGTGGGATCGAAATAGAGATCCCTACCAATTGAGGTGAGCGCTCTACTATTGAGCTACTGTCCCCTCCCCCTCTTACTGTTGCTAGAACACGATTTCAAAGATGACGCCTTATTGGTAAACATGTAACAGACAGCACTAGGTTTACGTAAACACATCGTGCCAGGGGTTCAAGCCTAAGTCGAAATGTACGTAAATCTCTCAGGCGCAAGATATCTCGATCGTGTTTCTTACATATTACGACAAGTGCAATGTTGCAAAATTAACACGTAGTTTATCCTCACTCACTACACATAGCTCTCAAAATATAATTTAGAAATGTAACTACTGACTTCAGATGTGTAAGTACTATTCGCAAATTTTACTTATATCGGAAATATGTGACGTTAGTACGAATTTAGGTAAGTCAGCGACTGTCTGCATCTTGTTTGCTTGGTTTGACGTAACAACCCCTTTTAGCATGAGATGTGTGCTTAAAATATAATGTGGTATTATAACCATGCATCCCTAATGAAGAGAGCATACTGCGATCTCCCATGCAAAAGGCAAGAAGATAGCCATAAGGATGTTCAAGTATGTTTCTTAAGTAAAATCTCATTACTACAGAACTACAAACAGGGACAGGCGTGATTGCACACTGTCTCGCAAATCTCGCAGCACCCAGTCCTGGACACAGATCTCAATCCAGCCTCCACATATCCATGCAATGGAACATGCAGCGGCGTCGGAATTGTTAGTTCTTGCTTTTTAGTACACGTGATACGTTACCTATCAGGTGGTCAAAAGTAAAGGATAAAAAAAAACAATGACTAATAACGTTACTGACAGAAAGGGTGAAAATGGATAAAACCCATCAAGCTGGAAAAAAAACACCCCACGACTAGGAATTAGCAACTAGTGAAATTGCGGAGCCCAGATATAGTTGGTCGTCTTCCTAAGTTATCCTATTTTCATAATTCAGACTTCTGCCACGTGTAGGCAAAGCAAGACCAATCTTTCTAGATATCTGGATCGTCCCTAGATAAAGCATGTGGGGCAGTAGCTCCAACTTCACGCTATAGAAGGAAATAGTTCACAAAAAGCAAGAAGTTTCCTATTTCTAAGTCATTCTGGGGTTCAAAATATTTAGATGAGAAGTATTTAGATTTAGATAAATCATCATTTTGTAGGACATTTTACGACTACATACTATTAATGTCGCAAAATGCACTTACAGTGTAATATCACTATCGTAATTCATACATAACTCAGGGTTTGCGCCATGTAAGTCATTACTATACGTGTATATCACAAGACCCGCTATTTACTTCCGCCCCAGGACTCGTATATCAACGGCATGGCTCAGCTTTTCATATCTACCATACCTGTGAGTTGTATCTTGACTACTTGAATTCTTTTAACACAAATTACCATTTGTAGCGAAAGAGAACGTAATTTTAATTCAGTTCCGTTTTGTTTGGATATTTAAGACAATAAGTTCCTTAGCGCACCGAGGTCTTTTATTTTATCAAGTAGATTGATTTTTGGATCAAAAGATCAACTATATTTTAGTCAAAAATTTTCTTGTAGGCATTATATCTGGAGAACGACATATAGTGTAGTTAAACCCAAACTATCACTTAATTCAGTATGATGTGATTATTCCGAAAAAAAAAAAAAAAAAACGAAAACTCGACTTAGGGGCCGTTCAGAAATTTTGTGGCTCCTCATCCCAAAAGCTAATTATTGGCCAAAATCGCAAAGTTTTGATCCATTTTTTTGAATCATTTCTAAAATTTTTGTTAGTCGATATAACGACATTATCATTCCTAAAATTCTTATTTCATATAACTCTATCCTACTCATAATGAATGAAATATTTAAAGAGAGAGAGAGAGAGAGAGGGACTATTAACAAGTACTTAGTACAGAATCTGTACTATTTTTCTATTACTTGGAGAAACTCTGTTCTCCTTTGCAGTTCGAATAAGAAATAAAGATCGACTCTTTCAGAGAGAATGACTAAATCGAGCAAAAAGGTGAAATATATTGATTTGTAACTAGTAGTGTACGCACAATTTCACCAAGAGGGATTCAAGCTCCCAAATTGAGATCGTTTTAGTTGTTTGTATACATATTTTTATATAGTAAATATTTATTTTTTGTACAATATCTTGTTCAACGAGGAGTTAAGAGAAACCCAGAGACCATCATTTACGCACGCCCCTGAATGCACCATCATGTCAAATTGTGTTTTCATGGCGTAGATATTCAAGTTTCATTGTGTTTTCTTGGCGTAGATATTTCCTTATTCTACATTATTCAGTGTTTAACGAAAAAAATTCGAAGATGTGACACACAAGCTACCAATTGACAAATATAACCAAGCTGAACAATATTGTATGAATAATGACTAAATCCTTGTGTAGTTCTCGAGAAATTAGCGAAGAACTGTTCTTTTTGTAAACCTAATAATAATCTGTACCCAAACCGGCCCTTAATTTGTTTAGTGCTTTTATAAATTCAACCCCTCGTCAAAAAGAAAAAAAAAACGTTGCTGTTAATATCCGAACGCCCTGTATATCCTTCAGCATAACATAACTTTCATTGACTTTGTTCCAAGGTCGCAATTCGTCTCAGAATATCATGATAGAACACAAAACAATACATCAATCATGTGAGCGTCTGTAGAGGGATAGCAGAATTGCACAACCCAAATTTATAACCCATTAATCTAATGGAGCATGCTACGACAGGCGCAATCGTTTAGCAATTTATTAAAGCCTGAACTCCGCAAAAGATAATGTTCGATAACCAGGGACACAGTTCTCACACCGGATGCAAGAGAAAGTCGTACGAACTAATTTAAAATTATTAAAAAAGTATCACTACCCTATGTCCAAAAATGTTAATAAGGGTTCGTTACGATTAATCTTACAAACTACATAAATAACTAAAATGCACCATTCTTTCCTATCGTTAGAGAGAGGAGTTATTCATATAAATATCCAAAACCTGGGGAAAAACTACCACGTATTATTTGTTTTGGTAGTTCTATGTATTCAAACCAATATACAGATAAATGTACCACGCCCTATCAGTATTGTATGAATTCACTGTTGCAGGACACAAAATGGCCGGCCTCTTGTTGTAGATTTCGATACGATAACAGTACTTTCAGAAACAAATGAAATTAGAATCACATTTTTTTTTTCCTGCAACAACCATTTTGCCTATCACTCACATCATATGGTACACGCTCACCAGAGAAGAGGTATTTTAACTTTCAATACGGATATCAAAATCATATGGAGGTCTTTTCACGCCTGTACTTAGGGAAGGTCTGCTCCCCCCCTCTTGCAATTACCTTTAGTCCCCCTGAAAGATTCACTTTTTATTATTATTATGTTATAAATGTATAACTGCAAGATTAAATCAAGTTAAGATCCCCCCCCAAAAAACTATCTCGCTTTCCTGTCTTTTTAATTTAGCAGTGTTCTTTCTTTTTAATTTATTTCTTCCTTAGGCAATATACATCTTCTGAACTATTATATCTCAATGTACCAAGACCCCAAACATAGAATTTATACCCCAGAAATTGTTGTTGAGTTCAGTTTAGCATCCCTTTTAGCAACGAGGCTATATGAGACGTGGAGCTACAGTTTAATACAGGATCCGAACCGCATGAGCTCCCGCCCGGAATCGAACCCGGGTCCCCCCATGCCAAAGACGCGTACGCTAACCGCTTATTCACGAGGAAGTTCTAACAAACTAACTCTATGGTCTATAGAACTCGGAGGTTCAATGTCGAGCTCATCAAAAGCTCTCCACTGACTTCTATCCTCAGCCAACTGGATCCAGTTTCTACTTTGTATTCCTATTTCTGCGAGATCCATCTCAATATTGTTCTCCCATCTACTCCCAGGTCTACCCAAGGGTCATTTTCCGATTTCCAGTTAAGACTTTGAAAGCGTTCCTACCTTCTTCCATCCTGGCTATATGATTTGCCTACCTGAGCCTCCTAGACTTGATGACCCTAATAATGTTTGGTAAACCGTATAAATTATGTAGTTCCTCGTTATGAAGTTTCCACCATTGCGCATACCTCTTCCTCTTGGGTCCGAATATTCGTCTCAGGATCTTGTTCTGAAATACTTTTAATCTATGTTCTTCCCTCCGAGTAAGCGACCATGTTCCGTAACCAACAGGCATGAACAGAACAATATGCATGATTATCGTTTTATAAATTTTAAGCTTCGAATTCCTCGACAGTATTCGCGACAACAAGAGATTTTGAACTGAATAATAACACGAATTCCCTGCTTTTAGTCGACATTTAATTTCTTCGTGAATATGATTTTCGTCTGTTGATATTGAGCCCATCACAAAATAATCACGAGGCTAAGGAGTTATAATTGTTCCCAGCATACAAGTGTAGTAACAAACTTTCTTTGGTGTTAGTGTTGCCCACGAGATGAGAAGTATGATTTTAAATTCGAGATAAGAAATTCTCGAATCTCGTGGGCAACACTAGATTCTTAGATCTCAAACACTATGCTAAAGTTACATGATTCATAGTATAAAAGCTATAAATAGATAATATGAATACAATGTTTCAAGATACACAAATCATTACACACATATACTCTAATAATACTCGTAAATTTGACTTAAATATTGCTACGCCTATAGCATAACCCTCTGAAGCTCTTGTGACACAGAAGGATTCTAATAACTTCTAGAATGATATAAGAGACTCGAGGTATAGTACAGCACATCTGTACTCAAGTCTCGTAATTCCTGTGAATGGGGTAGATAAGCTCTGATCTGGCGTTCAATAATACCCAAAAGGTGTTCAACTGAGTTAAGATCAGGTTAATTTGGAGACCACTGGAGTACCACGGCGCTCCTCGAACCATTACCGCACAACGTTGGTCTTGTAACAGCAGCATTGTCCTGCTGAAAGATCCCATTCGCACCTGGAAATATCATCGACATGAATGACGTGATTCGCAAAGACCTACTGATAGGTAAGAGCCGTCATGGTACAGTTCGCAGCAGAAAACCTGCAACGTGTGCATGTACATTTATTGTGAAACGACGAAGTTTTTTGCTCCAAAACAAGTGTACAGGTGAGGACGCCGAGGTTTCCCCTGTGTGATTCGTGCCATTTAAACGTTATGTTGATTCCCTGGGCTGTTAGGCGTAGTTTCACAATAAACGTACATGCTCATGTTGCAGGTTTCTTGCTGCGGACTGTACCTTCCGCACCCACTACCGGACCTTTGTTTGATGATGTGAAGGTTTCCCAAATCATACTTGAGCAAGTATGTGGGCAATTGTGTCAGTTTACGTCCTACCCTGTTGTACCAAAATCCACAGTCTACGACGTCTCACATATTTAATGAGATGCAGCAATCGCCTTATAGTTTGATGCTGGTTTTACCGTCCTTTTCCTACTTTGAAAGACACTAAACACAGCAGATAGGGAACACCACACAAGTCGAACTTTCCGAGATGCTCGTTCCAACTTGCCATCAAAATCTGGTCCTTATCTGATATATCACCGGCATTCCCCATTCTACGCACATGCATCATACTGACTTATCGAGCGAGATCCCTGTCACTGTCTGGAGAGCGGTTCTACTGTACCCATGCCTTTCACGTCAGTCCAATGAGTCTATTAAAAAAAAAAAAAAAAAAAAAAAGCTGGTGGTCATAATATTTTGATTGGTTATGTGTAATGTCCGGATTTGTATGTAATTACATATTTATTCCTTCATATTTACGTTCGTCAAATCCTAAAATGTTTGTGATTCACACCTGTAGGGTGCTCCAACTGAAGTTTTACATTACATATTTTACATATTTTGACCAATATTACCTATTTCTATGGTCTCTACATATCTTTTTTTTTAAACATAAAACTGTCTTTAAATTTTACGTTTACTGAAACTTTAATTTAAAATATAAAAAAATTAAACTCTCCAACTGTGCAATGCTTGCATCTAGATTCAATTTTGTCATGTCTATATTTTCGTTTCTTTACCGAAAGAGAAATATCTCACTCCTTTTTATTTGTCAAACCATGCTTTGCAGAATTTTCGCCGATAACAAAAGAAATATAAGAAGAAACAAATAAAAATCCTCCCTCCGGGGTACATTAGCAGCGCCCTTTATTCTCAACTCTTGAGGAAGACAGATCACGTGCCTGACAGGCGACTGGCCAGGAAATTCCCAAAATGAAGTCTATTTGATTGTTATCGGAGGTCGAACGGGAAAAAAGATGAAAGCAAATCCTGCAATCCAAGTTAAAACTGTATGCTAGTGTGCTTCCAGGAATTTACTGCAAGAGTTCGTTCCAAGAAGCTGGCAACAATGCCAATATCATAGCAGGTAACCTAAGCTTTCAAAGAACTTCACTTGTTCAACCGAATGACAGGAGGACAGTACTCTAGTATTGCAGTTGCAAAACGGCCGTGTTCTGTATTGACCGTCGAAGTTAGAAATGGCTCCGGTTGCCTCAACTTTATCCGCGAAATTGCGGCCGTGGGTAACTATCGATGATGCGTTTACTACGGACGGTAAAGTAGTGTTGGTCAAGTGTGTGATAAAAAAAAATGAATGTTCAATGAAATCTCAGTTAGAACAACATGTACGAAGTGCACTCATGCAAGAAATAAAAATTCGCGAACTGCAAAAAAACAAGTACTCTTGACACAAATGCATCAAGATACTTCAGTGAGTGAGGTTTTCAAAGACTTGTGTCAAGCAATGATAGCAGCAAACATTCCTTGGAACAAAATTCAAGTGGAAAATACCGTGCTTTTCTGGAGAAGTACTGTGGCGTCGAATTTCTAACGAATCTACTCTTTAAAAGTGTTATCTTGAAGTTTGTTATAGGGAAGCAATATATATTATTAGCGCAGAAATAGGTAGTTCATATATTTGGATTTTTGGGACGTTATGTAGCACATTTAGTGATTGGAAATTTAAGTGAAGATACTCCATCTAAATCCTATCTTATTGCGAGTAATTGCTGGAATGCACGTATCATTCCACGATTGCTCTCTTTGTAAACGATGGCATTAAAGTGTCGTGGCCGGGAGGAGTTCAGGAAGAAAAAGTCCTTGTTCTCTATACAGACAGTACATGTTAAAAGCGGCTAGAGCACTTAGCATTAAAAAGCTAGAGACTGTTGGGCGGCCTCTTCCGGAATCCATGGAAATCATAGAGGATGCAAAGAGACTGCTGCAAGGTGTGTGTGGAGATGTAAGAGAAAAAGTTCGAAAGAAACTTAATGCAGTGCTGGAAAGAAACCCAGGTTACGACAGCCTATTGGCAGTGTGCGAGATTCTCAGTGGTGAAACAAGAACCCCCCTGAAGATATTTTCCCCAACTACATCTCCCTGTTCAAATACTCTCCTGTTACCTCATGTGATGTGAAGAGATCATTCTCTGCATACAAGAATATTTTATCCGATCGCCGATAAAATTTTACTGCTGATCATTTGGAAATGTACCTTGTAACTCATTGTGCAACAACACACAGTTGAACTGCAGGCACATCTTTTGTAAGTACTTTATTTCAAGTTAAAAATGTTCATTAGTGGAAATATTCTTCAATCTTAGTTCAGCTGGTATTGTTTAAAAGATATAGGACTGCTTTTCCCTGCATGAAATAAATATATATAACACAAAATATTTCGTCTTAAGTTGCTTTTGGTATTTAAATTTGTATTTTGCGCATAATTCATTTCAAGATTGGGCCGTGGTGACGGATGCGCATTTAGTGTAAAAGGTTTTAGATTTGAAACGGAACCACCCCACACCACATGAGATTTCTGACGTACAAATGCCGTATGCATTGCTTTTCTCGGGGCTTTCCTGTTTCTCTCTAGCCGATTCACATCTTCCTCCATTCGCGTCTGATTTTTATCATCCTGCAATCAGTCACGTCAGTGACGTATGGCTGTCTTAGCTGTTCAAGCATTTCACTTCATTGGGGGACTTGCATTAAGCAGGATAAAGTGTAATAGATTTTCCCTTTTATTTTCATAATTCGTTTAAATATTGCTTACTCATACGCGTGTTAATATTACGTTTCCATAAATATGTAACATATGTAATATTACACATTCTTATATAATATTACATATTTCTTACATTTTTATGCGATTTTTGTTAAATATTTAGGGGGTTGCTATTACATAAAAATCCGGACTCTTGTTATGCGTAACACCTCGCATCGGCTCTTCGTATCTATCAATGCTTGCTTCACTGACCACACACAGTGACGCTCTCTACCGCAAGCTGTGTAACTTTGTTGTGCAAGAGTCGTTTGAAGTGGAAGCACTGTTACGGAGACATATTTGATGTTTCTATTCCGAAATGGACACAACCGAAGAACGACGGAAGCGGAAGGGACGCCAGGGAAATGAAAATTGTGAACTTTGGTAAAGGATTGTTTGAAGGGGCCCTCACTTTAAAGGCCCTAAAATGGTGCGAAAAACACGGTTGTTTTCAGTTTTATTTCTTTTTGACAATGTTGCCATCACTTTCAGATCCCGAAAAAAATATACGTTGTACGTAAAGGTATAACAATTTTTTAACCAAAAAATCAGCGACATGTCCCCCCATTTTTCTACAATTTCTTTTGAAATTTTCAACACGCAAAAAAAAAAAAAAAAAAAAAAACGCATCGATGGTTTTGAAAAAGAATTCACATTTACATCCAGATAGCATATACAATCTGTGAAACTTTCAAAACTTTTCGACCACCCTCACCAAATTAAAAAAAAAATCAATTTTGAGCATGTATGACACGATAATTCGGTAAGGGGAGGGGGTAGGAAGGTCTAAAAATATTTTGAGGTAGTTTTATGTCAAGGGTAATATTTTGAGTCAATAGCAACCCAATTTGGATCAAGGGCCGATTTTACTATCTTACTAGGGAAGACCCTTTAGATAACATGCAATAGTAAAATAAATTCTTAACTGTTAGGAAAGTGAGTAATAAAGTGAAAGATTAATTTCAAGTGTTCTTATTATTTTAATATGTTGAAGGGGTTCAAAATATCTTCTCCTTTTTAATTTGCATTTTAATATAAGTATAAACATTTTTCATTTGCTGTAACACATAACAGAGGAAGTACTTTTGGGGGACCGAGAAATTCCTTGAGGAATAAGAATATATTTAACCCCCACCCATGGTTACACCTATGCTCCAATGCCACATTAAAATTAACTTTCTGGTACCGACACTGCATATGGCAGAAAAGTACACAAGAAACCAGCACTTGCATAAAGTAAGGCAATATACAGAAAAGAAAAGCGTAAATAGTATACAATCACCCACAGATGTAAATAAGGATTATCGATTGATTGATACAGTGCCGTGATCTTATTCAAGGACACCACATTCTATTATGCAAAGAACTAGCTAAATAATAGGAAAATGGGTTCGCGTGCTGTTGCAGATTATAGCCCTACGTCCATGACATCTATCCATACACTAATATGCTCTCTCTATATATACATATTTTATAATTTCTTTCTCTCTTTCCCTTCGTTCGAACTTGCTAATACATCTCAAACTTTTCTTTCTAATGTCCTACTTTTAATATTAAAAGGAATAAATTCCGAAGTATGCTGCACATTCTAAACTTTGAGAGCTGTTAGGTTGGACAGCTCTGAACAAAACATTATAAAATCATGTGTCTAAATTCTCAACAGTTTGGGATATAAAACCAAAGGAAATCACAAAAACACCGGCAAAATAAATCAAGAAAGTCATATTTCATCGTTATATTTATCAGTGTGATTACCATTACAGAGTGTGAACTCACGATACCCTAAAACAATGAAGAAGTTGATATTCTGAAAGTCGCGTGGTCAATCGTTGTCTGGTCAAACATAACCCTTTACGGGCTTAGGCAGGCAGTTAAATTATTATTATATTAACTTACCGTCCCACAATTATGCTTTGAGGGTAAGGAAGACTATTATTATTATTATTATTATTATTATAAAGGAAATGGCAGAATAAATTAAGTTCAGATGGAGAAGATGGGGAAGGCAAAACCTCGTAAAATGATTAAGTTTCTACATTTAAAGGGTAGAACCCCGAGAAAAACCATACATACGGCGTTTATCCAGCATAAAACCAACTGAAACGACCATAGATTGAACCCGAGACCCTAAGTTTTTTTTTTTTTTTTTGTTTGTTTGTTTGTTTTGTTTTAAGCTATCGTCACCGAAGATGCATGAGATGTAACCCTACAAGTTAACGTGGAATCCAAGTCGTATATGTTCCCATCGAAAAGCAACACCGGGACTTGAGAACAGAAAGTGGGAACGCTAAACACAGTCACTGAGAAAGCCCTAAATAATCAAGAAATGAATGATATTTACTGGTAATTTTTAGAAGTTATTCTCAGATCAAAGTACAAAGATAAAAATAGCTGGTGCTAAGTACTCGATATATACATAACAGAGTTAGTGTGTTCACGTTTGCATGCTGATTTATAGTACTAACAATGATTTTAACTGATTCTCCAATTCTTTGCTACATTCTAAAATCATATTCCATTTTGCAGCAATTTTCACTTAATCAATTTTACTATATATTTCACTTACAGATGTCACTGAAAAGATTTCCGCTAAAATTGGTCAAACAAAACCTTCGCATAAGGCGCAAAACATTCTTTCCTGCAACCCTTTATATTTCGCTGTAATTTATTTCTTTTATTCCCATCTCATCTTCAAATGGTCTTGCATCTAATTCTGGAGTGCCCCGAACGGAGCAATTAAGAGTATTCCAATTTACCGTTGAAAGTAAAGTTCCGAGGAAGGTATCGAAAAAATTAATCATTTTCTAGAAGTTAAAGAATGATTTTAATGTAACTTGGCCTAGAGCCTGTCTATTCCACCTGTGCCCTCAGAAACTATGCGAATTATACTTCGGCTCCACCCCCGCCTACCTCTGGCGGATGAAATCATCCCTTTGTGTAGGGAAAAGAAGTGAATAACGTCACCTGTGTTGCCAATTTGTCATTCAGTCGTTTGGTCTCGACGAGTGAAGATCGTAGGCTACTTAGAATGACTAACATTACAGATCACAGCGAAGTCCGTGAAAAAATTCATTGTGGCAACGCTTCCGGATCCAATAATTGAAAGATCTCGGCCGCAGTAACTTGTTCCTCCTCTTTTGGGCGAGGTACGGGAAAATACACATCGATAGTAGCGCCAGGAGGGTCACACTTGAAATAGAAAGACTCCCAGATGTATGATTTAGTGAAAATTACTTATATATCTCATTCGTTTTCTTTCAGATGGCACAAGTTGTCAGCAAGGTGCAAGATGGAGAAGATTGAAGCTCGTAGAATGATTAAGCCTCTGCATTTGAAGAGTCGCAGCGACCTCCAAATTCATGATGAAATTAAACTTGTATACGCTAGTATTAACACTGTCGTGGGGCGGAAGAATTTCCAAACAGATGAGTGAAAACCTAGCGGCGGCTTGCTTATCGGGCCGGGCCCAAGTCAAGAAGTTTTAATACTTATTAAGCCGGGCTGGGCTCGGCCCAAAATCCTCCAAAACTTTTCGGGTCCGGGATGGGATGGGCCTAGGTACATTTGGGCTGGATCGGGCTTAGGCCGAAAAATTCGGTTCGTGAAGATCTCTACCACACAATAACGTAGTAAAGATGATTCTATATTATTTTTTTTTTAATGGGAAGACCTCTATAGCTATTAAGCAATGAAATCTTTTATCCAGAATCAGCTCTTTTCTCATAATCTCTCGAGAATTTGGCCATATTTAAGAGGGACTTCGAAAGAAATTATACATTAACAAAGATCCGTTCGTGTTTCCTATTTAACTATTGCATTTAATCCAACTTCAGCATGGATGGTATCACAGCTACAGTCATGCATGCCTGCACACACATCTGAAACACGGATACATCGTATGGTTGGCTGATTCAACGTGGAACCACAAAAGCTGCTGCAATAAAACCAAGTTTTTTTCCTCTCCTTTTTTTTAATTCCCACTTACTGTCAGTACCTTATAAACTTCTAAAAGGAGAAAATGCCGCAATGTAATTAATAATTACTACTGCCATTCCTCGATACCACAAATTTCAACTTGGGAATTCACAAGTACGAATGATCTCACAGAAACATAAAACTACAAAAGATCTGCTACATTAACATACATGAAACGCTGCTTGTGAGCAAAAAATGACAAATTCCCAAAATTCTTGCTTATAAAAACCATTAACTGCTCAATAATTGTCCTGAATATATAATTGTTTTCTACACAGAATGTTGTATATTACAACGTTATAATTTAACATAAAGTCATACTGCCGCACGTAATAACTTAAGTCGCAGTTGTTGACCCATCAACAGTAGTGTTGTTACGATCAAAATACTTCCACATTCGAAAATAGTGGCGCACGCAAGAGGAATTTCGTAGCTTCAACTCTTCTCTTGAGCAAGATATATAAAAATATATATTTATCACATTAAAATTATATAAGCACTTGAAATTATATGAACTTGTGAGCTGCAATAACCCTTCCTTAACGAACCTCTTTGTACGCCACTGTTCGAATCGAATATTCGAGAAAGTACCACGGATTAGTAGTACTAGTAATGAGTTTCCAGGTTTCGGAAAAAAAAAAATCATCCTGCTTTGAGTTTAGCAAATATTTATTACAAGTAAACAATATACTTACTTAATACGTAACAGATTTTTTCCATGTATTTTCCCTATGCTCATTTTAAATAGCAATCAGCTCGTTTCTCTTAATACTATTTTTAACTTTTTTTTTTTAGATAACAATCAGTACGTTTCTTCTAATGCTTGTTTCAAATAGCGATCAGTATATTTCCCCTAATGCTCGTTCTAAATAGCGATCAGTGTGTTTACCCTAATCCTCGTTCTAAATAGCAATAGTTAGTTTTTAATTTCCAAAAATTTGACCAACAAGGTGACTTACGGAAGTGTCACTCACCGATCTGAATGAAACTTTGCATACTTGTAGAACATCGAAAAACAATCGACACGAATTATTTTGTTTCGGTAATGGTGAAGATTTAACAGTGGAAATCGACCTTTGAACTCTAAGGGTGGTCTCCAAGCACAGACAGGAAACAATAATTTAATATAGAAGAAAACATATTGCCGGAGGGGTTTTAGGACAGCTAATTCAGAATCTGACGTCAAAATTACAAAATGGCGGATCGAATGTAGTGATTACAATTACAAAATGTCTTCTAGTTTGAAATCCTCTGCAGTTCCCCAAGAACAATTATAGTTGGTAGGGTTTACTACGAGAGGGTTGCAGACCGATTTGAAAAGGGTTTAACCTGACTTTTGATTTGAAACCCCTTTATTATAACGCGATCCTTGATTCAAGTGAGTCTCTGCTCCTCCCCCTATTATAATAATTACGTATAGTGAGTTTCCACGCCTCTCATTATGTCAGAACTTCATATATCCTCAATCATTATAAATATGAATTTATTGAGAAAATGCTTCACAGTAATGATATTTCATTAAAAAAAAAACCGTCTGATGCATAAACATTGCATATACACCAAGCTCACTTTATCACAGCTATAACTGTGATAAATATTAAATTGCAGCACCATCTTCTTCCAAATAACTGTTTTTGTATCACGCATATCTAATAAGATTTGCAAATCTGAGAAGAAAACTGATTAAGAATCAGTGATTTGGATCTAAATTATATTATCTATTACGGAGATGTAAATTTATGTTATAGTTGTAGAGGACAATATCAGTAAAAATGTCTCAAGAAGTTTTTCCACGGCCTAAAGACGAACACACAAAGACGGTGAATCCTACCAGTTGTTCCTGCAGAATGGTTTGTTCGTAAAATAAGTTGAAAAGTTGATGAAGTGGAACTACTCCACGAATCTAATATCAAAATGGACTTTGCATTAGACATTGGGAGAAAAACATCTTGAAAGCATGATCTCACAAGACCTGATGTTAATTTTCCTGAATTTGATGCTTTCACAAGGACATTTTCAGAATAAAAAAATATGTTCTGGATCATAGGGCCAAATCTTCCATTCTTTTCCTGCAAAATAATTAACAACGGTGATAACAAAACACCATTTTAAGAAATTAAAGGCTGTATGGTGTAGCTATGACTCATAGATTTATTGACTGCCACACGTTCTACTGTTTGTGTCCCTGTAAACGCTATAGTCAGAGGTGCAGAGACTCACTTTTACCAAGCATCCTTATAAAAAAAAAAAAGTACAGAAAGGGGTTTCAAATTGGTCTACAACCTCCTCGCAGTAATCTCTGCAATCTATAATTGTTCTTGGCTAACTGCAGAGAAACCAGGAGACATTTTGTAATCGTAATCACTATATTGCATCCGCCATTTTGAATTTTGTATTTTGACGTCCGATTCTGAATCAGCTGTCCTAAAATTCCCGGGCAGTATGTTTTCTTCTAAATTAAATGGTTGTTTTGGGTCTATGCTTCGAGACCACCCCTAACTTTCAAAGGGTGGTTTCCATCCTTAAATCTTCACCATTGCCGAAACGAAAAAATACGTGTCGATTATTTTTCGATGTTCTACAAGTATACAAAGTTTCATTCAAATCGGTGAGTGACACTTCCGTAAGTCTCCTTGTAAGTCTAAACATGCTCATTTTTAAAACCAAGTAGTATTTCCCCTAATGCTCGTTCTAAATGGCAACCCATATATCCCTTCCCTCTAATTCCCTTTATCTGCATTTGTGATGAGAAGATATGATACTCAATCCCAGCTTTTAAACGCATCTATGATTGTCCAAGACTTAACCTGACACGGCAAAAGTTTCCCCTTGTACAATGCTGTGTTTTCCTTCAAATTAACATGATTTTTCCACTGATTGCTAAGACATCTAAAATAAATGTAACGCTTTTACACAGGTTAGAAAGAAATAATTTACAGGAGAATATGGCAAGTTGAAATAATAATAAAAGTTGTGGCCCCAATTTAAGTGTTCTGGGATATTTGAGTGGTTAGCGCGCATATATACCCGGTTCTACTTTCAGTGAGAACTGAGAATTAGAGATACAAAGATTTTTCCAAGGCTTCTTTTGCCTAGGAAATGGTCTTTTAAAAAATACTCCAGTATTAACGAGTAAATAAACAATTCGCCTTACCTTTCTCTTTATAACATGATAAAGAAATTCTGAAAAAAAAAAAAATCCTTAACCTCCGTGTATAATTGTGGGACCTTAAATTCTATTTTTGGAAATAGTGTTAGCAACAACTGTTTTCAAAATGTAGTAAATTTTGTGAAACTAAATTTAGGAATAAACCGACACTTTATTAATATTTATTGAGGTCATTAAAATTCGAAGAAAAAGTTCTATCCAAAAGGTTCTTATTTTAAACATTTTGACACGATGAAACAGAATAAAATAAAGTCGGAATTATGTTGAAGAATGAAGCTTCACCAGTGTAAGATCATACACAAACTAGCGGTTTACGGCTTTAATTTTGTAAACTGAAATATTTGATGCTAAAGAAAATATATTAAGCTTAGAATAAAGCGTTTCCCGGATGAAAAATCGGAGACAGAAAAATTCTACATCAAAAAAGGGGGAAAAAAGTTGTGTATCAGTTTATTGGTTTATGATAAATCTTTTCTTTTTCTGTCAGTTTGAATTTAGGTAACAGTTAAAACACATGACAAGATGTATAATTTTCACAAACCAGGTAAGACAGGGAACCAACACAACACTTTTGATATGATGGGCTGCTGTTGGCAACAATATTATTCCAGTCTGAGAATTAATCAAGAATATCAGCCCTGGAATGAACATAGGGCTCACAAATATTTAACGTTATAATGTGTCTCCCTTAATTGTAGAATCTACTACGAAGAAAAAAGTAGCACTTCAATAACAAAACAAAGCCAAAAAAGCTAAAATTTGTATTTTTCTTTTTTTAAAAGAAGGGAAAACCTAAGCCTTCCCCCCAAAAATGCAGATTTTTGTGCACCTCTACTGAGAATATTCAATGTTAATCCAACATCGGAAGCAAATGCGCAACTACCTAGATTAACAGGTAACCATCCCCAATCTACGAAGCCAGAAGCACGAGAGATGGAAGACTGTGTATTAATCCCAAAAGCCAAATAGATTCATTCATAGAGCACAACGTCAGAAAGGTTAATTGCAGTTTAGCAGGTAAAGCTAACATTAATTACTATACTTTTATATGCATATAAACCAAGAACGTCCGGAGCCCTAGCTTCGATCTCCGGCGGGATCGGATTCCACGGTAATCTTCAGATGTTCACTATAATAATCAAGGCCGGATCTTGAATCCTGTGAACTATGTGTTCGCAGAAGGCGCCAAACTGGAAAACGAATTTGTGTTTTAAATGTGAATATTTATTAGAGAAAGTGTAATGATGGAAAATTTTCCAAATAGCTTCAAATAAATATTGTACAGACTGAGATATGGATAAACTATATCAAAAGGACAATAAAGTCGACTCTTAATTCATCGTAAATGAAATGCTCGTAAGGTAAACGCGCCGGATTTCGACAGGTTAAGGACCTTTTTCAAAATCAATTGCCTATTGTGGCCATAATATTGGTCGGTGTTGGCCCATTTTTTTCCTTGAAATGTACAGTCTTAGAACTTTTAATTTTTAAGAAAATTAATACACAAAATTATTTGCATTTTGTAAACTACTCCGAAACATCTTCGGACCCAAAAAAGAAATCTCGGGTGCGCCACTGCTTGTGTTTACATTTCGAATGTCTATTTTGGAAAGAGACATAAAAGGACTGAATTGTTCTATAGGCCTAAGGGGCCCTGAAAATAATTTTTGCAGGAGCAGGTTAAAAATTTATTACGTGGGGGACCTGATTTTGAAGTATCACCACTCGATCGAAGACTAATTAAATAAGGATTAAGGCACACATTATTGAAATTAGTTGTAAATAAGTTTAGTTAAAACCAATAAGGAATTATTCGAGATCAACTATATCTTAAGAACGATTAAATGGATTAGCATTGACGGCCATACAAAATGATATACTCATTGAAATGGATACGAATGCAATAATACAATAATTGGAAGAAAGTGTCTTTATAACATGAACTTTTCAGTAACAAAGAAAGCAAAAATTAAGCTAATTACCATAATCGTATCCCTAGAAAATACTATGTAAATATGCTTTTAATGAAGCATAAGACCATGTCAAAAATCAAACATGTGTTAGTGTTATACTTGAAGCTCATGAGTTTTATTGTGTTCCGACTTTTACGTTTCAATTGTACTTGTCAAAATACACCTTAGGTACATATCTTAGTTGTGGCTTGTGCTTGTTTAATACAAATGCTATTAAATATTAAAATTGGAAATTGTTCAGTATTCATCCACAGTCAATTGTTTACAATTTCGCCACTTTTCGTGAAAAGTCACAGGGAGACTGACAGATATTGAAGAAATTTGCAATTAGAACAATTATTAGAGTAATTTTTGCCTTAACAACTTTCTACTCTTTTATTGTCATTTAGGTGGAGACGCCGAAATACTGTTTGCTTACACTTATGAAATGTCTAGAACCGTCCATAATATAAAAGGGACGCTAAACTTCAACCAACTAATACAAAACATTTTTCTCTGCTTGTGCCTGGTTAAGGAACTGGATTAGGCTTGGCAAAAGTTAATAGTAGAACTGAAATACATACGATATCTTTAACTTAAAAAAAAAAAAAAGCGAATTAAAAATACTATCTCCTTTTTGCCATGCTGTTTGTAGTCAACCCATGTACTTACCGTACAATACCCAGACTGAAGTTATATTTGGAAGTAACAGATTGCAACTGTAATCAAAAGTATAGCAATGATATTAAGTCGTTCAAAAACGTATCTCGCTGTTATTATGGCCTTCAACCAGATGCTGAGAACGTATCCTTTGTTGCCATAACTTGTGGAGGGACAACTGCCACCCTTTTAAAATCACCGACGCTCGATGGGAGTCCACTTCAAGGAAAAATTTCCCTACCTGAACGGACAGGAAAATATAATAAGATACGAACATGAGTATAGGGAGGCCCGGGTTCGATTCCCGGTGACTCAGTGATAGAATACGTATCTCTAGTGTGTTAGGACCCTGTTCGATCCCCGGCCAAGTAAGTTTGTGGTGGACAACATAGTGTCTGTGGGACTTCTCGCGGTACTCTCACTTCCTCCTACCGATCCTTTCACTTGCCTTAATCATTCGTGTCCCTTGGCCTAAGGGGAATAATCGTGGAACGGTAAAGTGAAAATTTTAATTTCATCTTTTTTTTTATCCCCAACGGGAGCTAATATGGTTTGGTTTCTACGTCAAGTTGTAGATCTACGACTCATATACCATCACTGGTGAAAAGGATCCCAAATCAACCGACGAAAATGAATGTATTAAATTAAGCATGGAATAGAATTCACCATACTCCAAAAACAAAACAAAATCCCTTAAATGTAACGAAAATGTGATCTGACCAAATTTCGGTAAAATATCTAACATTAGGTCCACAAGAAATAATATCCTATATATTTGTTGAGACTTGGAGCAAAATATTGTCCCTTCAATTAAATTTGCGAAGCATGGAATGGGTCCACCATGTGTGCCTAATCGTCTGAACAAAAATATTTCCTGGTGTATGGAATATAAATCAAATCTGGGTCGTACTTCACCAAAACAGGTTATCTTTAGCGGACTCCTTCTGCTAAACATAAGCCCCAAAACTTCCTGTAAGTAATAAAAACGTTGAATAAGGTTTCAAATTCTTCGGGGAAAGGAAAATTTCATATTTAACTTGGGGGGGCATAACTTCTATGAAGGTCCAAACATTAATGCTTGCCCCTCCTCCTCTTTACAGAAAAAGTTGATCTTCCTCGTGGCCAAGCGGTCCGTATGGCCTTGGGGTGGGAGACGCGGGTTCGATTCCCGGCGGGAGCTCATGCGGTTCGGATCCCACATTATGCTGCCACTCCACGTCTCATACAGCCTCGGTGCTGAACGGTACGCTAAACTAGAAATCAAAACTAATCAAAATCTACAGAAAAAGTCTCCAAGTTACGTCGCTGCTTGTTGCACTTTACATGCGTAACATTCAGTATGTTTGATATTAAACGGAGAAAAGAATATAGCCTAAAAGAATTCTAACTTTCATAATACCTTAATACAATTATTTAAAAATTTCTATCGATATTCTGCAAATTACTTATACATTCCATTTCCAAAGAGAGACTGAGATTATTAAAAAGAAAATATTTTATTAGATCAAGGAAAGCAGACCGCTAAACGCTATATGCCTTCTTGCCACATCATTTCCTGATGCTTATACGCTGCATTCTCGGTAATAACCGAAAAAAAAGCTCTGTATAAGATAAAGAGAAACAAATACCTTTATTGAATTACAACAAACATAACACGACCGTTGACTATCAGATAAAAAGAATAGCATTACGACGATCTTAATAAAGTAAATAGGTTCTACGATCAACACACTGTTTCGTATCGTCCACGCATACGAAATAAACACCATAAGGTACTTATAATCAAATGTAAGTTCGCCTCGTACTAAACACCTTTTGGCTTCATTAACCCAGAAGTGTTACCAAGTTTAAAATACAACATGAAAGAAGTCTTAAAATCCCGTACTTAGACATTGCTATTGGACCAGCATATTTTCCGAAAAAAATAAAATAAAAAAGAACCATGATAATCCCTTATTAAAACACAGTCATCATTATGTAAATCGCTGCTAGAATCAGAATATACACATACATGGTAGAAATACTAATCAAGGCTAATACCAGGATCTTGTTCCCCTGAAACATTATCTCGATACGTTAAGTTGTACCTTTGTGCTCATTCGAAAGAGAATCCCCTAACTTTTGTTTCCGAAATGTCATACGAAAACACACACACACATATATAAATACATATACATATCCCTGCTTTGTAATTATACCCAAAATTGGAAATTGAGCTGATCTGCGATAAAGTCGAAATACAACGTGTGTGTTCTTCCTCATAATCTCATGGCTAACAAGCTCGCTTAAGGTGCGCGTGTGTTTGCAGGTTCAAATTCTGATAAGAATAGAAAGTCTTGGATAAAAGAAATTAAACACTGGTTACGATATCACTCTAAAAATAGCACCTAAGTAACGTGTGCTTCATGACCTCGGCGCTGCGTAAGAATGTAAAACAGAAATCAGTTATTATTCAGGGTGCATTTAGATAACACGATTATTTATAAAAATGAATGGCAAGTACTACAAAATGTAAGTAATAATAATAATAATCTATTCCAGTTCATGGTGTACCTCCATTTAAATAGGTTCGACCAGAAATTACCCAACCCAACCTATTGAAAAAGAATTTACTAATCTCCTGAGTAATTAATCCACAAGTCAGTTCCTCTACACAAAACGCCTTTGTTCATTACTGATAATAACACTAAGCACGGGCCAAGAATTATATATGTAAGGCAAAAGCTGCATTATATCTTGTACACCTCTGTAAGTTGAACTCCTCCAAAGAACCCGCAGCTACTCAAATTGTTTCCCGCATAACGTAACAAACTGAACTTCACTAAAATTTACGAGTACTAATATATGTAAATAAATTCCCAGTGAGCCTACTATGTTGAATAAAGTGCTCTTGCTATATCTTCTCATTAAATCGTGTACTTGTTGACAGCAAGAGGATGAAATATTTGTGTATATATAAGCAAACCTGTCCCTACGGAATCCGCACAAAGCTTTCGTTAAAAACACAATTCATTATCAATGAACTTCGCTCTCAAAATTGATAAAAACAACTCAAGACTTACTTGGCCGGTAGGATCATGCTTCAATGAGTAAGAAAATCAGATACGAAGTGCCTGTCACTATACAAGCAACTCAGATTTTAAAAGACACGGGAAAGGAAGTAATTTTCCAAAATATTAATCTGTAGTTATTACGAATAAAAGTTCAATATTAAACACAAAAATTAGCGTTCCAAATGATTAGTACATAAGGAACAACATATAGCATGCTCTGGTCATTCTGTTTTTAACTGAACTATCAACTGGAGTATCTATTGTTTTGGCACAAAACGCGGGACCGAACTTTAAATCAATACATAGGCCTTTTTTGTATCCAGGATAATAAAACAAAAGATTAATAATTTGCTTCAATATATATGGGAATGATACACTGTACACTCACAAAAACGAACAGCTGATATTTAAATCAAGCTCATGAGCACAGTGGATCAATTTTTAAAAGAACAAAAAAGCATTTTTACTCACCAATGCTGTCCCCCTATGGAGGTCAATGTCTCGGAATGTAGCGCGTATGCAGTAACTCAGTAAGTCAAGTTCCTGAAATCTATAACACTAATCTATTGACACATCCTTCTGATCACACGGAGACACTTACTTCCACACTATACCAATCTCTTGTTCACTACCAAAGCTATTATAAGTAAGTAACTTTCTGCGCAAGTCGGGTTTAGTACCATCGACCACAAAAACAAAGGCAACAACCTCCACACTGCACCACACCGATTCACACTGAACAGCTGATTGTTTTCGTGTGGCGCTGCTGTCGAGGCTACTTTACTCTTGAGTCAAAATAAAGTCTCTGGATTAATGTGATACAGCTTGTAATATTAGAAATAGACTTAGGGTGTTTCGTTTCGTATTAGTTTCATATTATTATATGATTTATATCACAGAAACTTATTAATTTTATTATTAAGTAGCATTCTAATTAATACTTAATGTTTTCTTGAGTTCACTATTTCACTCAGTAACAAAGATCGGATTCATGTAAACAAATGTCAGATGACTGCAGTTCCGCGATATACAGCTGAATGTGCTTGCTAGTGGAGTTGAAAAGGTTTCGAAAAATGAAACCTTGTTAACTATTAGTGGTTGTTTTCTTTTAAAATTAGAACAAAAGGAAGTCTTTCTTAGTTGAAGGAAAAGGTTTATTAATTAATATGATTTTGTAATGTCTTGTTGAAAATTTATAATTATCTTCTCGATTTCTTACAACCAGACTTTCTCGAAAAAAAATGTATGGACGGGGATTCAAATGGAAAAAATGAAATCTTTGAGTTTTACGTCCCACGGTTATGCCGGTTAGGCTAAAGGAGACGGTGATGATGAGTAGAGATGCAAGGGCTCGGAAAAAAACCGGCTTTTTTGAAAAAAAACTCGGTTTTTTCTGCTTTGCTTTTTTGCTTGGGAAATTTTGGGCTTTTTTCAAAATTCTGCTTTAAATTGATAAATCAGATTTTGTTTCGCTTCTCTATAACACAAAAAGTCATTTAATTAGTGGTTGATGCCGATAATAATATAAAGCCTCGAAAATAAACCATGAATTTCGAAAAGATATTTCAAACAATTTTACTTCTCAACATATTTACATTATGAATTCCAAAGGATTAACTAATGCATATAATAAGATTTTTTAAATTCCTATATACAAAAGTAAGCAGGCTTGGGAAGAACCATGGTTGTTTTTGAAACTGCCAAAAACTCGTTTTTTTTTTGGGAGGGAGGGGAGTTTAAACTAGGCTTTTTTGGCTTAAACCAGTTTTTTTTGGGGGGGGTTAGATATTTTGCTTTATGTATTTATATTACATATTGACAGAAATAAGGTGTTTTCGCCTTGGTGTTATTATGCAACAACGAGGTTATGCTGAAAGAGGTCACATAAGCTTAAAGAAGTCCGGTCAGTAAATTTCTTAAATTGGGAAACTCTCGCCCTAGCCATCGGGAAAATCCCGTCATTACTCTAAATGTAAAACAATAACGGAAAAATCCTGTTATTGCTTTGCACGTAAAATTTAAAGGTCAACGTATCATAATCAGTATGCTAAAACTGAGGTATTAAATTACAAATTTAGTACGCACGTATCATTGAAAGTCCAATCCAAGCTAATGTTGAAAGCTACGTAGGCAATCGATAAATTATGCCAATTTCTATATATATATTTAAGCAACCTTGGCTTCTTTATAAAACAACAGGCATTCAGGCATGTAGAAATATACAATCTGGTTTCGTTTTGTATGTTCAGGCTTAACATCCTTACGTAATACCGAGGTTATCAAGGAGAAGACTTTCGCCTAAAGTTAGATCCGAACCGCTACTTTTGTTTACGCATGAAAGAAGGGTTGTGGTTCAACCGAGAATTTGAATATGGGACACCTTCATCAAAAGGTGAAAAGGAAATAAAACTAATGCAGATGGTTTACTGTGTGGAAACGTTACCATGAAGTCCACACGATTCGCATTTTTTTTTTTTTTTTTTTTTTGTTTAAACCAGTTGTTTATTAAAGAAAACAGCTAGTGTAAACCAGCAAAACCTAAAAGTAAATACTTCTTTAAATAAAATACGCAAATAACTAGCAAAATTCTATGTAGTATTCTTACTTCAAAATACTCCATACCCTCTTTTTTGGAACAAAATAAAATTAAAATAAAACATAAGAGAAATACTTAGATTTATATAATACACTTACAGGCTGCACATCTAGAGCTTTTGGTATTGTATATTCTTGAAATTCTATAGTTTTGTATAACCGCCTTCACGGTTTCCTCAAGTTTTCTGAACTTTAACAAGAGGGATTCCACATATGAAGGGTGTGAGGCAAGAACATGGTAACCCACAATTTTACTATTTTAAGAAATTAGAGATTTTCTGTTGCACAATCCATTTTGAAAGTCGGAAAGCTGATTTTTCACATAAGACTATACATGAAGGACTAAACGAAGCGGTATGCGTTGCTATCTATCTGCTGCATAACTCAGCAATTAAAAATTTGTTGGTTACCATGTTCTTGGCTCACACCCTTCATATTAGGGTTGACAAAAACCATGGTTTTTATTTAAAAAAACAGTTTTTTTTTTATTTAAATAATTCACTGTATGTATTTATATTAGATATGGACAGAAATTTGCTTGTTTCGCCTTGGTGTTATTATGCAACAACAAGATTATGCTGGAAGGGGTCAAACAAGGTAAAGCGGAATCCAAACCTTTTCTCGGCTTACAACCAAAAGAAATTGTTCATTTGGACTCAATACCGGGACTAATTGGTCACAAATGCTATTGCCGACTCACTCACGAAGGATTCCTGATAAAAATACGTTGTACTGATCTTTACATAGGCCTACTTGTTAATATAATTGTCATTTCAGAAGGACAAAAAGATAAACAGTTACACAAGTAAAAACATTATACAGAATTATATACAAATCAGGAAACTCCCGCCTTAGCCTTTGGGAAAATCCTGCTATTACTTTAAATGTATTTGTATGTAAAATTTTAAGGTCAACGTATCATAATCACTACACTAAAACTGAGGTATTAAATTACAAACTTGGTATGTAGATATCATTCAATAAAATAAAAACCAAGTCAAATCCAAGCTGATGTTGGAAGCTACGTAGGCAGTTGATAAATTTTACCAATTTCTATCAATATATTTAAGCAACCTTGGCTTCTTTATAAAACAGGCATTCATTCAAGTAGAAATATATAATTTGGTTTCATTTCGTATGTCTAGGCTTAACATCCTTATGAAATACCAAGGTTATCACGGAGAAGACTTTCGCTTAGAGGGACACCTCGAATCGCTACTTGGTTTACACTTGAAAGATGAGTTGTGGTTCGACCGAGAATTGAACACGGGACCCCTTGATTAAAAGGTGAAAAGTAGATAAACGTAATGCGGATGGTATGATATGTGAAAACGTCACCATGAAATTCACACGATTTAAAGTATTTTTCGTTCTTTTTTTTTTTTTTTTTTTTTTGGTTTAAACCATTTTTTTAAAACAGCCGGTTTAAACTATCTTGGTTTAAACCAGCCAACCCTGCTTTATATCATTACCCCGAACTCTCCCCACCCCACCACCACCACAAAAAAAAAAAAAAAAAGGACTACGGAATATATTTAAGTTAAGATAAATACAACTGCACAACAAACATGACTGAGTGGAGCTTTTGCGCTTCTATCGGGAAGTTCGGGATTCAACTCAGCATTCGACCATTCTGACAATGCTTTTCTTCATTCCATCTGTGAAGTAGAAATAGTGCGTGTACTGTGAGGTTGGCCGACTTCCTTTCCTATTGTTTTTAAATCGTTATTATTACTAATTACCAGCAGTGACGGTTTTGAGAAGGTTAGAAGGGAGGTCTTTCGGACTGAAACCTGTTCCCCAAAGTACGGAATGTCTAAAACAAAGGAAATATCTATTAGTTAAGCCTTACTCATAACTTTAAGCTCCTGTCAAATAAAAATTACGAATGTTTAGAAAAACTAAACATTAGTAAGAAAAACCCCTCCCAAAATACTCTTCTAAATCCCACCACTGATTCTCAGTATAAAATGATCTTCAAGGTTGTATTCGGAAGATTATCGCTAAATATATAAACGAAACGAAATATTATGCCTGTACTCATAAGCTTCAAGTTCCTCCCAAATAGAAATTAGGGACATTTTAGAAACGAAACAATCAGAGAAACCCCTCCCAAAGTACTTTTCTCAATCCGCTACTGATTATTTGTATAATTAGTATTGAAGATTGTATCCGAAAAATTACTGCTAAATCGTTGCACAGCTACAGTATAACAGAAATGTGGAAGTACGGTTTGACGGATATATTGAACAACGTACGCTTTGACGGATATATAGAGAAACGTAAGTTTAACTTTTGCGCTAGAAGCTAGAGTATGAAGCTCTTAGAAATGGAACACGAATGACGAACTATAATGATCTAGAGAAGAAAAGAATGTCGATAACTCAAAAGTTAAAGTCTCTAAAATTGCCCTAGAAATACTACATTCTTTATGTTAGCTTTAATTCGTAAAACATGTGTTCCATCCATCTTGATGGTGAATTTCAGAGTGAAATATGGCATTTAGGTCACGGAATTCTTATCTAACTATAGAATATACTATAAGAAAGCTATTTAGATAGAAAAATCATGAAAATGAAAAAAGCCAAAATTTCCAAAATTCTCGTTTTTTTCCCAAAAAAGCCGCGTTTTTATGTGAAAAAAACCATCGATTCAAAAAAGCCGGCTTTTTTTGCATCTCTAATGATGAGTAATGATGAAATGGTGAAATGAAGAAAGTGGGAGGAAACGGGAGAACCCCGAGAAAACCCCACGCACACGGTGGTTTGTCCACCACAAGGTTCACTTGGCGGGGGCGGGGATCGAACCCGGGACCCCAAGCACCAGAGGTGAACGCTCTACCACTGAGCCACCGCGGTCCCCGGGGATTCAAATGGTCGGGGCTGCTCTAGGACACTATCTGCTAAAGGATGTACTCTGCAGAAGAGTGGCATGTAACCTTGAAACTTATCTTAGCTTTCAGGGAATGGTTGCTCAACTCAAGGGGCCTTTCCCAGGGCGGTGGTGGCTCAGTGGTAGAGCGTTTACCTCTGGTACATGGTGGAGTCTCGTTCGATCCCAGCTCACGCGAAGTGAAGTTTGCGGTGGACAAACACCATGGAGTGAGTTTCCTCGGAGTTGCCCCGTTTCCTCCCACTTTCTTCATTCCACCATTTCATTCATTTCTCATCACCACCGTCTCCTTTAACATAGCCGGCATAAAAGTGGGTCGTAAAACTCGGAAGATTTCATTTCTAAGGGCCTTTCCTGAGAGGTATACCGGGGGCCTATTTCTCAAAGCAACGAGTCTTGTAATATGTTTTTTACAAGTCGTTAAATATCATGAAGGAGAAATTCTAGAATAATAGCAAAAGTCATTTCTAAATACTAATGCTGATACTTCTAATTTGTCATGGTTTCATGGTATATTTACTTAATTTTGAAAAATTTTACACCGTGCAGGTGTAGTTTTGGCGCACCGCTAGAAATAATTGTTGAAAAATTGTAATTCTTTCAGATTTTCTTCTTATTGTCTCCTAAAAGATTTGCCATGGGCGACATGAAAATATCTTACTTGGCATAGATAAAATTCAAGGAGGCCACCAGAGATAATTGTTGAAAGACCACACTTCCTTCTCGATTTGCGTATAAATATGATTTCCAGATGTACGCCATAAGAACTACAGTGCAAAAGCACAGACCAACCTGTGCTAGGTGACCACTAAAAAGCACGAATGCTATCTAACCGAGTCAAGATAGGGCGAAGCTGAAGGGTCCGCGCGGGGGTGCGTCCGAAGGGAGCAGGAGCGTCAGCCATGGTGGGTATACGCGTAAGCGATGATAGTGAAAAGGAAGTGGATTTTGGCAAAATATACGAGTTTCAGTAGCACTCGTCATGACATTATACTAACAGCTGTATTACTGTGTATAAAATTTGATTGTCTGCAGAAATACGTATGTTCCTTATAAATATATCTTTTCATACGAAGTATTCAATTTTACCTGTAAATGTTCCAAAATGTGGTGCGCTAAAACTACACCACCACCTTTTACACTAGTATTACAAGACTAATAGTTTTGAGAAATAGGGCCCACTGGGGAGAACACTGCTTACGAGTGCTGTAACGTAAATAAAATTAATATTAGTGTAATCTGCTTGTGAAATCTTATTATTGACTTGATTGTCAAAACGTATAATAAAAATATGCGTACTAGGTGTAAACACTAAATGCACGGTTAACATTTGCGCTTTGTAATGAGGTCTTGGGTTCTACTCTCATGGCTGGCCATCCTGAATGATGCTTTCTATTATGTCTCACCAGACAAATGCCGTTGATTGACTGTTGGTACATAAAGTTTAAAAATCTCTTTCAGCGCCGAAGCCATATGAGACTAGACCAGTGATGATTTCAAGGAATAGTCCAGGGGGAAAGTCGTCCATAGATTTTATGGGCCCCAGCCAAATTTTCAATGAGGCTAGGGTTGCCATTCGTTCTCTTTTGAATTGGATATCTGAGGAAAGTGTCCGGTGTTCGATTACATGTTAAAAGCTGACGCTTGATGTTAGTTTTTTCGCATGCTTTTCTCAACATTGAATTTGAAGCTAATACAATGTATGAATAGTTTTTTTTTTTTTTTTAATTTGTACGATCACGTATTAACACTTCGTTATCAGTAGAGTATAAATGGATGAGATTTATTTCTCGAAGTGCAAGTACCGGTACTCTAATCATACTAAAACTATTACAAGCTGTACTATCAGTTCCAGTTAGTAATGTCTTTCCAGAATTAATTTTCAGTTTGATAATACTTTATGGATGCAAGTTTAGTTATAGCTGAACTCTATGTGAAGGTCAACTATGGGATCCCTATAAAATGTGTGAAAATTAACCTAAACTGCTTACCAGGGCCGTGCTGTGGGGGGCGAGTGCGGCGACGGCCCCGGGCGCCGAGGTAAGGGGAGCGAAAAATTCGGGAGAAGAAAGGAAAAAAGATAGGAAAAATTGCTTGGAATATATGCATGGGGGCGCCGTCCTCTACTCCCGCCCCAGGCGCTGATTTTCCACCGCACGGCCCTGCTGCTTACTGCTACTCGTAGCAACCAGAAATATGATTTTAAATTTGAAACATAAAAATAAACTTGAATTTCAGTATGTGCATTAGTAACTTTTATTATCTGCAATTTTTTGGCTTTATATGCGAAATTAAGTATCAATATAAACTGTTTTACAAAAATGTTATTTTTTTTTAATATTACAATTTTAAATTTAAGTTCATTTCGTGATCGATATTCTCCGGGAGATCCAGTAAATTTGTTCAAAATTAAATGAAATGAAATATTTTAATTTAACGTTCCATGATTATGTCTTTGAGGCTAAAGGAGGCAATGATTGGCACAAGTGAATGATGTTGGAAAAATTAGTTGAATGTGAATGTATGAGAAAACGGGAATACTCCCATTCACGAACACGATGTTGTCCACCACAAGTTTACTTGGCTTGGGATCGAACCAGGGACCCCACGTACCGGAGGAGAGCGCCGTGCTCTCCCCGGTAAATTTGTTCAGGAGAAGTGGTACTTTTGGGCCCATGCCAATCTGCACAAAAAAAGCACAGAATTCGTAGACAATTTTTCACGAAAACAATAACTTGTACATAGGAGAATTGTTTACCGGACAGAGAAGGCAATTGTCCCCCTGAGAAATCAATAAAATAGTAATACTCTTCCCCCTTCACAGCAAAACTTGAAATAATGGTACACTGTTGCCAAAATTAGTAAGAATAAGCACAGAATCTTAGAGCCTTATGCAGAGTCGTTTTGACGTCTGATTAACGCTATACTACGGGTTTGACTAACGAATGGTTATCAAAATTGTATTCAGAGTCTCTGATTAGGACGTAGTATTTGACGAAGTTAATCACATGTGACTAATTAATCTACTGCAGAGGCTAATCTTTTGCCCACGGTTTAACGTGCGACAAGATATTTCGTATTTCATATATTTTCATTTTTACAGACTACGCATGCGCTGATCTACTTTTCCGTAGTTGCCACATTTATTTTTCTCACCCGATGCATTGGGGTTATATAAGTTAATCATACCCAAATCATCATTTTAGTTGTACTCAAAGTTGACTCTGAATACCAAAAAGTGCACCTTCCTTAGTAAAGAGTTAGTATGCTTTCTAACTAGTCTGTGACTAACCCTCGATTAACGAATCCTCTCTGAATTCCGCCTTTAATCTCTAACTCATGTCACATGTAAAACATGACAAAACTGAATGTAGTCCACGATCGTCAGCACTGCTACCAACTCTGTTTTTATGAAAATAGCTAAGTAACAATTCAAATGTCACTTAGTTCCTGTATTATCAGTGAACTGAACTTCATTTGCGATTCTTAGAAAATTACTAACTGCATATTTTAAAAATCTATCATTTAATTTAATCTTTAAAGAAGTTACATTTTGTTGCTGTCAAACGTGGCAGAAACGTTAGATATAGCGACTTATCGTTGATATTGGCAATACTAGTAGAAAATCTTGTATCAACTGAAAAACTATTTTTTTAAAAATGTAATGTTGACTACTGTAATACGCATAGGCTATATTGTAGGACAATGGTTCTCAAACTTTTCGATAACGCGGCTCCCCTGTTCATTCATGAACTGATCTGCGGACCCCCTTGCAATGCTATCTGAAATTTCACATGGTATTAAAAAATGTACTAATTAGAATTACCAATGACAAGAAAAAGATCGAGAAAAAATAATGCAACAACTAATTTGTTCTAAAAATACACAATTGTTTGCTAGTGAAGGAAATTTCAATTGAAAATACAGTAACTTTCAAGACTTTTTTTTTTTTTAAAGGAAATTCACTTGATAAACGTTTTAAAATGTGGGATCACTAATGTGAGGAATGAAATTCTTTGGTTTTCCATGACTGCATTGAAATCTGGAATATTTTTTGTCACCATCAGTCTTAGGTCCGATTCCACATTAAGATGGTTTCGCTTTAAAGTTTTAATACTGCAAAGAGCAGAAAAGTTCTGCTCACATAAGTAAGTGGTAGGGAAAGACATCGCATGTTGCACCTATTCGTACTCACAACGCACACCAATTCCAGCGGCAGATCTAAGAACATATTTTAGGAGGGGTTTCTCATCTTTTTTTTTTTTTTTTTTTTTTTTTTTTTTAGAAATCCCAGAATTGGGGGGGAGGATTGATGTTTATAAGCACAGCAATGACTAACATTTAAATAAATACATAAATAAATAAATTTACTTTTCTCAAAATAAAATCTAGAATTGGTGATAGTGTTTGGAGCTTTCCACCACTTGAAGATGAAATCCATAAAATTCAGAGGCGTCGTAAGTTAATGTATATACAACTGCTTTTAAAAAAGTGCCCAAACAAAGAAGAAATTTCTCTCACTTGAAGTAGTCCTATATAACGGTTGATCAGCTTCAGGGCAGAAATTTAGTAAAGTAAGGAAACATTTAAATTTACAAACGTAGGTATAATTTCTAATTGCTTTCTTTTTAGAACTGAAAAAAAATACTTCTTGCATAACAGCTGACAGTTCTATTTTATTACAACACATTTCAATTTTTACGCGTCGCGGACCTCCTGGCTAGGTCCCATGGACTCCACTTTGGTAACTACTGTTGTAGAATCATTTTACTGTACTTGTATTTTAATCGAAAATGAACTTTGTTTTCGCGTACGACAGATGTGATGGCAAACCATATGTCACAATGGAGCACTTGACGAATGTTGGGATGTTTTGTAATCATGGGATGTTAGAAGTGGCAGACTTTCAAATATTGTTATAATTTTTGATTGTTAGTTGTTTCCCCTGTAAAAAGTTCGAGACTTTTTAAAAATGCTTTTTCACTTAAGCATGCACACCAAAACTTGGAATACATGGATTGAACGAAGATACATATTAAAACGAATTGTTTGAGTGTTGTGTTTGACGTAACGAAAATTAAAAGTTCTGAAATTGCCAATAAAATTCTAATAATATAAATATAGTTTACTATTGTGGTTGTTTTCGTTTATGAATTACTGGTATACAATAGACGGAAATGGTTGTATGGAATTAATTCGTTCCCATTGCTGCCACCCTCAAAATTTGTCTAGAGGCTAGCGCGAGCGCTTTCGGTACACAGGATTTCGGGCTCGAATCCGGTGGTAGGGATTTGAAATTTGAACTCATTACGATAGAGCAGATTCCAAGCTAAACCGTAAGTCTACGTCTCACATGGCCTTGGTGCTGAAGAGAGATGCTAAACTTTAATGAGCAAACAACTCGGTATATCTTGACCTAATACCTTCACCGGAGATGTGAAATATAAGTAAATGTTAAGTTTAGTAAGTTTAAAATATGTCGATGATTTAAAATAAAAGCTACCATAGGAAAGAAAATAAACCTATATTTGCAAATACTCGTAATTAGGAAGTAAAAAGAATTATTGGGCCTTATTCAGAGTCGTTTCGACGTATGATTAGCGTAATACTAAAGGCTTGACTACAGCAGGAAACGTATGTTAGTCGAACTCTTTAGTATGGCACTAATCACGTGTCATAACGACTCTGCATAAGGCTCATTAAGTTTAAGGTTGGTGTAAAGGGACAAGCTTTGCCGATAGATGTCACTACAGTCTTCGTATCTCTCTTACGTAGTTTTTATCTTTCACGAAAATTCACGATTTCTCTTACAAATTTCAAAATAGGGACTTCAAATTTTTAGAGAAGGAACTTCATAACCTATCGAAGGCAACAATCCGTGCCGATTTTTATTTAGAGTTTTCTTCATTGTTGAAACAGCTATGTTGTTAAAGGTTTGAATATCCATTTCAACAATCATGTCATTTCAACAATGAAGAAAATTATAAATAAAAAAATCGGCACGGATTGTTGCCTGCAATAGGTTATGAAATTCCTTCTCGAAAAATTTGAAGTCCCTATTTTGAAATTTGTAAGAGAAATCGTGAATTTTCGTGAAAGATAAAAAATACACGAGAGAGATACAAAGACTGTAGTGACATCTATCGGCAAATCTTGTCCCTTTAAATCAACCTTAATGTTCGTTTACTATACTAAAGAACCGGGCGCGCATCCACGGAGATCCACAGGGTCTGGACCCGCCAAAACTTCGAAACTCCACCTATATTTGTACTCTTTCTCAACAAGATTATATTTATTTAACAGGGAAATGATTGATGTAACACTAAAATTTTATCTTACACTTCGCCGCATGAGAACCAGAGTAACGTAACTTCAAAAATGCAGTTTTCGTTTTCTTCATGTTTGAATATAATTTTGAAAGCCTCAGTTGGTGTAAAAACGTTATCTGTTCTCTTTGTCGATCATCTGTTGTAACGTAGCTCAATTACCATCTTATTAAAAACACATCTTTCTAAGAAAATAATATTTTTGTCCTCTCGCCTGTAAACCTGTAAACCTCATGCGACGACTTCATCTGTACTCTTATAAACATAACCTAGTTCTATAATCTTCTGAAAATATAAATTGAAGTATTTTACAATTACTTATAATCTTTTCGGGTGTAGAATAATATCCTTCAGTACTACACACACAAGGGCGACCATCAGGGGAGGCAAGGTGGGGCGATTGCCCCCTAGAGGAAATTGTACTTCAGAATATCGAAAATCCAATAGAATTTTTACATTAGTTATAGCAAAATTTGAAACTATTTTTGAAACGTCGCTTATACTTGACCCCCCTTGGAAACCACCACATAGGCGCAATTGTACACAGATATATTGGCTTGTAGAATTGGATCCCTTTTAACAGAAAATTTTGGGTGCGCACCTGTAAAGAACTTTGGTAGTAAATATTTGTGTATGATAGTGACAGAGGTAGAAAAAAGTTGATAGGGAGGAAAGTAGGGGACCCGAGAACACACAAGGGTTCTGAGAATAATTCAGTTTGGTATATATAGGTTTTTGTCTTCGAAGATATGACACAAAATTTGACCTTACCCCACCGTAACTAGTAATCTAAAGCAAAACCGTCATAATATTTCATACGCTTACATAGTAAGTTGAAGTCTACCACCATGCCAAGTTTGATAACGACCAGAGGAGTTCAGTTTAACTCATACGATAAATAGTGTCCTTGATTTTTCAGGGAAAAGTCAATTGAAGGACGAAAAATGGATGGATGTGTATGTGTGTTTGTATATGTTCCAGGATAAATTTGGAACGCCTCGAGCAATTTCAACCAAACATGGAATGCACATGACTTAGACCTACATTCTTAAAAAAAAAAAAAAAAAATGCGGAAGTAGTAAGTAATTCTAGAGTGTCTTGAGAAGATGGAAAAGAATGACATGCAAAAACAATCTAAAACGACCTATATTAGTGTCGACTCTATAATTTTTCAGGGTCGTTGAAAAGAATAGTGACTAGAGATGGACAATTTCATGAAATTTTTAAAATTAAAATATTTCATTCAAATTTCAGAAAAATATCTTTTTCGTTTTTATGATTGTTTAATACAGATATGACACTGGTATTGTGGAAATTAAAATCGCAGCTATTACAGTGAATACAGTCTCTTTTTTATTATTATTATTAAAGTAGCGTAGGAAGTAGTAAGTTACCAAGCAAGGAGTATGATGTAAAACTTTTGTTATACGAGTATACGGCAGATTCAACAGTTCCCATGTTAAGCTGACTAATATGTTTCTGCATCAGAATCATCAGAATAAGCACTGTCACTGTTCTCAGAGATATCATTCACCAGTTTCCATATAGCACATCGACATCAGTGTCACCATCATCAGATTCTGTAAGTGTAGAAGTGTCTGTTTCTTCTTCACATTTTGGGTCCATTCGTCCTTGAATCTGCTTCTTCCTTTTCTTCACTGGATATCCATCCACTTATTCCTACTGTAGGCTCATTTTGGTTACGACTTGGAGTCGGTCCACTTCTCTTAGAAAGGGAAGATGGCTTTTCATTTCCAACAGAACACTTTTTAAATAGCGATGTGTACTTCAAGTTATGCTTACAACAGTCAGTTTAGCAGCACGTCAATTTGTTAAACGGTTGCGTTTCTTCGTATGGATGTTCCCATATGTGCTAAAGATCCTTTCAAAAGGAGTAGATGTGACAGAAAGAACAAGAACTATGCTTGCAACTTTTGTGAGCTCACAAGAAGGGCATAGTTCAGTTCACCAAGTTAGACGAGACACTTTGACGCAGTAAATCACAGATATTCTCTGGAACAGACATTTTCTTTCATTCTGTATTGTGCAAATTGGGCCAGAACTTCTGCTTCTTCAACATCTGAATAAAGCCTTGAAATCTGACTCAGATATTGTAGAGCGTCCTATTGTTCTTCGGTGGTCAAGTTCTTGCCTCTGTGACTTGGATCTAGATTAACTAAAATAAAATATACAGAACGCAGAAACTTTGCTTACGGTTCTCGAAGAACTGTTTGAAACTGTGTTTTGGATTTTCTCCCTCAGGTCGGAAAATATTTAATACACTTTACTTATCTGAGGTTTATCGCTTTCGATTTTAGTGATCCAGTCTGCTATTGGAACAATATGAAAATTGCTTATTTTGTCCCAGAAGACATCTTGGTGAATGAGGGCCTTGGGTGTTTTCGATAATAGTTTTTCTGCCTTTTCATCAATGCACAGACTTCTTAAAGCGGATTTGTTTTGCAGCAGACTGTCCAAAGAAATTTCTTAAGAAACCCCATCGACTTACAGCTGGTCGTTTCGGAGTAACTTTCACACTCGTTTGTTTCTCCCTGAATATTGCATCCACTGCCGTTGATTTCCTTTATCACACCTTTTGTTTGGCCAGTAAGGTGCTGCAGGCTGTCTATTTTCACAATGTCCTGTATAAGCAAGTTGAGACCATGTACCACACAACCATAAGTTGACATATGGATACTTTTCTTCAACTTTTCTCCATGCTGCTTTCATATTTGCTGCGTTATCAGTTACTATGCTAATGAACTTTCCAGGTTCGACTTGTTCCATCATATCAGTTACGGTTTTAGCAATGTATAGAGCATCATGTTCCACAGTTTTAGTTGGAAGGTAATTATATATAAACTGGCTCGGGTGTGGTTAAACAAAGTTAATGATACTTTCTCTTCTTACGTTTGTCCACCCATTACACATTAGTCCAAGTGATGAAGCGCTTTCTACCTTAGAATCACACTATAACTTTATTCGATTATGCTCTATGTCCAGGAGTGAATTTGATTGTGAAAATCGACTGGGCATGTTTTTATGTCGGTCACAATTCTTGAAATATTTCATATTCACAACTCTAATATAGTGACACACTAAAACTTCAAGTTCAGCTTGTATTGGGGTAAGAAACCCCTAAGGGTTGGTGATGACATGTAGAAACGATCGATATTAGTATTGAATACATAGACTCCGGGGTCACTGAGATGAATAATGGCACATTTGATGGTGTTTAAGTCCAACTTCAGTCACCATAGGCATTGAGGAGGGAGATGTTCAAGGAAAAGTGAGAAACAAAATGTCGGAAAATGATTGAGATTACTATCGAATCCGTTGTTTTTGGGGTCGCTACGCCGATTAGTGACACTTTCCAATGACATTTAAGCCCAAGCTTAGTCGAATAGAACGACAAGCAAAAATAGGTTCTGCAGTATTTTTAAAAGGGAGGAGACGGGCAATTTCTGTAACTACATTAAAATTGGCATTATCTGTTATTTGTGGTAGCATGACAGAAAAAAAATGATTAAAGCATTTGAAATGAATTTTGGAATATAGTGCCTGTCTCGAGCTGGGTTTTTAACATGTCGCTTTGATTACTGTATGCATCCTAAGGGAATAAAGAGGTTCAAAATTTATCTCTAAAACAGAGTATGTTATTTTTTTTCATTTAAACTTTCATTAAAATGTGTATCTAAAGAAGGGAAGAGAGTTCAAATTATTTCCCATGCGAAGAACAGGAATATCATCTTGTAATCATATAACACTCTAATCTACCCTAATTTTTATTGATACACTTAGTGGTAAACATATGAGCAAAATATCGTTTGTAGTTCTCTTGTTTAACTTTAGCGACATCAGACACATAACACCTTGCAACACTGTTTAAAATTATACATAGGTTAAGAGATACATTATGGTTGGGAAATAAGGTTGAATATAATCATATGGCGGACAATTAATTTTATTTCTTTTTTAGTTTCTCACGAGAGTTAACTTTTCCGGCGCCATATCAGGTCACATGAGACTTTGGTATGAAAGATGAGTTCTCTTTTTTCTCTATTGATTCTTTCAATCTAGATATTTGTATTGATTATATGATTTTATCCAGGACATATACAGGGTGAATGTAAATTCATGGTTAATAATATTAAAAAACTAAAAGTATTCATCAAAATAAATAAATACATTGTAATAACAAACATATTTCATAAAATGTATCCTTTTTACTGTAGAAAATGTTAGAAAATGAGTTTCATAAACTATGCCTAACTCTCTCCTTTGACAACTGTTAAAAAAAAAAGAATGGGAGACAATCAGTATCTATTCTATCTAATCTACTATAATACCATCACAAAAACGCCTAAGAAAAAGCGGGAAAATATCGCTGAATACTATTTCGGGATAAAACTAGTAACCAAAATTCAATTAAATCTAACAGTTTGGTTCCAAATAATCTTTAAAGAAGAGTTACAATGCGTTTACCCGTATTTTTCTTCCCTTGTAGGGAAAATATATTTTAAAAAATGCTGAAACACGGTTTTGATTATTTTAAATGAAAAATCTAAAGAGCAAATTTCATGCCTCTAACCTTAACAAATTTCAAGATATAAACATCCAATTATAACAATTGTAACCTCACCCTTTTCTCTTCCTGCCTTTTTCCCCTCCCTTCTAGGGCAAATATCGAGAAACGTCGAAATACGTGTCTAATTATTTTAAATAAGAAGTCCATGTACCAAATTTCTTGTCTCTAACCTTCAGATATTCCATCTGAAGCCATTTTAAACCATTTTAAATAATATTTGCCAGTTTAAGATAATAATTGCCATCGCTCTTTCCGCATAGCTCCGTCGTATTTCCAAATATCCTTTCTTAATGAGATCTCATATTACAAATGCTATGCTCTGTCCAAATTTCAAGTTTCTAGCTTAAGGGGTTTTCCTGGAAGTTGATCAATCAGCCAATCAATCAGTACTTCTTTTATATAGGGAGAATTATATTATACTGTATTATATATTATCTTAGGTTCGTAATACTCAAATTATAAATGTGCTAACATATCAAATAATATTTTCTCCAAAGTAGATATCATATTTTCAAATATCTAGGATCAATATTAACAGACCAAAACCATATTCACGAAGAAATTAAATTTATACCATTTACCTTATCAAAATATAAAACAGCTCTTCCAAGGGCTCCCAAGACAATATTTCCATGTTGTCCACCAACGTATGGTTGAGGTGAGAAAGAAGAAGACCAAATATGGCTAAGGTCATCAAGTCTAGTAGGCTCCGGTAGGCAAGTCATGTAGCCAAAATGGAAGAAAGTAGGAATGCTTTCAAATTTAACTGGAAATCCAATCGGAAAACGACCATTACGAAAACCTAGGCCCAGATGGGAGCACAATATTAAGATGGATCTCGCAGAAGTAGTTATTACAAAGTAGAATCTGGATCCAGTTTGCTAACGACAGAAGTCAATGGAGAGCTTTTATGAAGGCGACATTGAACCTCTAGGTTCCATTGGGCATAGAGTTAATTATTAGTAGAGTCCGGATTTTTATGTAATATCAACCCCCTACATATGTGCATAAATATGTAACAAAACTCGCTTAAAAATGTAAGAAATATGTAATATTATATAAGAATATGTAATATTACATATGTTATTAATACATATTTATGGAAACGTAATATTAACACGCGTATGAGTATGCAATATTTAAACGAATTATAAAAATAAAAAGGAAAATCTACTACACTTTATCCTGCTTAATGCAAGTCCCCCAATGAAGTGAAATGCTTGAACAGCTGAGACAGCCATACGCCACTGACGTGAATGATTGCAGGATAATAAAAATCAGACGCGAATGAAGGAAGATGTGAATCGGCTAGAGAGAAACAGGAAAGCTCCGAGAAAAGCAATGCATACGTCATTTGTACATTAGAAATCTCATGTGGTGTGTTGCGGTCCCGTTTCAAATCTATAACCTTTTACACTAAATGCGCATCCGTCACCACGGCCCAATCTTGAAATGAATTATACGCAATATACAGATTTAAATACCAAAAGCAACTTAAGACGAAATGTATGGTTTTATATATATTTATTTCATGCAGGGAAAAGCAGTTCTATATCTTTTAAACAATACCAGCTGAACTAAGATTGAAGAATATTTCCACTAATGAACATTTTTAATTTGAAATAAAGTACTTACAAAAGATGTGCCTGCAGTTCAGCTGTGTGTTGTTGCACAATGAGTTACAAGGTACATTTCCAAATGATCAGAAGTAAAATTTTGTCGTCGATCGGATAAAATATTCTTGTATGCAGAGAATGATCTCTCCACATCATATGAGGTAACAGGAGGGTATTTCAACAGGGGGATGTAGTTGGGGGAAATATCTTCAGGAGGGGTTTTTGTTTCACCACTGACAATCTCACACACTGCCAATAGGCTGTCGTAAACCGGGTTTCTTTCCAACATTGCATTTAGTTTCTTTCGAACTTTTTCTGCTACATCTCCACACACATTTTGCAGCAGTCTCTTTGCATCCTCTGTGATTTCCATGGATTCCGAAAGAGGCCGCCCAACAGCCTCTAGCTTTTTAATGCTTGTAGATAGTCAACCAAAATTACTCTCTATGTATGCGATATCACACGCTACTTTTGAGTCATTAAACAGTTTCTGAGCAATGCCAACTGACACAGCAGACTCCGATGGAAATGAATGAACAACAGGCTTAATTTTTTGAAAATGTTCATTGTAGAAATGTACTGCCTGTATCCAAGTGCTCCATCATGTTAGCACATGCTCCGGAGGAAGTTGCGCGTCTGGCAGTTGATCTCTGTAAACTTGAACACGTTGTGGCGCCTAAACAAACAGTTTTTTTCCTGGAAGAAACTAGTTGATTTACTTTGCAAAAGTTGTCTCTCATCTCTTCAGCAACACGCTGAAGAGCATGGGCCATACAGGTGAAATGAATTAAATGAGGGTAAAAATCTGTAAGTGCTCTTTTAACATGTACGTTGCACTAACTGTATAGAGAATAAGGACTTTTTCTTCCTGAACTCCTCCTGGCCACAACACTTTAAGACCATCGTTTACAAAGCGAGCAATCGTGGAATGATTCGTGCGTTCCAGCAAATTACTCGTAATAAGATAGGATTTAGATGGAGCATCTTCACTTAACTTTCCAATCACTAAATTTGCTACATAACGTCCCAAAACGTCTGTTGTTTCGTCCACAGAAATTCAAATATATGAACTACCTATTTCTGCCCTAATGGTATCTATAGCTTCCCTATAACAAACTTCGAGATAACACTTTCAAAGAGTGGATTCGGCAGGAATTCGACGCCCGCAGTACTTCTCCAGAAAGTGCACGGTATTTTGGCACTTGAACTTTGTTCCAAGGAATGTTTGCTGCTATTATTGCTTGGCACAAGTTTTTGAAAAACTCACTCACTGAAGTATCTTGATGCATTTGTGTCAAGAGTACTTGTTTTTTTGCAGTTCGCAAATTTTTATTTCTTGCATGGAGTGCACTTCGTACATGTTGTTCTAACTGAGATTTCATTGAACATCCATTTTTTTTATCACACACTTGGCACAACATCACTTTACCGTCCGTAGTTAACGCATAATCGATAGTTACCCACGACCGCAATTTTGCGGATAAAGTTGAGGCAACTGGAGCCATTTCTAACTTCAACGCTCAATACAGAACACGTGCGTTTTGCAACTGCAATAATACAGTACTGTCCTCCTGTCATTCAGTTAAACAAGCGAAGTTCTTTGAAAGCTTAGGTTACCTGCTATGATATTGCCATTATCGCCAGCTTCTTGGAACGAACTCTTGCAATAAATTCCTGGAAGCACACTAGCATACAGTTTTAACTTGAATTGCAGGATTTGCTTTCATCTTTTTTCCCGTCCGACCTCCGATAACAATCAAATAGACTTCATTCTAGGAATTTCCTGGCCAGTCGCCTATCAGGCACGTGATCTGTCTTCCTCCAGAGTTGAGAATAAAGAGCGCTGCTAATGTACCCCGGAGGGAGGATTTTTACTTGTTTTTTCTTATATTTCTTTTGTTATAGGCGAAAATTCTGCGAAACATAGTTTGAAAAAAAACAGATATATTTCTCTTTCGGTAAAGAAACGAAAATATAGACATGACAAAATTGAATTTAGATGCAAGCCTTGCACAGTTGGAGAGTTTGTTTTTATTTTAAATTAAAATTTCAGTAAACGCAAACTTTTAAGACAGTTTTATGTAAAAAAATATGTATATATGTAGAAACCATAGAAATATGTAATATTGGTCAAAATATGTTAAAATATGTAATATGAAACTTGAGTTGAAGCACCCTAAAGGTGTGAATCACAAACATTTAAGGATTTGAGGAACCTAAACATGAAGGAAAAAATATGTAATTACATACAAATCCGGACATTAGTTAGTAGGGTAAGGAATTAGATTTCTGGTTTTCTGGCATCTATGGCCATGTTGGCCCGTCACGTAAGGGATGACATCCTTTGGTGAATTGGGAAGAAAGAAAGAAAGGAAATGGCCTGGGACTATTTCTATGATCCCTCCCTTCTTTTGCCTGGTGTGAGTGAAGAAAACCCACGAAAGATCTCCTTCAGGATGGTTGACCTGAAAAACTGCTATATAGTCGAGACGTTCTATTGGTCCCCAACCGGCTTCCTTTGTACTCAAGCGGAAAATTTACCCTAACCGCCCTCATAAATAACACTCCAAATAAGCCATAAACGGCACGTGTTCGGTGTCGAAGTAATACGTTGTTGCCATCGTTAAACTTTTATTATCGATGGATACATTATATAATAATAATAATAATAATAATAATAATAATAATAATAATAATAATAATAATAATAATAATAATAATAATAATAATAATAATAATAATAATAAAACACAACAATCATTAAAGAAATTCAGTATAATAGTATGGACAGGGGCGGTCAGGGGCGGATTTCTGGGAGTGGCAAAGAAAGATTGTATTTTTTCTCATCGGGCTTTTGCGGCACTGCCTTGCGGGGGGGGGGGGGCGGGGGAGAGAAAGGACAGAGGCGAACCACTTAACATGTTTGCTTCGTACACGCGTTATCGTTATGGAAGTTACACAATATTAAAAATATGCTATGTTTAAACGTTAGCCGCCAAGCCATATTTCGGAGTATTTTGCAACCCACTATTTGTGCATCAGAATTATGCACATGGCGGCCAACGTGTTAAGAGTAATATAAGCACATATCATGAAACTAATGATTGATTTCTTTTTTCTCTTCATTACAACGAATTCAAATTAAATGAAATATTTCAGTTTAACGTCCCAGAATTATGCCCTTCAAGCTAAAGGAGACGGAAGGAGGAGGATGCAATGAAAACAAAAGTAACTAAAAAAAACTAGATAAATCTGTCTTTCTGCGAAGATTACTGAATAATCAGTAAGCAAGAGGGTGAAAATTGCAACATCGCTTTCTTTTTCAGCAGGTCAACTGGCAGGCCACCCTCAACTGGAAGGACATGTTGAATTATCCCTCCCATGTAACAAAGAAACACGCGGTTTACTTCAATTGTGTTCCGCTTCCTTTGTAGCCGCGTGGGGACGGTTCGAGCGATTTCACTATACCTTTCTGACCGTGTGTAGCCATCAGAAATTGAGCCCGGGACCAGTCACACCAAAGATAAGAGCGTTAGCAACTCTTGTATGCGAGATCACATTATATTACGAGGGGTGTACTATAATAATTTACCTTCTTTTCTTGTTCCAGGTGCAGTGGATCACTGAAGTTGGGAAGGTAGTCACAGACGCCTAGGACCTTCGTCTACCAATTAGGAGCGTCACTGGTAACAAGGAAGACAGCAACACCCTGTGCAGCCCATTTCTTGAACTCCTGTGAGTGTTACTAACGGACAACATGGAAAATGATTATTGAGGACAGCACTGGACGTCTTGGTTCCTGCGGAAATGGGGCGTGGTGACTGCTGAAATCCACAGGTGATTTGTGGCAGTGTGTGAAGAACACGTACCGTCGTGGAAAAGAGTCTACAACTGAGTAGAAGGTTGGAAAGCAACGACCAAAGTTTATACAGTCTTTTTGAGCTGTCCATTCAGCCACAAAAGAGAATCTATCACTATTCGGAATGGCATTCTTAAACATATAGAGATGTGCACAGTGAAAAAGGAAGTTTCTGCGATTAATGAGCTTTCCGAGTCAATCTTGATATCTCGAAGTCCGAACTAAATCCTTTCCAAAACCTGTTGGAGTTCCAAGACAAATTTTCCGCTTTAAAATAATATCAACTGAATCAATCCGTTCCTGAGTACCACCAACTCGAATTTTAAAAGGATTTCTTAACCGGAAATATTTGGATTTTAAGGTCGTAGTATATTAACAAGTAATAACAAGCGAATTTCGTTTCACAGTATGAAACTACGGTAGACTTCCAAACTATTACAATTCAATACTCAAACTTCAAGTAGTACATCTATAATTACAGGTTGCAATAGATTAATGAGATCAAAGATATAAGTTGAGATCAAAGATATCAAAGATATTAATGAGATCAAAGATATCATATAACATGTTCCTCGGACGCTGAATTCACATCAGAAAGCCATTATTCGCTATGCTGTACTATTTTTGTTCTATGGCGATAATGATTGAAATCGGACATCGTTATTTTGAACCACTTCTAGTTTGAATAAATTAATTATTAAGGGAGCAGATAAAACGAACTCTTGGGAAGCTGAAACGATTGCAAAAAAAAAAAAAAAAAAAAAAAGAAAGAAAGAAAGAAAAGAAAAAAGAAAAAAGAAAGAAAGAAAGAAAGAAAAAAGAAAGGAAAAAAAGACAAAAACTGCATCTTGATTTCTCTTACCGTTTTTGATCTATATAAATCAGTATTGAAGCCGGAAGTAGTAGTAAATTTCAACTACTTCCGGTTTTTGTACATTATTGCGGGTTATTGTAGTATGTTCCCTTAACACTCTAAATCGATTGCAGAAAAAATATTGCCACTATATGTTACCGTTTTTGCTCTATTGCGATAGATGTTGAAACCGGAAATGGTTTACTTAAACCATATCCGATTTGAATAGAGGGTTAATGAAGGAGACAAAATCTATTACTAGCACGCTGAACCAATTACAAAAAAAAAAAAAAAAAACGGTATCATGATATCTCTTACGTTTTCGTTCTATGGAAATCAATATTGAAACAGGAGTAGTAGTAAATTTCAACAACTTCCGGTTTCAGTAGAGTGTTCGACATTATCGTGACGTGGTACGTTGCTTCGTGACACTGATTCGTTTGCAAAAAAAAAAAAAAAAAAAAAAAAAAAACACTTCTCGCTATATATTACCGTTTTCGTTTATATCGATAAATGTTGATTCGGAATTTTCAAAATTGAACCACTTCCGGTTTAAATAGAAGTTAATCGCGAAGATTGAGCATATTCTTGAGGCGCTGGATCGATTGCAAAAAACTATATATCTATATCTCTTATCGTTCTTGCACTGTGGAAATCAGTATTGAAACCAAAAGTAACAATAAATTTGGACTACTTCCGGATGTGATAGTGTGATCAGGATAGTCATGATACGTTGCGTTGAAACACTAAATCGTTTGCAAAGAAACACGTTATCACTATCTCTTACCGTTTTCGTTTTGTGGCGATAAACGCTGAAACCGAAAGTGGCTTATTTGAACTACTTTCGATTTGAATAGAGAGTTATCGGAAGAGATGGAACCTCTCCTTGGGACACTGAATCGATTGAAATAAAAGACACATCACGATATTTGTTACCGTTTTGCTTTGGTAACTGTCGACAGATGGATGGACAAGGCTATTCTAACAAAAGAGACACTGACCAAAGCTTAAAACCCACTTTATTTTAAATTATAATTTGTAACTGTTTCGGATATCTAGCATATCCTTCTTCAGACACTATCGAAAATAAATGAAAATACAGACATATATATAAATATTGTTATGGCAAAGTTTAAATTATTTAACCGTCATCAGTATTGAAACAGAAGTAGTAGTAAATTTCAACTTTGAATTTAAACGACAATGTCGAACACTACTGAAACTGGAAGTTGTTGAAATTTACTACTACTTCTGTTTCAATACTGATGACGGTTAAATAATTTAAACTTTGTCATAACAATATTTATATATATATGCCTGTATTTTCATTTATTTTCGATAGTGTCTGAAGAAGGATATGCTAGATATCCGAAACAGTTACAAATTATAATTTAAAATAAAGTGGGTTTTAAGCTTTGGTCAGTGTCTCTTTTGTTAAAATAATCAATCCAAAGCCATGAATAGTCTTACTATCGAAGTGACTCCAAGGCTATTCTATAATACTTCAGATACTTATGCATCGCTTAGTTTGGAAGTATAATAATAATAATAATAATAATAATAATAATAATAATAATAATAATAATAATAATAATAATAATAATAATAATAATAATAATAATAATAATGTTTGAAATATATTTATTGGAAGCAAACAGAATTACAGCCACAGGTGCCCCTAAGAAAGAAAAAAAAATACAAGCATACGGCGCATGCAAATAGAATTAACAGCACACAACTGATTATACAAAAATAGATGAAATTGATAAAATATTAGTTCAGAAAAACAATATAAGAACATGCAGTATCTGTTACAAACTGGAAAATACAAAAATAACAATAGTAAAAAAATAAGCATAATTAACATGCATATAGAAAAGGTATACCATATAGGATAAGTATACAGTGTAAAGTTCAAAAATAAATTATTATGAACCATATAGTTGTAACAGTTTACAAAATATTGAAAGAGAAAAAAAAGTTCAAAAAGACGCTATGTAGCTGCTAATAAATATGAAAATAAATATTTCTAAGTTAAACACTTCAGGTAAAATACACTGATACATAAGGCTAGTAATAATGACGATAATAAAATAAGCATAAAAATTTTTTGTAACAAATAAAAAAATCCATGACCAAGTTTTAAAAAATAGTGCAGTATAAGTAGTAAAAAAGGAATTAAGCATAGGAGAAAAGAAAAGATGATAGGAAAATAAAAGACGAGAAAATAATTTTTAAAAACTAACAAAACATAAAAGGATCTTTCAAATGGCACTTTACAAACTTTACAAAATGACCTCCAGAAATATAATAAAAATAATTTGATTTAAAAAAATTATATATATATAACAAATCCACATAGTATTTAGAAAAATACAAAACAGAATTAAGAGAATCAGTTGCAAGCCTAAAAATACTAAGACAATTCATAGTTTATCTAAAAAAATTTAAAAAATAATTCACGCACCTTGAAATTCTTATGAAACAAATCAAGAACCGCATAAAAGTTATTAGCTGTTTCTATACTTTTATATATAGAAGACCTAATTAGATATTTACTAATAAAGGGAACAAATTTCATGTTTCTATGAGGAATTTTTAAAGATAATAATAATAATAATAATAATAATAATAATAATAATAATAATAATAATAATAATAATAATAATAATAATAATAATAATAATAATATAAAATTGAAAATGATAAAATTAAACATTTAAAATTCTGTATTTACTTCTAATAGAAATAACGATGGCACGTGTGGGAAGTGAAGGAGATTACTGCGTCAGAGGTGAATCACCTTCCATGAGAATAAAATAAATAAATAAAATAAATGAAATTTTTCATTTTAACGTCTCACGGTTATACCCATAGGCTGAGGGAGACGATGATTAAAGCAAGTGGACGAAGTAAGGGTTGGTGGAATGAGAATGTAGGAGGAAACTGGAATACCCCAAGAATACCCCGAGAAAACCCACGGACACGATGTTGTCCATCACCAGCTTACTTGGTCGGAGACCGAACTAGAAACCTCACACACCAGAGGTAAGCACTCTATCACTGAGCCAGCGTGCTCTCCATGATAATATCAGACAAATGGTTGGAGAGATGTACGCGCACACACACACACACACACACACACACACACACACACACACACACACACACACACACACACACACACGAAGAACATGCTAAGCTTTCGAGTTTCATCTGCATTTTTGGAATATAGAAATAAAGATTTTATACATACGTGTGAGGGCGAACATTCTTCGGAATAATCGACTGGTCTTATGGCAATGATGAGACAATAATGTTGAGAATTGAAAAATTTCAAGGCTTCACGATGGCGTGAAGAGTTATATAGATTTAGTGTAGTCTGATTTTTAACAATTTTACGTTTTTTAAAATACTTATTCATACAATTCTCGTATCACAGATCATCTGGAATATAACAAGCCAAGGTGAACCAAATACGGAAGCTCCTACGTACAAAACCGTGGAACACAGCATTTGTTGTCTACCCGAGCCTGTCCTGGCTGAGATCGGTCACCAAATACAGTAATCTATATTCCTTAGACCATGAGCTATTTAATTGATAAATTTTTTTCAGATCCGGCCAGTATTTTCCGAGCAATAAAGTATCATATAAAAGGCAAATTGAGCCTGCCCGTGGCCGAGTCCGAAACGATCTTTATAATAATAAACGATCTTTATTCTCTAAACGGTAGGCTACTTGCTAGCCGAATTTCGTTCAAATTCGGCCAATAATATTAAGAAATAAAGTATAAGATACAAGGCGAACTAGACCGAGTCAAGCCCGTTCCTGGGCAAACACGGCCACCAAGTATCATATTCTTATTTCTTATTTACCCACCAAATTTGCTTTAGATTTGGCCAGTAATTGCCGAGAAATAAAGTGCCTCAGACACAGATACACATATACACCTGGAGTAAAACTATAATCTCCCATATGCTTATGCTGGAAGCTGATAATAATACATATTTTAGAATATAATCAAGATTCACTAAAAGCAAGGAAACCTATCTCTATAATATAAGAAAGAAGAAGAATCTTGTAGAAGACTAGGAAACATGTTTTCAACCAAAGTAAGGCTGATGAAGACTTTTACTAACTATTATATAACATTATCTACTTCTTAACATATATAACTAACATTCATATAAATGAGTATTAACAAATACTTAAAACAATTTAAATCCAAAAGTGAAAAATAATGTTTGTAAATGGCGAATAGAATATACTGTTAAACATTTGGCAAATAATTGAATATACTTATACTAATAAGTCAATTTGATGACCAGTGATCAGTGCGTTTACTAAGGACACATCTATTTTCATAAGATAACAACATAATTATATACAATTAAAATAATTATACAAGTGGTATAGTCGATATGAATCTACAGAAAACACCTTATACGTGTTAAATGGAATGAAAATGCCATTAATGTCCCGACATCAAACCATACATTGATTAAATAATGTGACGCTGGAATGAAAGAACGTCAGAGATGATAAATCGATTAATTATTGTTGAGGTTTCGGTATGTACAGGGCTCTAATAACCAAGGGCGTCGATTTCTCTGTAAATTTGATAAGGGGGACATCCAGATACAGAAGGCATATATGAGGAGTTTAAGACCGGGCCCCTTCAGGATCAGCGCCTTTACTAATAAATCTTAGGGCCTACTGAGTATTCATCATATATGTAGGTTCTGGATATGTTATATATGTATCAGTAACCTACATATGTGATGAATACTCAGTAAGATTTATTAGTAAAGGCGCTGATCCTGAAGGGGCCAGTTTATATATATATAAGAAAAAACTGACACAATTCGAAAATTATATTACGACTCAGGTGGCTCGTGAATGTCTGTTGCTTTCAATAGCTCGTCATAAACTCAGTACTAAAACGCTGAGGAACTACCAACGCTGTTCCTTTTTTTTTTTTTCGATCCGTCCATTCTTTTCTCTCGTGCAGCTTGAACTGGAAAGTAATTTTCCATTGGTTATGAACCATAGCATAACGACTACAAAGCAAATTGAATGAACGGTAGAGAATGCTGCACCCGAAAATGCAAATCACCTCATAAACGAAAGGTTCAAAAAATGAAACAGAATCACATGCAATCTGCAATAACCACAAGAATACGACTGTTGTATATAATACAGTACATGTAGTTCGCCGTACTCGTTAACACAGGAATTCATGTTGTAAGAACAGGATGCATTCCGACCAAAATCACCAATGTTATTGATTAATCAAATTGTGGGATTATAAATGTGGGTGTTGTAACACTAATATTTTGAAAATATGTCACAAAAAGATAAAATTAAAACTAAAATAGAAGAGCAATTTTTATCAGTCAAACTCTGTTTGAAGCAACACACGCTCATTAAGGAATTACCAGTAATTAGCATAACTACAAGACAAGAAGAGTAATCTACATAAAATCTACTCATGATGTATGAATGTGGAAGCTGTATAAACAATTCTTTGAAACTAGAAAACCCACTGTGTCCATCAATTTGCATTTTTTTCTACGATATCGAATGACCTGTTTTCTTAACTCAGGACTTTCTTTTTAAAGGACATTCTCTTCAGAATGCAGCTATTAAATGTTTTTGGTGTTATAATGGGAAAACCAAGGTGAAATGTACTGTTATCTCTCCACTAAAATTGAAATATTTAAAAGAAGATCCAAAATTTTCCAGGGTTTAAAAAATGGAGAAGAAAACGTCCTTTTTAAAAGAAAGAATGATTTTTAAAAAAAATCGAACTTTTACATCTCTAGCACCATGTAAACTGAAGCACACTACGGGGGTCACAGTGTCTCAGTGGTAAAGCACTTAACTTTGGTTTGTGGGGTGCATGACCGATCAAGTAAGTTTGTGGTGGATAACATGGTGTGTGGGTTTTCTCAGGGTACTCCTGTTTACTTTACCAATTCCTCCATCATCTTCCACTTGCCTTAATCATTTGTTTCCCTTAGCCTAAAGGGCACAATCGTGGGAAGTTAAACTGAAACATTTCACTTCATGTTTAATTATATAAATATATCTTTCTAGTAATCATTTGTACAGTCAGAAAAAAATATTAAGCATTTTAAGAAATGATAGCTCCAACGTATACTTAATATTGTTTCTGACTGTACAATACCTTGAGGTTACCTCAAGCCCTATTTAAATACAGAAACCGTATTTTGTGACCTACTTATCATCAAAATTTGATTTCTTCTTTGCAACACCTCCTCTACGGAGTACTTTTCCATATTACATTCACTATATTGATAAATGTTGCCAAATACTGATTAAACATTGTACTGTGTATTTGCCGATATGCACATTTTTCCTCTTTGTACATTTTCCCCGTAACTACTATATCAGTGATAGATACAAAAGAATATTTAAGGCATAAGTTTTGAACAATATGAAGTAGGAATAAGTTTAAACATTTAAGCGTAGTAGTAGCAAGAGATCGAAGAAATAACATGCACCATTAAGTTTGTACGAAGCCTTTTACTGCTACTTAATCGAACAACATAGAAGTTAAAATCTGCTTTCACCTATCTTAACCTGAGATCCACAAGCAATAGGCGTTCCGTAGTTTCCTTGTTCGATGATGTTTATGCTTTGTGATACAGAGGAAAGATGTACTTACATGACATGTCTATACATTTACGAGAGTTTTTTTTTCCTTTCCTTATTTATAGAATAGTTTGTTTTCTATATAACTTTATCCAAAGCCTATACAAAAATAGTTTACTATTAAGTTTGGATTGAATCTGGAAAGACACACATCATAATATTTAAGATCATAACTTGAGTTACAGAGCAATATCTGTAAGCACAGTACCCTTACTCCAGGCTCTCAAACTCAAAGTTTAGTATCTCCTTAATCGACAACAAAAGCAGAATTTTGCGTGCTGCATTGTAGATGTGAAAGATGGAAAAGAGTTGGAGTTTTCTGATAACAAAATCTTGATGGTGAGAAAATGAAATTCCTTGATTTACGTCCCACGATTTACAATTTGGGCTAAATGAGCCAAATGATTAATGAAAGTAGGAACGACATTTCTTACCATAAAATCATATCGGATGGGATCGAACCAGGGGCTCCTCACACTAGAGGTGAACGCTCTACCACTGAGCTATCATCATCATCATCTCTCTTTTTCTTATAACGAACTTACCAAGGGTAGTCGTCAACCTGGTTCGATTGATGATATCAAGAACTTGAGTGGTAGTAACTGTTTTCATGTAAAAATATCTCTAGTAATTATATATCAAATTATTCTCACCTTCTATATCAGATTTATAAAGTAGATGAACGGTTTTAAATGGTTTATTAGTTGATACACTTTTAATGTACTTTTCCTTTACACTGTTGTGTACACATACATGACGCTTAGGTATCCATAAACAATTATATAGCAACGAACTATATAATAATCTCTATATCTTACAGATATTAAAAACCTTCTTCTTTTGTTATTATTAAATTGACATTCTATAAGGTATAGTGCTTATGTATGAGCACTTTCTACCCAAGGTACAGGTAATTATTAACCTATCCAATATTTCGTTATATAAAATGTCGCCCGACGATGGGACTGAATATAAAAGTCATAAACGAACTTGGCTTTTATCTTCAAGAATCACTGGTCCGTTTACAATAGTGATCTTACATTATATATGTCCTTTACATTTTGATCGCCCTTCGTATATCTTCATTACATTTCATATATATAGATACATTTATAACAAATCTTTCATTGCATTAATACTTATTTTTAACAATAAAGTTTCAACACAAAATTAATATAATGTTAACAATTTTTGTGTTTAATCAATTATGAATTAAATTATAATCCTTCACATTAATAAGAAAGAATTAAAATCATTAGAAACTTATCGTTGGTTAATGAAAATCAAAGAAAATGAAATTGAATAAAAATCAAAAATTAAGCATAACCTATGTTTGAATGAACAAAAGGAAGAAAATAAATCTATTTTTACACAAACAGAGAACACTCTTTTATATATATTTTTTTGTTTTTAGTCTTCTTCATTCCTATTTATTTGAGCAAGAATGTCAGGCGCGACTAACTCTTTCACTAGATGCATCCATTTTTCTTTTGTATACGGAGTAGGTTTCCAAACCTTTAACTCATCTATATTACGAAGTCCAATTGACGTACCCGTTTTAGCGTTCAATAATTCAAAAACTTTAGGGTTTATTTCCTTAAAACATAAATAAGGACCTGAGAAAATGTCACAAAATTTATAAATCTTCTTTAACAACATATTACTTTGTGGATGTTGTTTAACAAAAACTAAGTCATTGACCTTGATCCGATATTTTCCTTCTTGCAAAGACTCTACTTGAGAATTACGTTTCAAAAATTTGTTATGTCTTCGGATATTCTTAAAGTCAGCTTTTACTGTATTATCTGTAAAATCAAGACTGCTTTCGAGTGATTTAACACGTTCAGAAAACAATACATCGTCTTTTAAATTCACCAAATTTTGTGTGTCTTCCATTCGTTGATCATTTAATTTACCACTTTCTGCACTAACAGAAACATTATTCACTACATGAGAAATATTATTATATTGACAAGCACTATTATCTAATTTTGGAAGCAGTTTCTGAACGATTTCCTGAGGTATACCAGGTATAGTCAACGTTTGGTTTTTAAAATCAAGCATGACACGCAATTGAGATAATAAATCTAAACCCATAATTAATTTCTCGTTCAGTTCCTTTATTACCAGAATAGGGATTGATATTTCAAAATCTTGAATAGTTATTGTCACACGAGTAATTCCAGCTACTCTCTTTTTATGTTTACCGGTAAAATCAACTATAATAAGATTCTCAGCCTTCTGTAACTTAGGATTCGAATAATTACTAGTAATTGTTTTCCACAGCGAATACGATAATAGGGAGGCATTTGCTCCTGTATCAAGTAAAGCTTCAGTGCTTAACCCATTGATTTTGATAGGTATTTTAGCTGTACTATATGATTTTAAAAATACAAAATTTTTTTCAATATCAAAACCATCATTGACAGTATCATCTTCGAACCAACAACGATTTACTACAGGCATAAATTGGTACTGACATCTATTAACTGCTATTTCCGAATAATTATTTATAGAGACGTCATGTGAAAGTTCATTTTTATCATTAACATGAATATGTAAATTGGAAGATAAGTGTTCATAAAAATCAGTATCTGAAGTGCATTTGACATTATCACTTAACTTTGTAACTAAATGTTCATGAGAATCTACAGCTGATATGGGTTTAACCCCTACCACATCAGCCGCAATTAGTTTAAATTCATACTCGTGTATGGTTCCAATAAAGTACATTGCACAGCACAATCATGATTATGCCCCGTATTACTGTTCTGTACAGTACTTACTTCAATACCTGGATCTTGATGCGATGTGTCATCTCTTGAACAACGATTATGTCTATACATAGGATTTACTGCATTCCTGGAATTTCGCCATGTATTTCGTCGATTTTTAAATTTATTTTGACTATATGATCTAACATAAGGATTGCCACGATTAATTAGGTTAGGTGTATTCCCTACATAGCTTTGCCTATTTTGCTCGTTTGGATTACTAGAATTTACTCGGCTTCGGTTGTATTCCGTATCGTTCATACTATGGATATCTAGATTCCTAACAGGTACAAAATGATCTGAATTATTCTTATTTTTACTCACACCTGCTTGTTGATTCAAAGCATGGTATTGAGTTTCATAACATTGAACGAGCATTAACAAATGATTGAAACTCATACATTGTGTAGAAAACAAGATCTGTTGTAATTTAAATGGGAGCAAATTTCGAATGGATGCTATTATTCTAGATTCTGACTGCAATGGATTAACAACTTTTAATTCGTTGTAGGTATTTACAACAAACTCGACAACAGATTTGTGTAAACGGGGATTGAAATGTTGATTTCTAATCGTGGCATCTCTATTTGCAAGCAAAAAATCATTTTCATAATTCGCGATCAATGCTGCCTTGAATTCCTCATATGTATTGATATGATCACGTATTGCCTTAAACCATAAGGAACATGGTGGGAGTAATAAATGAGGGATTAGCTTCATATATTGTGATCTATCTATACACATTATATTGCATTCGTCTTGAAATTTTTCCAGGAAAGAAGTAGCATTCTCATTACATTTACCACTGAATTTACTCATGGCCCGTATTTCACTCATCTTAACGCTTAACTTTACCTTCCTTTTATCATTCCGTGTACTTCTTGGGTGACAATTCCTATCCATAACATGATGTGTTGTTGCACCGTCTCTTATCCGCCCATCTGTACTCTTCGGATGTATTTCTTCCAAAATAATGTCTTCATCAGATGTGGGTGGAGGCGAGGTCATCTCTTGTGAATGGGAAAACTCTAAACGATCACTAACCGTATTATTGTGGTGTGCGTTGTCCTTGACCTGTAGCTTCCTCATTTCCTCCTGTAGAGTAGCTATCAGTTGCGTATTTGCGCGTATGTTGTTTGAATTATTGGTGACCTGAACCTTTTGCTGACGAACAGAAGATTCCATTACTTCTAAATCCTTCTTTACACCACTGATTTCTTGGATAATGTGGTCATGATTATCCTGACAATCCTCAGATATTCTTTTTAACTTTCCCTCGAACTGCGAGGTGATGTCGTCCATCGCCTGGATAATTGATTGTTTCGTTTCATCTGACTTCTGTTCCATTCGTTTACTTAATTCCTCATATCGCTTGTTGGATTCTTCGGACTTCTGTTCTATCTTCTGTTTCAATTCGTTGGACATATGAACCAAATTTTGTTCCAATCGCTTCATGGCTTCAGAATCGTCTTTACGACATTGTTCTTGCCGCTGTAAGGCTAACAAGATCCGGTCTTCCAGTGTCATTTCTGTTGCTACACTATGTTCACCGTTGTCACTATCATTGGGTTCATTCTCCATAGCGTTACCGTTCATTTTTCTTATTATGATTCTACCACTTCTCAATCTTGTGAAATTTGTATTCATTAACTTATTATAAAAGTAAATTCACCCTTACTTTGCTTCGGGTAGTGAATTTACAAGAAGTCCCGGGTTTCGGCAAACCAAAATTTTTATAACGAACTTACCAAGGGTAGTCGTCAACCTGGTTCGATTGATGATATCAAGAACTTGAGTGGTAGTAACTGTTTTCATGTAAAAATATCTCTAGTAATTATATATCAAATCATTTTCACCTTCTATATCAGATTTATAAAGTAGATGAACGGTTTTAAATGGTTTATTAGTTGATACACTTTTAATGTACTTTTCCTTTACACTGTCGTGTACACATACATGACGCTTAGGTATCCATAAACAATTATATAGCAACGAACTATATAATAATCTCTATATCTTACAGATATTAAAAACCTTCTTCTTTTGTTATAATTAAATTGACATTCTATAAGGTATAGTGCTTATGTATGAGCACTTTCTACCCAAGGTACAGGTAATTATTAACCTATCCAATATTTCGTTATATTCTCTCTCTCTATGACCTATGGAACCCGAAGATTTAATGCCGCGTTCACAAAAGCTCTCCATCGATTTCTGTCCTTAACCAACTGGATCCAGATTTTACTTTGTATTCCTACTTTTGCAAGACCCATCTTAATGTCCTATTTGCGCCTTAATATTTCTAATGGGCGTTTTCCGATTGGATTTCCAGTTAAAATTTTGAAAGCGTTCCTACTTTCTTCCATTCCGGCTACATGACCTGCCCACCTGAGCCCCCTAGACGACCCCAATAATGTTTGGTGAACGGTATAAATTGTGCAGTTCATCGTTATGAAGTTTCCGCCATTCCCCATTCCCACCCCACTTGGGTCCGAATATTCGTCTTATGATCTTATTCTCAAATACTTTTAGTCTATGTTCTTTCCTCAGAGTAAGCGACCACCTTTTGCATCCATACACAACAGGCATGATTATCGTTTTGTATATTTTAAGCTTCAAATTCCTCGACAGAATTCGCGACGACAAGAGAGTTTGAACTGAATAATAACACGAATTCCCTTCTTTTAGTCGACATTTAATTTCTTCGTGAATATGGTTTTCGTCTGTTAATATTGATCCTAGATATTTGAAAGTATCCACTTTGTCGAAAGTATTATTTGATATAAATTAATAATTTTCCGTATTACGATCCCGACAAACTTCAATGTATTTTGTTTTCTCTGTATTTACTTCTAGACCGATGTCCCTGCAAGCGTTAATAAGACCTCTGTATTTCTTTCTGTTGTTTTCCTATCATCGTATTGCTAATAACCTCAGTTTACATAAGGACGTAATTAAAAAAAAATACTTCACATGCTCTGTACATTCTGCTATTCAATGTAAGTGAAGTACGTAAAGTAAGAAATTTTTTAAAACTTTGATGAAAGTATTTCTTTAAATTAAAATAGAAGATCTAATTTAAAGATTTAAAGAATATACAAGTAATGTATGTTTGGTATGTGTGGACGACAGAACTCGAAATTAAACAAACAAAAAAAGCAAGTTTTGTTGATACTTTGTACTGCACTTGCTGCCTGATATTGAGTGCAGCAGCATTTTTCTCAGAGAGAAATAACCAACTTGCTCTAAAGACTTCAAAGAGTTAAAGTTTCCCTTTAGATACTGTGATACAGAGTTGTTTAGAAGTTGCATATAGCTTTGAGCACTTGAAATGTTTAATGTTGTTTCCTTTTGAACAGATGCCTTTGTACCGCCTACACATAATGTTAAATTTACACATAGTATTGCGAATTTTATTTTATTCAGTAATCCGAGTTATGCGTCTGAAAACAGTACTTCTAAGATCTCAAAGAGAAATGTCAAATGGCCCAACAGTATCAATTGGCTATATATGATTATTATTGCGTATTTAGTAGGCGTCTCAAACTCAAGTGCCAATGCATGGGGAAGCGGGCTCGCCCATAAAGTTTGTTTGGATCTCCTTATTTGTGTTACAACAGAAGAGCCGAATAGAAAAGCTGAATAGGCCTGAGTTATATAATTACTCACTTTTGCAACACCCATATCATTGAAACACACTTTGTATCTCAAATCCCGTTCTTTTTAATATTTTCTGAACTGTTAGTACAGACTAGTATAACAAAACTATCCATGGCTTTGGATTGGATATTTTTAGAAACGAAACACTGTTCTATAGTGTCTATATAATGTCTGATGAAGGACAGGTTAGATATCCGAAAGAGTAACACATTATAGTTTAAAATACAGTGTGTGTTGAAGCTTTGGTTAGTGTTTCGTTTGTTACAGACCAGTATTTTATAAATATTTGTTATATTTACAAGCATTAAGAATATTTTATTAATATACAAGCAACGAAATGTCATTTTGCTTCTACTGAAGCATATACTCGTGGTACAGATGTGATGTACCCATAACGACTACAGTCATATTTCAAAACTTATGAGACTACTATCTATATCAGGCAGTTAAATCACAGATTAAACAGTATGTTCAATTATACTAGGGAGGAGATAGAAACTCAGTCTGCATACACAACAAGCAAAACAATGACCTATTTTTGTTTGTGTTCCTTGGATATTACATGAGCCTTGAATTACAAAGTAGCCTTTTCCTGTTCTATTTAGTCTACAGAGGAATTTTTCCCATTAAAAAAAAATTGAACATAAAACTTTTTTTTAGAATCGAGACGAAACAATATTTTTTATGATGCTTCTCGTTTCGTCTCGAATTTGAAAATGTACTTTTTGTCTCATGGGCAACACTAATCTTTCTGTATATTTATAGCTATATTTTGTAAAATAAATATGGAAATATATTAGTGTACGCTACGTAATCGATTCTAACAACCAAGTATAAAATGAATATACAGTTTCAATAATTCATCACCGTCTTCAATTTTGGAAATTCAAATTAACAATGATTTGCACCTCATATATACCTATAACCAATTGTCGAAACCTATCTCTGTTTAATGTTTTTTTTTTTTTAATTATTGAATAATATCAGTTTTACGTGGATACATAGATACTTGGAAACAAGACTGTCAAAGTTAAAGTTTTTAAACGATTTATTTAGGATCTAAGCGAATTTTCTGTTGAACTCTGCGCTTCTTAGAATATCACTCATTAGACGTTATAAGAATAAATGAACTTACCTTATACTAATACTTGATTGGGTATCCAAACGATTTGATAACTTCATTATACCTTTTTGGCATGGAGTTCACTAAGTTTCACATTCTCTCTCATGAAAAGCTGTAAACTTAAAATCAAATCAATTCTTGTTAGAGGTTTTCTTGCAGGAACGTTAACATTCCACAAGTTTTCGATTGGATTTAGTCAAGGCCAAGATAGTGGTGTACCGTGACGTAAAGGTGGTATACAATTCTTTCTAGCTCTAGTGAAGTGGTAAGGAGCAAAACCATCTTGAATAATAGAGGATTAAAAATTGAATATAAATCACTTTCCGAAGACATCATTTTCGCCTAAAGAATTATTTTGCATTTTTGTTCATTAACACAACCTTCACAATTGTGCATTCTACTAACTTCACTAGAAAGAAGACATCGCTAAATCAAAAAACTTGTAATGTACTTTGAGATTCTAACAATGCATGCAGAATTGTGCTTTATGAGATATGTGATACACCACAATACATAGGTAACGACTTTTAATTTTTCAATGAGTATTCACGCTTCGATACTTAAAAAAATAAATCACAGTGAATCGTATTCTAAGTTTTAAATAGATCCAATAATTCAGTGTTTCCCAAACTGAGAAGTTACTTTTAAAAGACGTGAAAGACGATGAAGAAGGGATATTGAGTTAAAATGAACTGTAATCATTTTAACTGTAGGAGAATTATTTTAACTGCGAAGATATCAGGTTTTTAATTTTTTAAACTGTGATTATGAAAACTTTCTATTAAACAAATCTCGAACTAGGCCTTGAAATTTTGTTTTACCACTTCATATGTGTTTAACAATATTGGTCAAAGAGAAGAGATGAAAAATATTACAATAATATTGATTATTCTCAGATCTCCAAAACACATGAGAATAATTGAATCAGTAGTTTTGAAAAGGTCATGAGTCAGAAAATTACGATTTTGCTTTAGGCCTAAATTTTATTTATTTATTTTGTAACACCAATTGCTCACAACAAGCTGTTTGTTTCATAAAATGACAAGAAAATTCTACTTTCTCAAACGGAAGTCGATCATTTCATATCTATTAGAATTAAAAAATAATAAAACTTTTTTTTTTTTTTTTTTTTTACTGATGTACTCATAACTTTACTTTTCTGACTCATGACCTTTTCAAAACTACTGATTCAATTTTAGTGCGAACTTTAAATGTCTTCCAATTGTCTTGTAATTTATATGAATCTTTTTACATTTTTAAAAAACACAAAATAATAGCGTTAACTTCAAGTAATTTAAAGAAATAATTCTAAGAAGGTACACTCCCTTGTAAATCTGGATTATTATTATTGCTATATAATGTTAGCTTACATTAGATGACTTTTAAAAAAAAAATCACTGCAGATAAATGTAATTTCAAAATTAATTTCAACGCAAAAATAGAATGGGGGCTAAGCACGCATTAAAAATGTTCAATGGAGACTTGAGCCCTGTAGCATCCATGCAATCAGCACCTATGCTATAATATGTGAATCAGTTCCATAAGTGGTAATTTTTCTCTCGCCATAAAACAGTACCTTGCACTTGCACCATTGTTCACTAGTCAATTTCCTTGAGCTTTGGCGCACTCCAAACACTTGCTATGTTGTTGTTCTGTAAGATGACTTCTTGATAGCTATATATGAAATCAAATGCATGGATTTCAACAAAAACATGGAAATGTTATGGTATATATTAGTTTTCTGTTTTGATTTAGCAACTTGCTTATTAATATTTGAATTATATTATATTCACAGCATCTGTAGATTACAAGTTGATGTTGAATGAACACATATTTAATAATTTTATACCGTCGAATATATACATATACATATATATATATATATATATATATATATATATATATATATATATATATATATATATATATATATATATATATATAAATGTTGTATGTTATTATTTTTTAACTAATAATAATTTCCATAAATTAAATTCTCTACATTTTTTACTGTGCTGTACCAGAAGAATGTTATGATTTTCAACTATCTCCGATGGCATCAACATTAAAATCACAAGTGAGGGGTAAGAGGAAAAAACAAGGAATATCCATGTGTGTGCTTTATCGGGTGCTTTGTCCTATCTGTTGGCGACTCTTGGTACTATTTGACTGTATATGCCATGCATGCGAAGATGTAGATATGTCCGTGTAAAAAGGGGCAAAAGATTTGACTAATCCTATTCTTTTTTACGCGGTTTTCAATATTATAACGCCGTTTTCGCGAAAATGCAGTTTTGTGACATTCCTTCCTTTTTTTCCCCTTACCCTTCAAGTGATATTATTCTCCGTAAACATTGCCTCCAGATGGCATTAAGCCAAGATTGTCATCTTGAAAAATCAAGTCCGAAATTTACGGCTCTTTGATCCATTTTTGGCTCTGTAGAACTCGTCTATGGGAACATGACAGTTTTTTGCACACATTTTTGCAATTACAAAAACTTATTAGAAGTCAATGAACTTTTGAAATTTCTAAGCTGTTTATAAATGGTACTTTATTTTTACATAGTTTCTTGTTTCATAAAGATGAAATGTCGATACGTCTTTTAAGGCTGACAGCTTTCAATTTCCGCGTTTTTGCTTTGACGCATTAGTCTGCATTTTGGCATGCAACATTCTCGTAATGATACAAGTTGCTGTATTTTGGACTAGAAAGTCAAATCTATCATACAATAGCGAGTAACACTCTTTGACTGGGATAGTATTTCCTCTTGGGCATCCCTTTACATTCTATACATTTTCTTAGTACATATCAAATCACTATGCATTCACAGTATAAATAAGTGGTGCCCAGGAGACGAGAAATTTCTCGTCTCGTTTTCGAGATGAGAAGTACATTTTTAAATTAGAGACGAGAAGAGAAACATGACCATTCTCGTTTCGTTTTCGAGACAAGGCTATAAATTTCTCGAACCTCCTGAGCGACACTGATTCACCCAACTCTTAGATTGAAACACATGATACAGTTTTAGGCTATGTTACATGATTCATAGTATAAAAACTATAAGCTGCTAAAGTTAATGAATGAATATAATGAAGATCGTTCATCGAAGTTTAAACATATGCAAGTCATGTGACAATGTACTCCAATTGTAAATATGGTTTAAAAGTTGTTATATCCATACCCTTTGCGGATGGACTTCACGTGACGCGTAAGGATTCTGACAACCTAGGTGATATTATAAAAAAAACATTAAAGCATTAATTGTTTACAAAATGAGACTAGGCGAGAGCAGCTTTCTAAAAATCGAGACGAGACACACAAGAGATTCTTTGAGAATCGAAAACACTCGAGTTCTACAAAATTTATGAGACGTGAAGATTTTATTTCCCGTCTCGTCTCGTGGGTCACTCATGAAAACTAACATAGTTACCAAGGTATAGATAAAAATATACGTGGGACATCCATTAAAGATTTTCTCTGATATAGTTCTAGTTATGTATAATACTGAAATTTTACGTATGTATTGATACATGTTTCTATGGGTTATGAGGAAATTTAATCTTTTTACTCCTAATACATTTTGGGTTACAAGTACTAAACTAAACAAAAGTGTAAAGATGGATCTAATTGAATTCCGATCAGTGATCAATTTTCTGTATTTGAGGGGCCGTACAGCAACGGAAACATTTAAGGAGATAAAAGGGAAAGACTTACGGAGAGTAAGCTCCATTATATGGTGTTGTGAGGCACTGGCATTGTCAGTTCAAGTGTGGTTGTATTTTCCGTAGAAATAGCCTCCATTCTATGGCAATCCCAGTCCGCTATTGATGAAAACACTATTGGTCAAGTAGAAGCCACAATCTTGGAGAATCGCCGCATAACCATTCCTCAACTAGTTGAAGATCTCAAAGTCTGTGGAAAAAAATAATAATCCATGAGCGTTTGCACGTGCACAAGGTGTCTTTCCGATAGGTTCTTCGGCTACTGATACCTATCCAAAAACAGGAACGAGTCACTTGCTTTTAGGAACTTTTGACCCAGTACCATGAAAACCAGATTGTTTTAACTGACTAATAACTCAGGATCAAATTTGGGTTCATCGCTATGATCTAGAGACTAAAGTCAAGTCAAAGTAGGGGGCCGCGGTGGCTCAGTGGTAGAGCCTTCACCTCTGGTGTTTGGGGTCCCGGGTTTGATCCCAGCCCCCGCCAAGTGAACTTTGTGGTGGACAAACACCGTGTGCGTGGGTTTTCTCGGGATTCTACCGTTTCCTCCACCATTTCATTCAATACTCATCATCACCGTCTCCTTTAGCCTAACCGGCATAACCGTGGGATGTAAAACTGAAATATTCGTTCAAAGATTCAAGTCAAAGTAGTGAATGCATACTTACTCACAAACTCCAAAAAAGGTCCGTGCTCAACCCTCAGAGGGCAAGGTCTTGCTGACAGTTTTTTTGGAATACTCATGATGGATCTCCTGGCGAAGGGCACCACAATTACAGGGATATATTTTATTGTTATAAAAATTACAGGAGTCCAAGAAAAGTAAGAGACATTGATTGCTTGTCAAAAATGTTGCATCGTTCAAGACAACGCCCCAGTTCAGAACTCACACATTACCCAGACAGAAGCACGATCCTGTGAGCCCGAAATCCTTGCCCCATCCACTATACTCTTTTGACCTTCCACTATCTGATTTTTATTTTCGTAGCCATAAAGTCATTTTTGAAGGAAAAGCATTTCAAAGACGAAGAAACGTTGATATTTGAGGTAAAATCTTGGCTTCTGGAATAATCTACGGACTTCTACAAATAATATCTCCACAAGTACATAAAGCAAAAGTGTATTACTGTGACCCTGAATTCATATCTACAAACAGTTTCTTGCTATCTATTAACGTTTCCAGTTTTATGTTGATCAGGATTAAAACTGAAAATCGTTCATTCCTATCACTTTCAGTATGAATAGATGGATAAAGGTAGGAACAAAACCAATTCTCGGGGAGCTGAATTGGTATCAGAAAGTTCTATCTCGCTATCTCTTGCCACTTTTAATCTATGGAGATCAACATTAAAAACAGAAATGGCAGGTATTTATTCTAATATTTTCGGTTTCAGTACTGGGATCGAGGTGAACATGAAGCCTATTCTTGGGTTGGTTTATTCATTAAAGAAAGTTCTTCTTGCTTATTTTTATTTTCATTTATGGTTGTGTGCATGTCAGTAGACTTGCCAGTGTATGCTTGTACTCACCATCGCGCTAGATCCATTCTGGCATTCTGGTATAGGGTAATAAGCTACTTATTCCGTTGGTCTTCATTTAGACTAGTATGACTAATCAATTGCTCATACATGACCTCATGAATCCTGTCCTCTGACCTTATTTCTCTAGTACCTCATCTTCCAGCAGGATAATGCAGATTCCACACGGCCAGTATATTCAAACGTACTTGTAGTTATAACTTTTAAACTAATAGGGAAACAACTAGAAATTTTATTCGATGCAGATACTGATAAGGAGTAATAGTTTGACATACTCAGCAATACCAGTGAATTAATATAACTGACGGGATATAAAATTCTATTTTTCAAATTGCTGAGTATTATATATTTCAAATCTACATACTAAATGAAAATTTAAGGCGGGTTAGTAAGTTCAAATCCAAACTCAAAATTTGATGGCCTACCAAAAAATCCCTACTTGATTAAACTTCAAATGATGATAAACGTTGGTGAGCTAAGTAGGCATTCGAAAGATTATATGTTAAGTCTTGGTTTCCAAGTTATTGTGTATCAAATTTGGATTAGGACTTAGTCAAAGAAAAAAAGAAAGTTTAAATCCACACTGATAGCTTATAGCTTGGGAATCAAGGATCTACACACCATTACATTCCCTATGCTTACTAAGCTCATGAAGATCTACTATTATTCCAAATGTGATCAAGATCGAATGAGTTTCATCTGTTGCGTACGATATGAGAATATCTTTGTGATTCCGCACCTCACCCAGTAGAAAAATCAAACGAGGGACAAAAATCGAAATCCGTATCCTCTCCGTAAGAAGAGAACACTGCAGAACATTGCAAATGTTTCTCATGTTTCGAAATGCACAACCTATAATATAGCCAGAAATAAGAACATACCCATGTATACATGTTTTATTTATTTTCTATTTCTATTTAGTTTTTGCAATGGTTCAGTTTGTGTACATTACAAATTTAGTTCTATAGATGATTATTAAAATTGAATAATTGGTTTTAAAAATAATATAATTCCAAAACTTAAGTTTGGACTCCTTTATGCTATTTCGTAACACAAACAAATCTCTCAGATTTTTAGATGGTCGCATGAAAAATTTACTTGTCATCGCCTATTTGGCAGCACTAGTTCAATTTTGCAAAACAATCATACTATGTCAGAAATTGTATTGCATTTTAGAATTGGTTTTAGAGTATTGGTAGCATTATGATTGTGCAACTGTATCGATAATTTAAGGACGCCGGTTGGTGCCTCTTTATCACACTAAAGTGCGTTACTTTACGAACGAGAAAGAATATTCACACCATATTACTAGTTGAATTCATGTTGATAGTGACTTGGGGTTGTTTAGGTGGCCTCCAGGATCAACAAACCTTACAGCCTACGAGTTTTCAGTTGAGAGCATGATAGACATTGTTTGGTACCCCTTTTTACCACTAGCATAACAGGAACCACATTACTGTTCTTTGGAGACGACAACGGGAGATGCTACAGGAAGAGTGGATCAAATTCATCTACAGCCTAAGACGAAAGGACACATCTATAATGGTATAAAAAAACATCTAGTTTCCATGTACCATTATGCAGTATTCAGTAATAAATGATACAGTACAATTTTTTAGAGCCAAATTAATTCCCTGATTATAATTCTATGATTACAAGCCCAATACACTTACTACTTAATATGTGTATTAAACTCTGGTCAGAAAGTGTTGGTTATTTACCTAACAAGTTCCAGAATTGCAATAGACTTAAACTTATCCGGAAATTTCCTAAATTGGATTTTTGTCCAATGAACTACAGCGATCATCTCCAACTGGATACTTTATGACGTCGTCTCTTGCTGCTCCCTTTTTCAGTAAAGTGCACAGAGAGACCAAAGAGCAGAGAACACCTGGCGTTTATAAAGACAATGGTAATGCACGAACAAGAACAATGGATGGTGTAGTCTATGGTTTTGCAGATTACTTCTCGTTGATTCATGATTACTAGTACACTGGCAACACTTGTTTTATTCCATTACCCTATCTCGCCGTTTCCCTTAATTTGCTCCACCTCAATCGTTTCCTCGATCGTAAACGCGTACTCCTAGGACGCACTACTACAAGTTCGTACATGAGTCACAAACTACTGTGCATAACTTAGATTAATGTTATATTTATTGATAGCAAAAGCTGGTTATGAATATGTTATAAAAACTATATACGTCATAGAACGATAGAGTAATGTCTCTTATGCAGTTTGGGAAAGTGGGCGTCTGACAGATAACTTGCCCGCCAATCTCTGCAGTACTTTCTCATGCTATTTCTAAACTACCAAAGATCACAGATACAGATGTGTTCAAATTATTAGACTCACGCTCGAAAAATGCAAAATTAATGTAGGAGTCCTAATTTCAGAGTTCTAGAACATTTAATTTAATGGTTAAACCACCAATATGGGATCCTTCTTTTGTTTACTGTACAGTTGAAATGGTGATATCACCGTTGAACAGCAGATGGTATTAGTGAGGGGAGAAAATTCTGAAAGTGGTGTTTCAGTTCTAGATAGCTATTTTGGTTTCTATCAACAAGTTACAGTCTCAAGTGTTGTGGTTGCTGTCGTAAGAAGTTAACGACATTCAAAGCGTTCAACAGTTCGAATGGGCTAGTTTAAATGATCGTGACGTGTTTTCGTGTGTCAGTCTTTCATTCTGTGTAGTCCTGTAGTTACAGCATAAGGGGAAAAGCAAAAGACATTTCTCTGCGTAAAATGGAAGTTAACAAAATACTTCTGGTGGAAATAAGATATACACGGCAATACATTGCTAGTAGAGTTGGAATAGAACAAAAATCTGTGAGTAGAATCTCTGTTGAAATGAACAAGAGTGAAAATAGGGTTGGGAAGTGTGGGCGAAAACCAAGAGGTATCAGAAAACTAAAAAGATTGGCTCTGGGAGACAGAAGTGCAACTTCTAATAGACTTAAGCATAAAAATGGCTGAGTATGGCGCAGACATTTGGCCTGAAAGTGTTCGAAGGATTCTTTGTGCCGGCGGAATAAAAGTACACGGTCAAGAAAGAAAACAAAAATTAGATTCTACTCCAATCATGGCAAAGAAACGCCTCGAATGGGCACGTGGCCTAGAATATTAGACTGTTGACGATTGGAGAATAGTGTGTTTTAGTGATGAATTATGTATCTTTGTGCCTGATGAATATTCACAATATGTGCGACGTTGACCTGGGAGGAATTCAAGTTAGAATGTCTTTAATAAACCGCGAAGCATCCTACTTCAGTCATGGCCTGAGTGTGATCTCTGTCTTCGGGCCTGGAAGACTGTATATAGTAGAGAGGACAATGAAGCACGATCAATACCTACAAGTTCTTCAAGAAGAACTGCTTTCCCAGACTGCACTCTGGTTTGATGACGTACAATTTATGTTTATGCATGATGGAGCCCCATGCCATCGGACCAAAGCTGTGACAACATTCTTCGAGGACAACGAAATCAGTGTTCTTCCGTGGCCAGACACTAGTCCTGATATGAACCCGATTGAAAACTTTTGGAACTTCATGAAATAAAAGCTAGAGAAGAAACATGTTAGATCCAAACTTCAATTGATCAAGGAGATCAACAATTTGTGGTATCACGATGCTGAATTGAAGGCAAAATGTGCTAAACTCGTACATAGGATGCCCCCAAGGATAAAAGACTTAATAAAGAATAAGGTATTTCATAAAAAAATATTAATCTTTGTGTGAAAGATAATTTTCTTGTAAATATTCCATTTCATTTTTTGTTTCCAATTTGGATATACACACTTTATAGTAATTATATTTGAATATTACGTACGCATTTGTTTTATTGATATTGAAAAGCATATGCCACACCCACTAGAAACTAGGACAGAGTTACAAAGTAGTAATTTGGATTAAGTTCGAAAGTATTTTCTCACGTAATATTGTAAGAACAGTAAAATATTCAGAAACTGAATGTTGAGTCTAATAATTTGAACACGTCTGTAGATTACATCTATGATTCATCTTAGGGACATATAGTATTTATTCAGATGATGGGCAACAACAGCACCTTGAATTGTCTGGTTTTATTTATTATTATTATTATTATTATTATTATTATTGCAAATGGTATGGTAGACCCATTGAAAACGGCTGCTTTACACATGTATACATGCCGGATAATTACAAGCAAATCTATAAATGTATTTATACCAGTGTGTGGTATTAATAAATGTTCTATTGCGTTGTGGATTTTATTTAAATAGAAAAAAAAAGAACGCTCTTTTTACCGTTTGCTGAAATGAAAGATTTATGAGGTATTTTCCAATGAATTATCATAGTCAAAAATAAATCACATTTTTTTTTTTAACAAGAGCGTGTTTGAAGCGACTTCAATGCGGAGAAAAAGTTTTAACCTGCAATCTCCAACACAAATTGACAGTCTTTTTTGTCCACGAATAGAACTTGTACGTCTTTTGTATACATTCTGAGAAATATATTCTAACAGTTCAGGTGCTGGTACTGCTTATACCCGGTACTGCCTGCAGATTTATTCTTAAGATGTTTAGTTTACCAAAACTCTTTACATATTTACTTGTCTGTCCGTGTGTTGGTCCGATCGGCTGACTAGAAGACAAAATTGTGTGTCCTTCCTTCAGGAAAAAAAAATCTTAAGGATTATTTGATTTCACAATCAATTTTGGCCACGATATACAGAATTAAAAGTAAGGATTTGAGTTCGTTGGCGGAAGTAATATTCAAACCAGAAGTGGTAGAAATGAATCATTTCCGGTTTTAACGTTGATCGGTATAGAGTAAAAACGATAATAGATAGCGAGAAGTAGTTTTCTGTCATCAATTAAGTGTCAATTAATAAAAGATTGATACACGAAACACGTCATGATCATTTTAAACTGGCCCATTCGAACTGTTGAACGCTTTGAATGTCGTTAATTTCTTACGACAGCAACCACAACACTTGAGACTGTAACTTGTTGATAGGAACCAAAATAGCTATCTAGAACTGACACACCACTTTCAGAATTTTCCCCCCTCACTAATACCATCTACTGTTCAACGGTGATATCACCACTTCAACTGTACAGTAAACAAAGGGAGGAACCTATATTGGTGGTTTAACCATTAAATTAAATGTTCTAGAACTCTGAAATTAGGACTCCTACATGAATTTTGCATTTTTCGAGAGTGAGTCTAATAATTTGAACACGTCTGTAGATTCTGTTGTAGGAGTATTGATGGTTGGCTTAGAGTGACTCTGTGTGTAGTGCCATGAAATATAATTATTAGAAAAATTAAAATGATGATTACTTGTTTTATTGCTGGATTCGTACTTCGGAAAATAACATAAGAGTAAAGACATACCGAAGAGACCTCGAGATCGAGGTCGAGGTTTAATTCGCGGTTGCTACCTCGATACTCTCACAAACCCATGGATAAATAATAGGTAAGCACATGCCGAAGTTGTACGCTACATCACGACCTAGAGGTCTACCGCGAAGCTATCGCAGGTTTCGCAACTTTGTCTTGACAATTTGCATTGTTTGAGTTCCGAGTCCCATATGGACTCTTGCCTCTTATGTGAAGTTTTACTGGCTAGCTTGGGGGAAGAGGCGAACTTTGTCTGTAGCCAGACGCAATTGTCACAGTCCTTCGGTATTTGTCCTTGGTGCATTGCAATTCTGGAGTCTTATATAGAAAGTGATTTCTGGGTGAGGTAGATGATTGGATGGTTTGGAAGTAGGATTAGCCTATGATTGAAGAGTTAATGAGGGCCAATGAAATTAGCCAGCACAGTGGCTCTAATAAGGGGTTGGTCCTGAATAGTTATGGCCCCGATAGTAAACAACCGAGTTTGTTTTTACATCGATGTTCATCGGAAGCATCGCTGTAGTTTGTGTTCTCACTGGTTCTCCCTGAAGTGCTGCACGGAACAAAATCTTCATTTGTTTAGAATTTCTTCTAATAAAAAAGAATATCTTCTAAATTCGTTACTGAAATAAGCTAAAGAAATACATGTAAAGAAAAGACATACACGTATCAATAGGGAGGACACATCAAATGATGGAATTGTAGTGGCGAAAATTCATTTGCTGAAGTTAATACCACCTCCACCTCGAAACCTGACGACATGTCTTTTTTTTTAATTTTACTGGGAAATGATTTCTCTCCTGAGTGCTGAAAGAGGTCATTTTTTCACAGAAAATTGAAAAAATTTAAAAGTCTTTGATTTATTGATAGAGATGGACAAGAAATGGGACTCAAATATTTTTGCGAAACAAGAGACGAGACTTTGGCATTTCTAGTATCTCGTCTCGCGTACATCCCTATTTATAAACTGTTTGGTCTTTTCAATTTCAAAATTGGTTTCGCAGTGATTTTTAGGCACCGACGGAATAATTTCACATGCGTCACAGTAATGTTTCTCCGTTTCTCCTCAAACTGAGAAACTAACAGCGAGAGTGCGACCTCCTCGCTATGTGCGAACTTCATCCATCGCGACATAGACATCGAGGTAGCGACCGCGACTTAAGTCTCGACCTCGATCGCGAGGTCTCTTTGGTATGTCTTTGCCCTAAGAATTGGAATCACCATAGTTTAGACATGTCAGAATAAGAATAACTAAACACGTTGTTAGATCATATGGCAAGAAACCCTGTTTATGTATTAATGTTATGACTATGTAAAAAGGAAGGTTTTACGATAAGATTATGCAAATTAAACTACATAACGATTAATGCTTGTAGTGTTCGGACACTGTGATAGAAGTGCTGAGCCTTACTAAGATACATCGTAAATTATCGTGTTAATATTTGTGCTATTACAGATCCTATTTCAGTATAACGCCAATTAGGACTCCTAGAAGTAATAAAAAATGTGAATTAAAGTTTTTGATTCCAGGAGAAGGGACCAACTTCATAACATATTTTCGTAGGATAGGTGCTGATTGCCACGGGTGCTGATTGCCACAGCCAATTATTGGTGCTGACTGCCACGACTGTGGCTGATTGCAAATATGAAGGTGCTGACTGCCACGATGGCGTGCTGACTGCAACGATCCTGGGAGAAACTGTATTTGGAAAGAGAGGAATTAATCCCTCATACTAAATTTATGATTATTAATTAATTTAGTAGAGAATAATTAGGGGTTAATTTAGTAATCATCACAGCAAATCTATGTGGCATCCTATAAGTTACAAAGTTGCTCACTAAGTGGAACGACATACACTTGGATGTTTATAAAGGGATTGTCTTTTGTTATATGTACAATTTGCACATTTCATTTTTTATATTAATTGTTTTATTGTATTATTTAATGGATATGATGGTCTGAAGCCAGCTGACAAGGGAAGTTTCGGAGAAGCACTCGCCTGCAGAGAAATAAGCATGTCATTTGAAGGACCAATTCATGCTGATTATAACAGGTAATAAAACTCCTGTACGTTGAGAACTGTTCGAGATATTCAGCGTAGAAGTTTATGTGAGAAAATGAGTGGATGCACGTTTCAATGTGTTAAGTATTCTCTCCCATGGCGAAGCCTGATGGTTTGAACTTGCTATTGCTTGATCACTGGGGTCCATTCACAGACAAATTGTCCATTACAAGCTGCATGACGGATGGTAAAGATCTAATGGTTGAGAAGATACCAAAGAATTGCACACGATTTGTGCAACCATTTGATGTGTTTGAATTCCGACCAATCAAAGATTATTCCAGGAGGTTTGTACTGTAGCATGAAACTTCTTCATCTGGACGTTATAATGTACCAACGAAACAATCAAATAAAGTTCGTGTCCATACGAATCACTTCCGATCACCGCTATACATTGGGTTGTTTCAGTTTGCGTTGCAGGTTACGAACAAATTATAGGCCTATAACTTTTGAATCACTTGTCGAATTTGCTTTTTGCTTTGGTTCTGCGAACTGTTACCTTGACGGATGCAACGCAATTGCACGTATAAAATGTTCATGGTGCAAGGGAGTCTTTTGCCTGCGTCATTTCTTCATAAAACAGAAGAACAACAGTGATCAATTTTCATCTCTAACCTATGATTATTGTGAACAATGTAATGACTAATTGTATCTAACAAACCCGTTAGTTATTGCAAAACACATTTTTTTCTGTTACTTCCGATAGCTTTCAATTCGTATGTCAATATTCGTTACTAATTATGTTGTACTTAACGCGTATAAACGTGTATATCCTCATTTTCTCATATAAACTTCCAAGTTGAATATCTCGAACCGTTCTCAACCGTACAGGAATTTTACTGGCTTGTTGTAATCAGCATGAATTGGGACTTTAAATGGCATGCTTGGTATCTCTGCAGACGAGTGCTTTATCCTGAACCTCTCTTGTGAGGGACAGCCATCAGTGCTTTTTTGATGGAACTTTCAAGAGTTGCTCGAAACAATTTGCGCAGCTGTACATAGTTCACGCTGACATACGGAGTTCAAGTGAGAATACATAAATCGTACCAATTTTGTACGCACCGCTCCCTAACAAAACTGAAGTACACTCATGTCCAAAATTATTGTCGCATATCTATAACTGTCGTCTTGTAAGAATATAATTTGATAATTTTGCAGAGTACTTTTAATACTGATATGTGTATAATCAGGAAATGTATATTTGTGGTAAATTTCATAGGGAAAGAATTATAAATACGAAAATCATAATGAGTAAAATAAAATGTAACTAATGGACAAGAAAAAAATTATTTTCGTTTTATTGTTCTTATTTACTGTTCCTTTGACATGAAATTTACCACATACTTGTCTTTGCCGATTATACACATACTAACATTATAAGAAATACTGGACGAATTCGTTATCAAATTATATTACTAGAACAACATATTTATAGTCATGCGACAATAATTTTGGACATGAGTGTACATACAGAGACCTGTTTACTTTTGTTAGGTGTTGGTCTAAACAACACGATCCTAAGGTTCATCTAGTTTCTTTCATGCTTCTTGGCGTCCGGTAATGTTACGTCTAGCAACTTTCTCTCAGGCTCGTGGCAGTCAGCACGCCATCGTGGCAGTCAGCACCTTGATATTGGCAATCAGCGCCAGTCGTGGCAATCAGCACCAATAATTGGCTGTGGCAGTCAGCACCCGTGGCAGTCAGCACCTTTTCGTACGGAACCCAACTTCATATCTTTCTACGAGTGCCCATATTAATTTTTATTTTCCTAAAGTTACGACGCTGCTGAGTAGTTTTTGCTGTGTAGTTTTTGATATTGTTTTTATATCATTGGTGAGCGCACTTAATTTTATTCCTCGGAAACATGATCCCGATAATGATACTCTATTACCAAACCACTTGGCCTAATAGCCCGATATGTGGCCCTGAGTCGCTCCACGCCATCTGTTAGCGACTGGTGGAACTATGTCGTAGTCAGCGCGCCGCGTCGCCCTATCGCTAACCGGCGTATCAGGAGCTTTCTAGACATCAAAGCCGCATCTTTCATTCACGTGAATACCCAATTTGCCTCACGACGCTGGGTGAAAATTGCAGAAGCATCGTCTGGGAATCGAACACGGGACCACGTGGACATAAAGCCAACGCTCTAACCACTGGACTACAGTGTCCTTCCTATTAACAATGAAAGAAACAAAATAGTAAAAAAAAAAAAAAAATCCACGAATTACTATTCTGATCGTTTGCTCAGCTTCTCTTCCAACAAAGTTCAAACATTTTGCTCTTGAATTTGATTGAATTATTTCGGACACTGTCGCTCCCTTGGCTGGCCCATTACATTTACATAGCCAAGGGCGCACCTACGGGGATCCACCGGGACCGCATTTCCCCCAAAACTTCCCAACTCAACATAGATTTATACACTTTCTCAATAAAACTATCCTTGTTTAACAGGAACATGATTGATGTAGCATGAAAATTTGATCTTACCCTTCATCTGTACTCTTTTCCTTATAATAACAATCTAGTTCTAGCATTTTTTTTTTTTTTTTTTTTGGTGAAAATATTTCTGGAAGTATAGTCAAGTCCCCAAAACCGGATCACTTTCAAGAAAAAAAAAAGCTTCGACTTGGAAAAAAAACAAATACAAATAAGGAAATTTCACATGATAGAAAGATATGTATTTTATTGAAAAAAGAAGTTTTGTTTCTTTCTAATTAAACATAAATGTACAATAAACAAAACATGGAACATGTACGAAAACTAGATATTAAGCAATTTGTCTTCTAAAGTGGATCATATGTCCTGCTAAGTGGATCATAGCCCATTTATAACAACACAAAAGCACAAATAATCTAAATGATTAATAAATGGAAAACAAGGTGTAATAACTAGCTCAATTTATAATTACATCACTTCCTAGTATCTACAATCATTTCTTTTTAAGTGTTTCTGAAACAAACCACTGTCCAGAAAGGTATGTCTTTTTTCTTCTGACCCCAAAACAGCATTCATGGAACCATGTGTTACACGAGTTGCATTGGATCGTTTCTTTTCAAGTTTTTCTGAAGCTAAGCACTTTCCACAAAGGGATGTCTTTTTTCCTCGGACACCAACAGTCTTCCTCAGGCACCATGAACTTCTGATCACGAATCTTTCTAGCCCGTATCCAGAACTATCTATGCGGGAAGATGAATATTAAATTAAATACGTTATCCATTTGTTATCCAGCATATAGTGCAAAAATGTTTTTATGTGTAGTAAAATTGATCCACGTTTTATAAGGAAGAGAAGGATGGTTTTCTATTAAAAATAACAGTAAGTCCTGACGTATTCAATTACAAATCCATACAACTAATCAAAATTGTACAAAATAAAATATTTTTTTTAAATAAAAATATTTTTGTTTCACAAGAGAAACAAATGGAATCTAGGGACCCATTTTATGAGACCTTTCTATAGACAATCCTGTTTACAAGACAATTTAAGATCTGGTTTACAAGATATAACCTTTCACATAACGTTCAACTGTGAGCAGCTAACGAGAAAGACGAGGCGTCACTGAATTGCATAGATTGTTGCATAATGGTTATCTTAATGAATAGGAAAAGTATGGTTCAGTTTGAGCTAAAAATACCGCAGAACCTTACAGTTTTCTTCTACTGCTCTATCGGAAGCAACTTTTGCTCTAACAATGGACGCCGAAACTTTCTTTCCGATTGCCTATGCAACAGACGGCACTACACAAACACTTCCAACGTAGGTATTCACTCAAATGGACTTGAACGCTTCGATGCTGTTACATATGGGAACACAGGAGTGTCCACTGTTGGTCACACATCTCGTTTTCCTTACCTTGTTCCTCTTTATAAGCCGATCCGGTTTACAGGACTTGACGCAATTTTACAATTACTTATCGTCTTTTTGGGTGCAGAATAATACCCGTTTAATAATAGATGTAGAAACTTTTAGTATTGGAACCCTCCCAACAAAAATTTCTGGATGTGCGCCAGCATACGGCACAATATATGAATAATAGCAAAATGAAATCTTTTAGTCTTACGTCTACGATAATGCCCTGGAGGCTAAAGGAGATAGTGATAATGAGAGTGAATGAATTTGTGAAAAGAATAAGATGTAAACAAACGGGAGAACCCCAAGAAAACGCAAGTGCACTGTGTTTGTCCACTACAAATCCCACTTATGAATAATAGAAGTGATGGTACAGAACATAAATATACACAGCTTAACAAGCCTATGCTTCTAAAAACAAAAGTGGTTCAAAATATTGCGATTTTGGCCAATAGTTAGTTTTTGGACCAGACTCCACAAAATTTTTGAAGGGTCCCAAAATCGAGTTTTCGTATTTTCTACGGAATAAGTACGTCATACCGAATTAAGTGATAGTTTGGGTTTGGCTACACTATATCTACTAGTTCTCCAGACATCAGGCCTACAAGAAATTTTTTGATTGAATGAAATATATTGGATCTTGGATCAGGAGCCACAAAATTTTTGAATGGCTCCTAAATCGAGTTTTCGTATTTTCTACGGAGTAAACGCATCATACTGAGTTAACTGATAGTTTGGGTTTAGCTACACTGTATATAGTTCTCCAGATATAAGGCCTACAAGAAAATTTTTGTTGAAATATATTGGATTTTTTCATCCAATAACTAGTAAATAACAAAAATTAAACACAAACAAATAAACTAGAGAAGTGAGAACTAAAAGATATTAAATGGACCATTTAGTTTCCAATGAAGCAGATATTAGTACCAGAAAAGATACAAAACAAAATTTTATAGAACAAATACACCTGACATTTGCCAATGGACACTAACAAAACAAAATGTGACGAAGGAAAATGTCATCCGTTACACACCTAATTTATCATCTGTCTCTTTTAACCTAAAAAGAGGAGAATCGTGAGACGTTAAACTGAATATTCATTCTTTATACATATTTAAAAAAAATCTTTTTTTATTATCATAAACGACTAATTTTGCTTTTATAAAATTTTGAAAATCCTGGTCCTAAACGTAATCATAATTTTCCTCACGTTTTCAAACATCATGATATTTGTGACCGCAATGATGAAAAGTTAAATATATATTGATTTCATTTTAATACCATGGGACGAGAGATGGAAGAAATTTCCTGCAGTATATTTTTTCCAAAGATAAATACATACTCATGTTTGATGAAGTTTATTCTGTTTTTTGTTCCCTTTTTAAAATTCAAAATATATGAATAGATGGAATAGAAAGAGAGAAAAAAACAAAGATAAAGCGAAACACACAAGAGAAAAATAGAGTTATGTTTCGCGAAAATTAAATGTGAAATGAAACTTTAAAACATACACACATATTTTCAGAGTGTATTCTGACCTTTTATGATTTGTTACTGTGATAAATGGGAAAAAAAAGAGGTTTTGAACGTTCGTGCTTGTTGATGGTGTAGACAGTTAAGATGGTGCAGATGTAGGGCGCACAGAAACTAAAACATGAAAATAAACAAAAAAAGAAAAAAAACTCAATATTTGCATATATTCCACATGTTTGAGATTCATTAGTGAATTCATGTTTGCTTTTATAACAGTTAAAATTACGAGCACTAAACGAGGTTAAATAAGTTTTGTGTTGTGTTTATTTTGACAGTGAAAAGTGGTTAAGATTGACTAAAGCTCGGTTCAGTAGAAACTCAAGGAAGTTTTTAGAAAAAAGTATTTCAAACCTCTTTTCAAGTTGGAAGTAATGTTTCTTTTAAGAACACAAAATAACGAAAAAAAAAAGCTTCTTTATTTTTAGCTTGAAAACAATGTGGTTTAAGAAATCCAAAAGTTCATGGCCACAGAAACAAAAATTAAATCTTATTCTGCATCAAGCTAATCCAGTATAGATCGTCGTTACCTATCTTTCGGATTTCCTATTTTATACTGTGTTATTAATATCGCAAGTTTTACTTACAAGATTGTATGTTCAGCATGACTGTTCATTACTCCATATTATAGTTTTTGAACACAAGTGAATTTTTAAACTTGTGTTTTTTTTTTTTTTTTGAATAAATAGCTAAGACGATTATTTCATCCGAGTTCTTTAATAGAGGCAATCTGTTAATATTTTTTATGGGTAACGGTGACTTAGGTCTGTCCGTTATTCCACATGATAACTCTTGAACAAAATCGAATTACGGAATTACGTTTCTTGCAATGGATAGATAAAGCGATTATCTCGATAGAGTTCGGTAATGGAGTCAATCTGTTAGCATTTTCACGGGTAACGGCGACTTACGTCCTTCCGTTATTCCACATAACTCTTGAATGAAATCGAATTATTGAATTCTGTTTTTCGCAATAGATAACTAAAGCGATTGTCTTGACCGAGTTCGTTAATGAAGTCATTTTGTTAAAATTTTCACGGGTAACGTGACTACGTCCGTCCGTTATTCCAAATGATATATCTTGAACAAAATTGAACTATGGAATTCTGTTTCATGCAATGGATAGGTAAAGAGATTATTTCTGACAAGGTCGTGAATGGAGTACGTTAACATCTTTACGGGTAACGGTGACTTTAACGGTGGCTACCCTATCCCATTCATTCATAAATGTACATTTCGCGCAATCCTTTTTACTGTCTTTAGCGGGGTTATTATTATTATTATTATTATTATTATTATTATTATTATTATTATTATTATTATTATTATTATTATTATTTTACTTCTTCTTAGTTTACACAAAGGTTCCCAACGGGCTTTCCAACGAGAACATTATACACCTCGAGTAAATTTTCAGTAATCTAATCTAATATAAATAAAATAAAGAGTTTGTTTGTCTGTCTGTGTACGGCCTGGGGAGTTTGAGTACAGAACCTATTGGCCCAAAATCTCGCCTGGCCAAAACTTTACCAGCCAAAATCTCGCCGCCCAAAATCTCGCGGCTCAAAATTTCGCCTGGCCAAAACCCCGCGTGTCCAAAACTTTGCTACCCAAAATTTCGCGTGACAGAAACCTTGTGCGCTAAAATCTGGTCGTCCAAAATCTCGTGGGACAGACTCTCGCCTGACCAGAACCTTACGGAATGTAATCTCACCAAGGAAAGATCTCGTCAGTGCTAGACCGGTGTCCTCCCACTTGCGTATATTCCCATTTCCGAACATGTCAAAATCTTTCCCAGTTGTGTACAAGTGCCAGATGCAATGAAATGTTATGATTTAAAAGTGAGATACGAATTCCCATTTCCGTACAGGTTCAACAGCTGGTACTATTTCTGTGAATTTTTGTTAGTTTTTGAGCAGAGGGGGATATGGAATCTAAAGGTTTCGTTTTGAGCAGCAGCCACAGCGAATAAGAGTACCTGAATAGTTTCATTTTGCAGGCGAGTACGACCTGCTTTATTAATGGCACATTTAAGAGTCTTCATCTCGGCGAAATTAAAATACCGCTAATTTTACAGTAATTATGTGATATCTTCAAATAGATAAAATATAATCGAAATGTGAAACAAGAGCGCCCTAGACAATATTATTTTACATGAGAAACCGTAATCACGACTCACTTATCTGCTTTCGATTTCGAGCCATTTTGAAAATCGGCATTTATTTTCGCGTTTCTAAACAGCTGAAAACGGAAAGCCGCTAGGTGACTTGAGGTACCGTTATCACAAGTCACCTACCGGCTTTCCGTTTTCAGCTGTTTAGAAACGCGAAAATAAATGCCGATTTTCAAAATGGCTCGAAATCGAAAGCAGATAAGTGAGTCGTGATAACGGTTTCTCATGTAAAATAATATTGTCTAGGGCGCTCTTGTTCCACATTTCGATTATCTTTTATCTATTTGAAGATATCACATAATTACTGTAAAATTAGCGGTATTTTAATTTCGCTGGGATGAAGACTCTTAAGAGCTACAACAAACTTTTCTCCCAAATTTTGGTAATTCATGCAGATATTGGAAGTTCAATAGAGGAAACTAATGTGATTACAGAGGTTTTTAGCCTTCTCCCGAACAAGAGAAAGCATATATATGAAAGGTTGCAGTCCTGAATTGGAATCCTGAAGTTGTAATAGTAGACTTCAAGGAAGCAGTAATACATTCTTTTAGGACAATTTTCCCTTCAGCTTCCATAAGTGGGCGCAATTTTCACTTTAATCAGGGTCTTTGGTGTAAGATACAGGATTTGGTCTTGGTTACAGACTACAACAACAATGACTTCAGGTTCGAATACTTGAGTCATTAGCTTTTCTCCCATTAGAAATGATTGACAGTGGTTGACTGTCTATTCAAGAAGACATCCCCTAAGCTTGAGCAGTTCTATGGCTATTTCATTGGCCAGTGGCTAGAAAATTCTACATTCCCAATAAGCATGTGGAACTGTCATGAAAAACGCCATAGAACAAATAATCCCGCAGAGGATTGGGATAATAGATTAAATACTCTGCTAAACAAGCAAAATCCTCAAATTAAATATTATTTTGAAAGACTTTCAAGACAGTGTTGTTTATAGCTTGATGGTGGATAGCACACAAGGTATAACTTTTATGGACCAGTTGGCGATCTGTGTCCGCTACGTAATCCAAGGAAAGGTATATGAAAGACATAAATTTAACAGTTGTTGATTCAAGTGGACTTGCTTTGTAAGAATGTATAAAGTCAGAGCTAGTTGAATGTGGCATTAAAATTTCTAATATTATTGCGTGTTCTTTTGATGGGGCGAGTAACATGAGCGGCTGTTACAACAGTCTTCAAGAGCATTTCAAAAGGGAGAATCCGTATTTAATTTACACTGCATGGGACACGTACTAAATTTGTCTGTAGCTGATTCTACAGTAAACTTGCTCCAAGCAGAAAATTTATTTGGTTTAGTAGAGGAATCGGCTGTTTTCTTAAGTTCTTGTTACAAGAGAATGACTGTCTGGGAGAAAGAGACTAAAAAGGAACAGTGCCAGCACCAAACTATGCAGACTCCAAAAAATTGGTGCCACAAGATGGTGGAGTAAGCATACGGCACTTTCATCAATTATTGACGAACAGTTTTTGATAAGTGATACCAAATCAGGAAAGTCATGAAGTGCCATGTGCGTGCTTTGATTTGTTGAATGTTTTAAACAAAATATTGAATGGAAACTTGGATTGCAAATCAAAGTTCGCGGCCATAAAGCAATAGTCCAAATTCGAATATGTTCTCATGTCTTTTGTCATGCTCGATATTTTTCTGATCACAACTCCCCTTTCCAAATTCTTAAAGAAATGGATTACTGTACAGCTTGGAAATTGGTGCAAACTTTGTTACAACAAATCACTGCTAAAATTAGTTCAGAGCACTTTGAATTTCTGCTTGACAAATCAAAATAGAGTGCAATATCCATGAATAGTATTTTTAGAGGATGTGGATGATGTAGAAGTTTTACTGGACTTCGATGAGAAGAGAATTTCGAAAAGAAAAATGCCTAGTGAAAAACCTAAAGATGAAGTTTTAGAAGTTACTCCAGTTCAGAAATTTAATCAAATTTATTTCCATATTATCGATTGTGCTACTTTAAGTATTGAAAAAAGATTTAATCCAGATATTTTGAAAGATTGTTCATAGCTTCATAAAAAAAATATCCCTGAAATGGCAGACATTTACATTGAATAGCAGAATTTCCAACAGAAGTCTTACCAAACCAAAGGTGATCTTAGACTCAGTGGGATCAAAGTGATGAAATTGATGTGAATAACATAAATTAAGACGAATGACGGTTCAGAGTCAGAAGAAGGCGAAGAGAACCATGTCAGCTGCTCAGTGAAGAAGAAATGTTCTAGATGAATAGCATGTACCTTTAACATTGTTTTCGTGCTGTCACAATATGGAATTTTTACCATTCTATATACAGCTTACAAGTTTATATTAACTCTGCTTTGAACGCAGCTAACCTGCGGAAGGACTTTTCAAAACTTAAAATTGTTAAGAAAGATTTGAATAGAATTTCTGCGCTAAACCAAGATTTAATGTCTAAGCAACTTTTTATAAATGTAGAACGAGACTTGTTTGTAAATTTAGATAAAAATTTGATTACAAATAAAGCAGCAATAACGAGTGAAAAACTTAAGAAAAAGTTATTAGTTTAATGAAGCATTTAGACGTTAGGCCTATAAACCTGATCTAGGTAGAAGGAGACTTCTTAGTAAATGTTGTATTCATAATATGGCAATATTCTTCTTCATCAACAGAATACAGTTTTAGATATTCAAACATAATTTTATAGGTTGATAGTTTGAAATTTTCTTTTTATGAATGAATCTAAGTACAATACGTACACAATTTGTATATATATTTCTTTGATTTTATAGGATTTTTATGTAATTTTTATTCGCCTATGCAAAATCACTATTTTGAAGTTTCAAGTAACCAAAATATTGTAAGTTTCATGTAATATATGAAAAGTATAAAGTATTCCTGGTAGTATTTATTGGTTACTTACCTTATATCATTGATCAAAGTATTGACAATTTGTTTTTAAAGAATATTATGGTAGAATTTATGTAATTAGAACATATAAGCAAAACAATGCGGTAGGTAACTTTACTTAAGTGGGCCAATAATAATAGAATTTAGTAACATAAGCAAGTGGACATTTTTGTTTAAAGGGGCACCTCTAGCTTCCTGCAGCCGAGGGTCCCCAGAGATACCAGACCGCTCCTAATCCAGATAGTTCGACGAAGACATTTTAAAAAAGCCAACTTGTATATCCCTTTGATGTGATTTGTGAATTCATATCACACATATTTCGGGAATACATTGGTCGAATTTGAATTCAATGTGAAGAGTTGTAAAAAAAAAAAAAAAAAAAAAACTTACAACAGTATGGAAAGCATGTATGCATCTTTTCGTATTTCCTTGAGCATGCAATTCCATATCCTCTTCTGCTCAAACTTTATTAAAAATGCACACAATCAGTGTCAGTTATTAAACATGTGCGGAAGTGCGAAAACTCTTATCAATATCAAAATATGTCATGTCATCGCCCATGGCACTTTTACGCATCTGGGAAGGATTTTGACATGTACGCATCTGGGAGGTGACCGATAGACCTCATCACAACGACTTCTTCAGTGTAGTGTTTTATATATCGCTATATCTTTAAACTGAAAAAGTAATTATATTACATTAGATAACTATAGATAGATGGATATAGATAATTATATTACAGGTGAAATATGTATTGATTTTTAATTTCCCATCCAAAAACTGATCTTTCATTGATATTTAAGCGGCATTTGTTATGTCCAATGATTTAGAAATTTATTCGTACATAACTCCGGAACTCAAAGCCTGCACTACCTAATATTTCTTACGTTAGAAACAGATCAAGATCTACCACTATGCCGAGTTTGATTCCGATCGGATGAGTTCTGTGTATGTTTTTTTGTTTGTTTGTTTGTTTGTTTTGTTTTGGAATACTTAATGCAATATTTGACCACTCACTAATTGCAGTTTTCTGTATATAAGATTAAATCTAACAGATTTATGAAAAGAAATTATAAATCTAAGTAAAGTGGTGAACGTGAAAAAGAAATTTTATTTTTAATTCTAAAGCACTCTATACTACCTCTAATGTTCCATCATTGGAAATATTTTTGTCTGCCAACTGCATTATATAATTTTACTCCTAATATTAGCTCAGAAACGTTACAAGTGCTACATTCTTAAGCACACGAAAATTAAGAAAAATGTTAATAATTTAGCAGAAAAATAAACATAATGCAGTAACATAATCAAAATAATGCAAACTTTAAATGATAGTGTCAAAGATGCTACAATGAAAAATTAAGTGATATATTTTGTCTGAGTGATACGTGATATACGGTGTTCAGAGAATTTCTACCTAGAAATACAGTATAAAGTAAACAAATAGTGCTCGGTGATTGGCTGGGAGTATGCGCTCTTGTCCAATGTATTTGATTTAAGGTAGAGCTATATTAGACGGGCATACGAATAAACGGGTGTGTCATTATTGAACTACGAATTAGTGAACAAAATTTGAAACTCGAGCAATTTATATGAAGAAAGCTCACTGATATGTTTAATATCACTTCAGAAGTTAGACAATGTTTACTCGAACTTATGTCCGAAAGATCTAACGATCACGCCACAAGTAAATGTGTCTACGCTTGGACAAATTTCTAATTGCGTCGAACCATAGGGTTACGAGAAAAATGACGTCAAAGTTGAGATCTTTGAAACACTGTTTCTGACAATAGCAAATGTTTCATGATTGGATACATCTCTAATTGTATGTGTGTGTTAATATTAATTTGAAAATTCTGAATCCAAGAAACTACTTTCAAACAAATTTAGAATATTTGTATTTTTTATATCCCAAATTTGAAAGTATTTTTCAGGCACCTCGTTGTTTAAAAACAGAATTCAATTAATTCAACGTATTCAAATTAATGTACAATGTGCAATTAGAAATTTATCGACGCGTGAACACTTTTTATTTGTTGAATGATCTATTGTTTTTAGCAATTCTTTCACTGCTGGAGAGCATGTTTTTTCGATACTACATTTTATAACACTTGAACTGCATACAACTGAACTGAGTATATATATATATATATATATATACAATATTTACTGTGTTTATACTAATAATTGCTCAGGCGTCGGGCAAGGATCGATAGACTAACCAAAAAGTAACAGAATGTTTGACCGTGACTGTAATATGCAATATTTATATGTAGAAGTATTGACTGATTTGCCCTAGTACCAAAAGGATTTTTTTTAAAAATACAGATTATTCTATTTTTATTTGCTGTAAATTTTGCTTGTCAGAGAGTCTACTCACATTTTTGGGGGGTAGATATATGTCCTTAACTATCTTACTAGTTAGTTGCACGGTTGCAACTACTGTAGAAATTTCAAGTTCCCTTAAAAAATTCTCGGATCTCCGAACTTATGAAGTAATATTATTGCAATATATTGTATTTTATTATTTTTTCCCTTTTCAGAGTTGACAGGATAAAATTTATGAAAATACAGGTATACTGTTAGTATACTTGTATCGTATGGGATAGTTGAAAAGAAAGGTCCTGAAATCATATCCGGTATATGTTGTACTACTTCGGGAAACTAGAAGTCCATTATCTATCTTCAGTACGTGATGCCTTGAAAAGATTCATCCGGCATGGCAAAAAGACCAAATAAAATGTGTTCCAATCAGCTAAACAAATAGAGTCAATATGATTAATGGAAAAATATAACATGACAGACATATGCTGCATTTCCAGGTTTAAATTCTGTGAACACTGAATATTACCTACGAATCGATAAAATATATCACTTGATATTTCATTGTAACACAACACGGGGATGCGGCACAGGATCGACACGGCACAGGATCGACACGGCATACAACCGACAATTCAGCTCAGAAACCTGTTTCGGTCCTGTGCCGTGTCGATCCTGTGCCGTTTCGGTCCTATGCCGTGTCGATCCTATGCCGTTTCGGTCCTGTGCCGTTTTGCTCTCACGCCGCTGCTCTGAAATAATTTAACTTTTAATCATGTGCCTAAAAAAATAATATTTTTATTATCTGTTTAATCTTTGCTCTTAAAAATTATAAACTCCTGTCGATTCTATGCCTGTGCAAGTTATATGCATAGAATACGTACGATCGAAACGGCATACAGCCGACACGGTATAGGACCGAAACGGCACAGGATCGACACGGCATAGGAACGAAACGGCACAAGATCGACACGGCACAGAATCGAAACGGCACAGGATCGACACGGCGCAGGACCGAAACGGCATAGGACCGAAACGATGCACGATCATTGCCACTGCGTAGGATCTATAAAACCAAAGATTTATTTCTCATAAAAGCAATCAGAGCCCTGTCAATTGATTTTAAAATATAAGAATTATAAGATATTTACTATATGAATATTAATAATTGTGAGTGACAAAAGAATGATAGTGTTAAATGGACAAAATGTAATTTCTTGTGTGCTTGGTCAAAAGCATTTCTATATGTATGGAATACTTATATTTCTTCTTCTTCTTCTTCTTCTTCTTCTTCTTCTTATTATTATTATTATTATTATTATTATTATTATTATTATTATAATATTATTATTATTATTATTATTATTATTATTATTATTATTATTATTATTATTATTATTATTATTATTATTATTATTATTATTATTATTATTATTACGTTTTAACTCGTTTTGAAATCATGGCCTGATTACACTAGAAAGCGAAAGCCATGAGAAATATAAGCTAAGTAGTAATATGGAATACTTTTAATGTTGCTGACTAGAGGAAACACTACTCGCATGTCTTCTCGTCTCGATATCGAGACCACAAGAGATTTTTTAATAAGAAGCTCAGTTGGGAAGTAATAACTGAGCCGATGGCTCGAGCCGGCTCGCTTGGGGTGAACCATCGGCTCGAGCTGGCTTGGTTGGGATGAGCCATCTGCTCGGTTCGGCTCATCTGGGCCGAAACTCTAGCTGACTCGGTTCGGTGAGCTGTTGGCTCGGCTCACTTCTCGGTTCGGGTCGATAGTGAGTGAGCTGTGAGCCGAGCTGCTCAAGTTGTTGACAATTGTAAACCCGGGGCAAACAGTTTTGAAGATATTTGGCCAGTGCCCTATAACTTTTAAAAAATGTTTGGCTCGTGCCCGAATACTCAACCTAAACCCTCAACCGAAATTCACAAGCTCGTGAACAATATCCTTGACTCCTAGAATTCACGACTACCGAGGTTAGCAAATCAACCAGTTTTTTAGTATTTAAATACAGACCGCGTATCTTTCATGTTTAAACACAGTGTTGTTATAATTATAATTATAATTATTATTTATTATTAATAATAATAATAATAAAAGTTGTACTAGTAGTATCATTGATAACCTATATTGTCTATGCAAGATACTTGAAAAGAATACTCGAAACTACATACCAGATTTGGCTCGACTCGACCCGAATTCGAGTCGAGTTGGAGGAAATTTTTCGAATCGCGTTCAAAGATGTCTGTTTTTAGTCGAATCGAGTTTCAAAGAATACTCGCTCGTACTCGCTCGTGCCCATCGTAGGATGACCACATTCTAACAATCGAAAAGTAGGACACAAGTATAATAGTATATGATATCTTACTGCGTCGGCAATACGCATATCATTATTTCATTTAATGTTAACCTAAAGTTAATAAACATTTTTGTTAAGAAGAAGCACTGAACAAAATTATTAAATGAATTAAACACAACTCCAAATGCTTTGTTGAATAAAAAATTGGTTTATTTTATGAAGTCAAAGTTCGTGTTGGGCTAAAAAAATAATAAATTTCGAAGCGTGGTATTATTTTAAGAAATGAGAGAAAATTTAGACCGGTACAAGGGAACTTCTATTTAACTTAGTTAGCATCACTGTCATAAGTTCAAAAAGAAACCTTTCCTACTTTACCGATATCTCAACAAGCCCTTCTCAGTAAAAGCGATGTATTGTAAAAAATGGTTTGTTGATTGTTCTCCATCCCTAGTCTTCTGAGGAGTGTTAAAAAACACAGCGGTTCATCATTCAGAAAAAGAGTGTGTTTGATTCAAAATATTGTGAATAAAGAATGAAACATTAAGATATTGCAAATAAATTAACCCTGGACATTTCGCAGGACATTTTAAAGAAGAAGGATATTTCTCGATTTCCTAGACATCTTCGCAACACGCAGGACAGCTCTTTGAAAAACAGTACTGTACTGCGAAAATCAGTACGTCTGGTTACCCTAGCCCATCCCTACGAGTAACGCAGTATGGCATTTTAGCCAATGTTACATTATATGAAAATATTCATAACTTATAGCTGTCAAGTAAAAATGTGTCCTTGCATTTACATAAAGCGATTCAGAAAAGGTAATAATAATAATAATAATAATAATAATAATAATAATAATAATAATAATAATAATAATAATAATAATAATAATAATAATAATAATAATAATAAAAGCGATAGTAATAGTAGTACGGAAAATTGAAGTGATAACATTTTTTCACATATTCTAAGTTTCAGACCTAAAAGTAACGCGTTAGTAACGCGTTACTTTCGAAGTAAAGTAACAGTTACTTTTTGGGGGCAAGTAACGCGTTACATTTTAGGAAAAAGTAAAGTAACTTGTAACGCGTTACATTTTTACATGTAACTTACCCAACACTGTCCATGGGAAAATTGTTCACTGCTCGGGCCAAGGATTGTTTCTGACTGTCGACAGATGGATGCCGTTTATGGCAGACCTTTGCCTGAAGGACTACCCAAAGTTTGTAGTCCAACATGTTAAGGTCCGGGCTGCTAGAAGGCCAATCAGTGGTAGAAATGAAGTGAGGGACGTTCCGCGCCAGCCAGTCCTAAGTTGTTTTCACTGTGTGGCCTGGAGCGGAATCCTGTTGGAAGGTCCACCTTTCTCCAGGGAACATGGTAGCAGACAGTGGTTACACTATAGGTGTTAGCACTGTGTCCTGGTATACCTTGGCAGATGTTTTAACACCTTGTTCGCAAAAATACAGCTGGGTTGTGCTTGAGTAGCTCACTCCCCACCAAACCATCACTGAGGCAGCATGATGTGCCGGGTGTCATCCAGAAGCCCTAAACGGCAGAACTCCTAAAAATATAGGCACTAGACCTGAATTTTAGTACTTCTGCCTTTTAGGACTTGTGCCGTTTAGGTCTTGTGCCTTTTTCATTCACTTGCTTTAGTTCTGAAATTCGCCACCACCCCATGAAATTGCAACGATGCAGCAACTAGTTGGCAGTAATGTCACGAACGTAGCTAATTCCAACAATAACAGCTATATTTGTACTACAGTACTAAGATTATTATTATCACTATCTGTTCTGCACTTATACACGAATTGCATAATACAACCTATTTCATTCTAAGAATTAATTACATAATTAGTTAAAAAATTCGTTTCTTTCGAATGGAGATACGAGAATCCCAAGACAAATTCCTAAAACAAAAATAAATAAATAAAAAATTGAAAAAATGTTTAAAAAGCATATTTTACCAGGCTTCTGAAAGCAAGCAAACATTCAGAATTGCAATATATACTGTGTGGAGCGTATTTTATTAAGAGTAAGACAAAAATCCACCAAAGTTTTTTTAATTAGGACAAAAGCTCACTAGACATTTCACGAGTGTACATTAAATACCAACTGTATACATAAAGAACGCAGTAGATTTAAAATTGAACAAAGAACATTTATTATGCAATACAGTGGGTGACATTCATAAGTTCTAAACGGCACAAGTCCTAAAAATATAGGCACTAGACCTAAAGTTTAGGTCCTGTGGCATTTTTGCAGAAATTACTACATAGTCATTTAGGGGTGTAGCCTGCAAATTTTTCTAGGGGAGCATGATTTTTATATATTAAAAGCAAATCAAAAGTTTATTTTCAGATTACGAAAGCTTCAATAAGACAATAAATTTATACATATTACATATGTACATAAATACATAATATTATTATATTTCCAGTTAATTCCTTTTTGAAACCTGGACCTTGACAGAGCGTAAATTTAAAACCACAGCTTGTGGGAAATGTACGAATAAGTTAGTTATAAGAAATCGGAAACTGTTCATGGAAGTCCATTTGTTTGACTGTATTTATCTTCTGTACTCTTATATAAAAGAGTAAAGATGAGTGATTTTTGGGCATATTACTACAAGTAGAGTCGTTAAATTTTAATTATAAAATATAATTTTCTTATTAAAGCAGAACATAAGAAAGAATTTTTGGAAATAAGTATCCTAAAAAGGGTGGGGTAAGATTTTTTTAAAGGGTAGTGTATCTCGCAAGTTTCTGAAGCTAGTAAAATGAAACTTGGCATATAAGCTTTCCTGTTTTTTTAAAAAAAAAAACCTGAAAATTGAACATATAAAAGGGAAAGAGCAAAGGGAGCACATTTTTTATGTTCGAATTCCCCATTACTTACTCAGAAAATATGTAAATAAATTAAGGAAGGATTTGTTTAAGCTAGATGCGTGAAACTCGGTATTTGAACTTTTAACTAAAAGTAATGAAATACTATATGTTTCAGTGTCTTGAAAATTACATTTCTAAGGGAAAGGAGGGTCAATTTCTATAATATTAAAATATCCCACTGCTTATGAGATTTGGGCAGAAAACTCTTTTCTTTTAGGCCTCAGTTCATCCAGTTAAGCAAACGAGAGTACAAAGTGGCTGATTAATTAGGTTCTTTTAATTATTTTAACATGTTGACGTAGTTTAATTCTTTTAAAACTGTATTCTTTCTCATTCTATTATAAACATATTTCATTTGCTGTAATTATTAAACACGTTTAATAAACATAAAACAGACTAACCCCCGGTCCCGGCCAGGAATATGTTTTTGGTGTTAAGCCATCATTTGCCGCCCGTAACATAACCTTTGATTTTAACTTCACGTACTATCAAGACTCAAGTCTCAGAAATGTAGCATATATGAAATATACTACTTCTACTACTACTATACTACTACTACTACTACTACTACTACTACTACTACTACTACTAATGATAATAATAATAATAATAATAATAATAATAATAATAATAATAATAATAATAATAATAATAATAATAATAATAATAATAATAATAATAATAATAATAATAATAATGTTTTCCCAGGACATTGAACAAAGTTATCGTGTTGCAAAATATTTTTGTTGGAGACAAAGATCATGTTGTCATCGAGAGAGTTCAATCGTCCTCAGAAACTGAGGAAAACGAAAACGAGGACATGTTTTGAACTCTTGAAGTGTTAAGTTCCAATTGTTTATTTTATCTATTTATGTGAGAATTTTCAAAATAATGTTCAATCAGGTGTGATATAGTTCTTTATGTGAGATTAATTCTAAGTTGCATGAAGGGCATAAACAAATAATAATAATAATAATAATAATAATAATAATAATAATAATAATAATAATAATAATAATAACATTTATAAGACTAACATTAGTGCATCACGCTAACTCCTAATAGTAAATCACGTTGATGCTCATTGCAATAATATAATACAATAATTTAGATTTGAGCATTTATATTTATGTATCCTCAAGTTCGTTGGTCGGCTACCTAAAAAAAGAAAGAAAAAAGAAAAAAGTGAATGCAAACAATTAGAGCTCTTAAGTATTGACTTTAACCTATAATTAGTGCTTGAACTTATGGGTAAACTGAACCCGCCCGATACCCATTGCGTTTGGTATACTCGATCAACTTAGACCTGATAAACCCGTTTGACCCGTGTTTGGCCTGTTTGGACCGTTTGACCCGATAGACTCGTTATGAGTTCGTACATGATAATTAGAACAATTTGTGTTATGATAATAAAGTGAAACAACACATCATTTACCATAATGACAGACTAAGCTTGTTTTCATAAAAATGGGATTATCAGGTCATCCCTATTCATACGGTTCAATCGGGCAAACCCGATTCATACGGGTAAAAATACAATATCGGTCCAACGTGCGGTCCAGTTTCTATTCTATTTTCCGAGCATTACCGCAAATGCACAGTAGCCCGAAATGGCTCGGACGTAAAAACTATCATATTATTATTATTATTATTATTATTATTATTATTATTATTATTATTATTATTATTATTTATTATATTAATAGGAGAGAAAATTACTTGTTGAATGACCTGTACGTATTTTATCCCTATTTTAAATGGTTATTCTGGTTTTATGTATCTGCTTATTGGTTTGCAACACTCAGAAAGAATAGTTCGAAACTTCATTGTTTACCCTGGTGACAGGGAGAGCGGCTAAGCTTTTGTATATTTATTATTTATGTTGTATTCAGTTATACTCGTTATTATGTTACTGCTCTTGTGTTATTAAAACTACACCCACCATTCAAGTATGATTATGATCGAAAAGATCATAATGTCCTAGTTCTAGTAATAAATAAATAAATAAATAAATACATTACTCTTAGCCCAACCATTCCTTACTTCTTAACCATAATACCTTCACTTCTCCCACCTAAGAGAGGGTGTAGCCCTCAAAAAAGGAGCTAGCCTATGGCGAGCACTTAAAAAAACGCTTTTAATTGCTATTGTAGCATTTTAATAGATAGATGTTGTGGACGGTTATCTGTTTGTGGTCAATCCTTTTGACAATGAGATCTCGGAAACTGCAGGTTCTAGAAAGATGACGTTTTCACTGATCGATTGCCAATTTCATGTAGATTGTCCAGTTCTAATTGAATATTTAAAAAAAAAACATGGACACTATTTCTTTATTACATTTTTACGGGCACATTGGAAGGGTTGAAATTAAAAAAAACTAAAGCATCACATCCTACGCATTATACATCCCAACACCACATAGTTGTATATAGGGGTTGTATATGTCTCAGCGTTTGTTTCATGACCAAATAATAATGGAAAGGCAAGGATAACTATTTCTCCAGTTTAAGATGAACCTTTATTTTATTTTTTGAGTGTTTTGCCCAATGAACACCATATATAACTGACATTATAATTAATTGTGTATGTAATGTATTATCTTATTACATATTGCATGCAAGAAGAAAGAAAACACTGGCCATACATGAATTAGAAACTCCAACCGGAAGTAGGCTCAAATCTTGCAAACGGTGCGAGAAAAAATAATCAAAAAAATTCTCATTTATGATACCCCTTGGATTTTTAAATCAATACGTCTTTCACTTGTGTCTGTAAAAGGACATGTACAGATGTTGTAAGGAATGAGGAGATTTATGCTCATATGCGAATGATGCGCTGTGTAGAGAGCGCAGGTTCAGCTAGTAAACAATAAATATGCCTGTAACTTTTACCCAAATTGGCATATCTTAAAACTAACTTCACCATTGTCTTCCTAATTAAATTATAGCCCGAAATTATGTATCGTATTACCTATTCCTATTTAAAAAACTTGGCGTTAATTCAAAATGGCGGATTTTAAGATGGATGCCGTTAAGGTCATGCCTACCATACGACTTCCCCTAAGCTTTATATATACATTGTTGTTTTTTTCCATTAACGCTCCGTTTATAAAGGGTAGTAAGGAACTTCTGCAGTAATCTCTAATAACCGCATCACAGCTCTTAAAAATTATAAAAAAATAGAAACATGCACCACGGCAAATATTTCTATCATCACAAATAGTGCATACATGTCCTTTAACAGAAAAAAATCATTGAAATCAGAGCCGGACAATTGAGTGATGTCCTTTGTTAGATTTAAAATCAATCAAGAACGATGAAGTGGATTCTACCCCACCCCACTGCGACATGTTTTATACTGTGTTCGATTGATTGATTAATAAATTAATTGAGATTTCACGTTCGTTTTCAATACTATTTTTACATGAGCGAATTAAGCACCTTCCTTCCGCTGAAATCGATATTATACATGGCAATTGTAATAGAGTAATCTAAATATTTCTTTGTTCTATCTACAAAAGTTATAATTCTGCCATTTCGAGATGTATAGCAAGAAACCAGTGAATTATTCTATTTGTCAAGAAAGCATTTAGGAATGATTTTATGATGTACAAATCAGAAAGTAATAGTTGATTAGTTAGAGTTTAGCCATGGTTAGGACTCCACGCTAATCAGCAGGTCCATGTCTCATATAGCCTCGCTGCTGAAAGGGGTGTTAAACTCAAAATCAACTCAATTAGAGTTTAGCGTCCCTTTCAGCAGCGGGCCTACTTGAGATATGGAAACACAACTCAACGTGGGACCCGCACCGCATATGCTTCAACCTATAATCGAAATCTAGTGCCTCGCGTAAGAAATTACAGTAATACCGTTGAAACAGTGAAGATATTTATCATCCTGTTTTCAGCTATGGCATTTTACATTTACAGTTCTTATAATATGGTTTCCTAATCAAATTTGAAACGAAAACACTTGAATAAAGAATTACTTTTAAAAAATGTTCTCAGTCTCCGGGTAAGTTAGAAAGAAAATTAAAAAATCAAATGTGACTTTCTCCATGTCTTAAACACACGATTAACAAATTATTCATCAAACTATTGGACTATTGTGTACGCTACTTTAGGTTTATTTTGTGTAAAGTGGTTTTCTGTTCCACAGCCAGATACTATAGAATTTGCGACAAATAATTGGAAATTACATTTCTTGCAACATGTTGTATTATCCTGTTTCGCCTATTTCAGTTTCGCCGAATGTCTTTGCCTACTTAATTATCGCACACTTGTGCAGGCGGCCATGTTCGACGCATCAGCACTTCCTGTTATCCCAAAAACTAGTTAAAGGGAATTTATACCCACAACGGAGGGTCAAGAAGTGGCTCCGCTGAGATCCGAACGAGACAATTGTGTTTGCATTTGATATGTTATAATAACTAGACGAATCCCAAAGTTACACGTGCCACCGGACGGGATATCGTGAGTTACAATATTTTTTTAGTGTAAAAGCTACAAAACTACCAGAATAGTTGGAACCGAGTAATTTGTTCGGAAACGGTTGGGTAAGTGGAAAACTCGGCCAACACGAATCCCACAATTTTCAAGGGCACAGAGTTTGGGGTAAAATAGTATGTCCCAGGGTCCCCCACAGGGTCCCAGACGGGGTTCAACTCAAAAGTTTCAAATAACAAGGGGGATTAATAGCATATCATTTGAAAGCTGTTGTTAAATGAAAGAAAATGGAGCAAGTCTCGACTCTCTATGACAACCCTGTGCAAAATGGCGGCGGGTCAAAATGTAAACAAAAAATTAGTTGAAAAGTCAATGGTTACTCCTATAAATCGGAAACGGTGAGGCAAATGTGAAAACAGGAAAGGACGTGTGGCATTATTTGGAAAGTGAGGCATTATATTCAAACGATTTAAGTTGAAACGTCTTGTCCCAGGACCCCCACAGGATCCCAGGTGAGGTCCAATTCAAAAGTTTCAAATGGCAAAGGAGGTTAAGTAGCACATCGTTTTAAAGCTGTTGTTAAATGAAAGAAGATGGAGCAAGTCTCGATTCTCTACGATAATCTTGTGAAAATGGCGGCGGGTTAAAGTATAAACACAAACCAAGTTGAAAGGTCTATGACTACACTTTGAATCCAAGATGGCCGCTTAAAACCTATGTCATTCATAACAGTACAAATCTAAATCTCTTTTTTTTAATTATGTATTTAGAAACAATAGGAAGACTAAATAACAACTGAATTTCGATTCACTTCAACTATTATTTCATTCCGTAACAACACATATATATTTTGTTCCTGATGCACGTTCGTCACGGTTCTCTCGATATCATTTGTGTTAATATAATGCATAGGCGCCGACTTGAAGAAAATATTGGGAAGGGGCAAACAATGAACAAACAATGAACATTCAGCCGTTTTCTACCAACTGTTTGATGAAGCCCTTCTTCTTCCCCCCTCCAAGTTCTCGGTCCGCTACTCCGCTTCATCCTCTCCTTCCTCGACAGGATTATATTGGAGGGGCGAGGACCCCACCTTTAAATATTGGGGGTACCAAAAGTGTCCTGCCCCCCCAAAGTCGGCTCCTATGATATAATGAATATGTGATGAACACACAACTCTGATTTCCTATTCATACTGCTAAACAAAAGTCGAATATTTTATCATACGGATAGCGATGAAGCGTCCATATCTCAGCAAATTGATTTCCTGGCGATGGGAACGGTCTCTTCAATGCATTCCTATCTTAGGTTTGCAGTTTCGTTGATTTTTTTCAATCTTCTGCTCTGTCTGCATGTCTGTTTCCCGGCTAATGTTGAAAGCCGATTTAATGAAGTAAGAAAAGTAATCGTTTCTATGCAATGAAAATTAATTTGGAATAGTTGAGTTTTTCTCCGATTATTTCGTTTTACTCAGTCTTATTTGTTTTTGCTTTCTTTCTATAAATTACAAATTAGATGAGTTTTACGATATTGTAACGTATTCGTGATGGTTACATTTGTATGCCATTCGTTGGTTTGATCGCAATATTTCAAGGAATAACAAATATATATACAATGAACGTTCACTTGCAAGATTGGCGAGCAGTACCAAACCAACGTGTAAATCATTTCAGTACATCGAGCTGCGCCAAACTTTGTTTGTTTGGTCACAATATTCCAAAAAATAGCATATTTATATACAAACTCATTTTTCACGCTGGCACCCATATTGGATTGCAGGTGTTACTCTTTATATTTTGTGGATATCTACTATTGACCATAAACATAAATATCACATTTCACTTTTCCAACATCACTGTTTGAACTGGACATGCATTCGATACATAGTGCGGCATTTTGAACTCAAGATGTCGCGTTTTGAACATTTCGTATCTTTTCGTCACCTAATGATCAACGTTCATGCCAAATTTGGTTTTCCTACCTTCAACAGTCTGGTATGCCTATCCTCTCGGCATAGGTTTTAAGCGGCCATCTTGGATTTAAGGTGGCCATAGATTTTTCAATTAAGCTTTTGTTTTCATTTTGACCCGCCGCCAACTTGCACAGGGTTGTCGTAGAAAGTCAAGACTTGCTCCAACTTCTTTCATTTAACAACACCTTTCAAACGATGTGCTAATTAACTCTCCGTGCCATTTGAAACTTTTCAGTTGGACCTTACCTGGGACCTTGTGGGGGTCTTGGGACAAGACGTTTTAACTTAAATCGTTGTAGTTTGAAAATAATGCTACACGTCCTTTCCTGTTTTCACATTTGTCTCACCGTTTCCGATTTATAGGGGTAACCATGGACTTTTCAATTAAGTTTTTGTTTACATTTTGCCCCGCCACCATTTTGCACAGGTTTTTCGTAGACAGTCGAGACTTGCTCCACTTTCATCCATTTTACAACTTTCAAAAAATGTGTCTTAACCCCCCTCCTCGTGTCATTTGAAACTTTTGAGTTGGATCCCGTCTGGGACCCTGGGGCAAACTTTATCCCAAAAAAGTGTGCCCTTGAAAATGATGAGATACGTGTTCGCCGAGTTTTCCATTTACTCAACCGTTTCGAAGAAATGACTCGGTTCAAACTATTCTGCCAGGTAATTTTTTGCAGCTTTTACATTACAAAATATGTTGTAACTCACGATATTCCGCCCGGTGGCACGTATAACTTTGGGATTCTTCTAGTTATAACATATCAAATGCAAACACTATAGTCTCGTTCGGATCTCAGCTGAGCCACTTCGTGACCCTCCCTTGTCAGAAAGAAGTTTTACCTGGCAAAGTACAAACTTTTTTGTAGCTTGATTTGTACAGTGTTGCCAATTTTCATGGTGGATTAGGCTGATTATGTAACAAAATACTCCACTTACTGTTACGCGTAAAAAAAATCTACAAGAGTTCTAAATACCTCTAAGTAATAACTTTTGATTAATTATTATCCCTCATTAACTGTTTTTAAAATTAATAGAAGAGAAGGAACCAATAATAGCTTTATTATTCGATATAATTTATTACCTAGATGAGATAAAAAGGTTTGTGTGAATAAAAAATTCTTACGATTGCCAGCTACGAGGATTGAGCTTCCAAGGTTCTGCATAATCCACTATATCATTTCACACGTTGGAAATATGCATAAAAGTAATTTGTTAATTCAATCTAATGATTATTCATACAAAATAATTTGAAAAACGGTCTGTGGATAATCTAAACAATTGCATCAGGCAAATAAAAATCAGTTGCGTGTTATGTAAAATAAAAAAAAAAAAGCCTTCACCACAGGAGTGTGGCCAGCAGTTTTATGTAGGAGGGGCCCGTCGTTTTTTTAGGGGGGGCAGCTACAATGTACAAAGCCAAAGAAATTGTGTTGCAGTTAGTGCTCTTGAGGCCTGGAAAAAACGGAAAATTTTAATTTCCTTCCGGAAAACTAAAAAGCTGGTTTTTAGCTTATTATTATTATTATTATTATTATTATTATTATTATTATTATTATTATTATTATTATTATTATTATTATTATTATTATTATTATTATTATTATTATTATTATTATAGGACAACAGTGATGGCTTATTGGTCGCAGTGCCTAGTAGTAGTTGTTTCCTTTCATTTCCTCAGTTAGAACTTCAGACTGCAGGTCAAAGTGAGCTTCATGGGTCACCTGCAAATGCATCTAAGAAGATAGTGTAGAATTCTTCAGAAGATCAAATACCAGGGCCAAGTGGTCTTCCAGACAAACCTGACTTCTCTCTTGAACATGTATGGTTCTATCCAAAATCTGGAACTAGAAAACTGACAGCTCGGAAAAGGAAGAGATGTGCTATTCTCACAGACACTCTAGAAAAAAGTACTATCGAAATGAAAAAGAAGCATCTAAAAACAACCGAAAAGGTATAAAATCATCAGCTAAGAAGAATTTATTCTCAAGTCGTCCGTTTGGTTTCTGAAGAACCGTACGAAGAACAGGATGCAGAAGAAGACTGGGTACAGTGTTTATGTTGTGAGAAGTGGTCTCATTGGTCGTGTTCCGAGAGAAATCCGTACTACATCTGTATAGATTATAGACATTGACTGCCACAGTGAAAGTGAATGAAGCGATGTTGAAGCTGTAGATTTGATAGCATTAAGTTTCTGAACCAAGTCCGATTGTTGCAACTTACCCCAGATGATGTTGCAATTTACCCCATGGGTGGGGCAAGTGTCAATAGTCGGACTTAGTTCAAAAAGTGGATGCTATCAAAACTGCCGTTCGATGTTTTGCACTTCTATTTTTTTTTTGTATGTAGTTAAGGCATGTACCTTTTGTCCACTCAATATAGTTTTTATATCTATAATAGTTTTCGAGTAAAAAAACAGACCTAAAAAGTGTTGCAACTAGCCTCACCTTCCCCTACAATCACATTTTCAAAAAAAAAAAATATATATATAAAGCCAGTAAAGCAATTAATATGTAGGTCTATTTGGGAAGATAATATAGAAATTTTTCGTGCTGCTACTCATTTATATATATAAAAAAAAAAAAAAATCAGATGCTAAAAGCAATCGATATAGCGTAGTTTAAGCAATTCAGTTTGTTTTATTTAAAAACAAAACTCTCTATTTACAAATTTGGTTCTTCCTATGTAATAGAGCAGTGTTCGAATAATCAGTGCCTATTGTATTTCTAAAATATACCTGCATTGATTTATTGGTATATATTTACCTTCAGTTTGTTTGAGAGAAAATTATTACAAGAACTAAAAAGCGTTTCTCTAGTAAAGACGTTTTCATAGTTTAGCTATTTACGTTACTAAACAAATTTGGTGGTTTTAATACATAAAATGGCGCCCTTATATATATAGGGTGTAACTTAATTAATATAACAAACGTCGTTAGGTGATTCCTGACACCGAAATAAAACGAAAACTATACAACAACCTGGGTGTAACACCCGAAAATTTGTCGGAAAAATGTATAAACAGCCATAACTCATGAACAAAACGTCGAATTGAAGTCGGATAGAAGAATGTCCATTATTTTTAGTCGAGATTCGATTAGTGTACAAACGGATAGTGCAGTGTCGATGCAAGGATGACTTCCAAAGAAACTAGAATATTCCTTTGAGTATTTTATTAAACGTTGAATGAAAAAAATGAACAATCAAGTTCAAGATTTAACATTAAAAAATAATAGTGCATCGTTCAAGTTAGAAGAATACTCAGAATTGGAAAGAGAGATTCACATGTGTGATTCATCAATTTTGTCTCAGTATAGAATAAAATCTCGGAAGAAGATTTTAAATGAAACGAAGTCTTTAACGTATCACACTTATATCTTCTAGGCTAATGGTAACGGATGATAAATGAACGGCTTCCTGTCCAAGAGTGTGTGAAAAAGTAAAAATAACTTTGATCCAGATTAGGTTTAAAACGACTGTGCATAGGACAGTCAGGCGGCATGTAAAGAAATATAACATCGAAAAATGCAAAGATCATATGTGATGAACGAGTGTACAAGGAATTCTCCACATGACCCAGGGATTCCAAATATTGTGTGAATACATATGGGGCAAAAGTAAGATGCATTAAACGGTTTTCTCCTCGTAATATGTAATTCCGTGGAATATGGTACTTCTGTGCACAGAAGCAACAAAAGTGGAGAAACAAGGGATGTTGTACACGTTGCATAGCATTACCAAGAAGTCCGCTGGAACAGTATACTTGATTCATCCGTTAGGTGAATCTTCTCCCAGGAATGCTTTTGATGGCGTTTTGCCCTTCCTTCGAGTTGGCAAACCTCAACTTTTCCCTGAGCTATGAAAAACTTCATTGCTATGGTGAATATACCAAAATACTATCCTAGTGTAGACCAGTTACATTTTGATTTTGCCATTGCTGGAGAAATTTTCTAAAAGAAAGCTCGTTGAAAGTACATTTTAAAAAAAGGATAGTCTTTTTTCGACATTCTAATGTACCTTGGAGCTGTATGGAATACCTACACGGAGGAATACCTACGGAACTATCGTCCCTTGTGTACCAATTGCGAGTGGCTTGCAGAAGGCTGTCTTGCAGTTTTATTGTGGAATGGCATCAATTAGCATAGCTGAGTTGTAATAAGCATCTACGCAACTTGTGAGTGATATACATAGTCAGATGCTCTACTGTTACACGTGTAATTGCTGTGTAACAGATGGGAAGTGTTGCGTTCAACGGTAGAGAGTTGTGTCCAGGTATTCACGGTCGTGTAAAAGTGTAGACGTTGGTGTTTAAGTAAAATTGATTGTGTTAACCTGTACACGTCTACGCAATGGCAGATTACCCTGTCCACGAGCTGGCAGATATGCAACTCATTTATGGAGAAGCAAGGGGCAGTAGCACAGAGGCGAGGCGTTTATATCATGACCGTCGCCCTCAAAGGAGAGTAACTTTCCTTGTATTTTTCCACGCTTCCATATTCGACTTCAAGAGAGGGGTCCCTTCAGTTTCTCGTACGTGAAATCGGAGGAAATAGCCCCATATGGACAGCTGAACTTGAAGACAGCGTACATCGAATGATCAGAGACCGTCTTGAAACTATCATGTGTATGGCGTAAAAATCCACATGCAACTCTAGTAAACGATCAGCAGCAGAAATTTGGTGTGGTATGGTGGATAATTTTGTGGTAGGATCCTATTTATTACCGGCCTGCCTGTGTGGGAGTACGTATCTTTTATTTTTACGTAATTTTCTCCCAAAATTGATAGAACATGTGCCCTTGAACATAAGACAGCAGATGTGATTTCAGTATGACAGTGCACCTGCACATTTTGACAGGAATATGCAGACTTACCTAAATGAAACATCCCCAGATCGTTTGATTGAGAGAGAAAAACCTGTGTTATGACAACCTCGTTCATTCTACCTCACGCTGCTTGATTTTTTATTTCGGGGATACGTATGAAACTCCGGCCACGACAGTCGAAGAACTTGTAGCTCGATTTAATATAGCTGCGGCAATCATCTACGAAATTTCAGATGTGCTTGACCACACGCGGAAAAATTTGCTTGGCCGATGTCATCTTTGCAATGCGGTCAACGGTCGACAATATCAGACTGTGAACTGTTATTCTTCATAGCTGTCTCGTGTACACATACTGCATTGCACAAATACTGTACAAGGTACCTCTGAGTATTTCACAGTTATCCTACCTTGTACGAAACAGAATAAATCGATAATTTGAAATTGTATTTCTTTCTTTCCTTGTGCAACACGCGCAACACCTTGAGTATCGTCGAATTTCATTCCTTCTGTACTCGTAGTTATTATCTTCCACGGATTTACGCATTACGGAGAGGAAATCTTTTAATGCAGCTTACTTTGGCTCGAATTATATTCACATAATTTGTGGGAATCACTGTTGTTATGTGAAGAATCCCTTATACTCTAGTTCATCATACATGATCTTTTGCCCCTGACTGTCTTATGTACAGTCGTTATAAACCTACTCTGGATCAAAGTTATTTTTTCCATTTTTACACACTCTTAAGTTGAACAGCAAGCCGTTCATTGATCATCCGTTACCATTAGCGTAGAAGTTATAATTGTGATAAGCTAAAGATTTCGTTTCATTTAAATTCTTCATCCGAGTCCAGAAATCACCTCCAGACGTTCATTACATTAATTAGTCACTCAGACGAACAGTAACACTTCCGATGCAATTTAAATCCATACTCAGATTCCATTGCCCTTTATGCTCAAAATGAAACTATTCTCCCCGTGCGAAGAACGTGTATTCTGTTAATAAGTTATTATTAAATATCACACCATAAAATACAAAGTGTATCACGTAATGTACACCTTATACTGTTACTTGCTTAATGTATAAATGGAGGATGAAGGACTATTATTGGATCAAAAGATCCAATATATTTCAGACAAAAAATTTCTTGTAGGCTTTATATTTGGAGAACAACATATAGTGTACCCAAACCTAAACTATGACTGAACTCAGTATAATGAGCTTAGTGCCTGAAAAATACGAAAACTCGATTTAGGGGCCATTCAAAAATTCTGTTGCCCTTGATCCAAAAAATCTAATATATTTCATTCAATAAAAAATAAATCTTGTACGTCTTATATCTGAAGAACTACATATAGTGCAGCCAAACCAAAACTATCACTTAACTCAGCATGATGTGCTTATTCCGAAAGAAATACGAAACCTTGATTTAGGGACCGTCCAAACGTTTGTAGCCCCTGATCCAAAAAGTCCAATATATTTCATTCAATCAATAATTTTATTGTATGTCTTATATATGGAGAACTACATATAGTGTAACCCAACCCAAGATATCACTTAACTCAGTGTGATATGCTTATAGCGTAAAAAATATGAAAAGTCGATTTAGGGACCGTCCAAAAATTTTGTGGCCCGTTATAAAAAAAATTCAAAATATTTCATTAATCGAAATTTTTCTTGTACTCCTTATACCTGGAGAACTACATATCTGGAGAAAACTCGATTTAGAGACCGTTCGAATATTTTATGGTAACTGATCCAAAAATTAATATTAGCCAAGATCATAATATTTTGATCCATTTTTAGATCATTCCTAAAATTCTTGTTTTCATCCAATCTTTCTTTTAAACAGTATCACTCTCTTTGTTCTCAATTTGAAATGTATCAAGCAATTATAAAGCATTGCTTATTATCCAATTTGTATTCGGTGTAGAGCTTCAATTTTCTCGAAGTTTCAAATAAGATAATGAAATATGATTTACTATCGGAATTCGTGTCAGGTATTATTATTACTTTTATTGGTGTTTTCCTTTCTTTCAATTGTTAAAACAAGAAACTTCCTTGCACTGTCATAAAATATGTTCTTTTCCAATAGCATAATAAGTGCTCATATAATTTTAAACTTTGAAATTAAGAATTGAATCAGTACAAGAAGTACAATTTGGATAACGAATGATTTATAATTGATGTTTAGTGGCGTACTGAAGGAAAGGGATTAAGGACTTTGAAACCCCCCTTGAGCAAGGTATTATGCAAAATTAAGCACGTTTATCATATTAGCACGTTTATATATATAAACACTTGATATTATATAAACTTGTGTTCCTAAAGCCCCTGAAACCCCTAAATATTTGCGTAGAGTACTGATTGTGTTTCTCTTATTATTTTAACCGTTTTATGCTTTGAACGAAATTTGAAGTGCAGGGACCCTGTGAAGGTGACCACCTTTACTATCAAAATTTATTTAATGGTTCTCAATTTTTCTTCAAAACAATCAATAACGAACGAAAAATAAATGATTGAGTTTGATTTTAAATCGAAATTTGAAATACCACCAAAAAGTTGGCCCACCCAACCTTATTTTGTAAATGCCTCTTAATAATTTTCAAAACAAACTATTTTCTCTTCAAACCAATCAATAAGAAAGGAAAACATGTTATTAGCTTGAGTATTGAATCGATATTTAAGAGCAGAAAAAACAGTATGAAGTTGACCACCAAATGTATCCTGCAAATAGATATATTTTACTGGTTGTTTTGAAACAAGTGATTTTTTCTTCAAAATAAGCAACCCGCCCCGAAACAAATCACCTTCATCAACATTATTTCTTAATTATATTCTTATGTTTTTCGAATCAAATTACTTTTCTTCCAAACAAGCAACAACAAATCCATATCAAACGATTGATTTTGGTCTTGAATCGAAATTTGTAAGTAAAGGAATCAGATTGAATTTGGTCACATTCTAAATTTATTTTGTAAATCTCTTTCTCTATTTTTTCGAAACAAGCGATTTGCTCTTAAAAACAACCAATAAGAAACGCTTGGCTTTGGTTTTGATTCGAGACTTTAAAGTGGAGCCAATATGAAATTCCATCACCCATTTCTCTTGAAAAGACTCTTTATGTTTTTCTAAACAGACTATTCTTTTTCAAAATAATTAATAGCATATGCATATCAAACAATTGATTTTGATTTTCAATCAAAATTTTAAATGGAGGAACAAGGGTAAATTTGGCCATATACCAACTTTATTTTGTAAACATCTCTTTATGTTTTAAGAAAGATACGATTTTTACGATTTTTTTCTTCAAAAAAGTCAATAACAAACGAAAAACAAACGATTGGCTTCCGATTTCAATTCGAAATTTGAAAGGAGGCAACTTCACATAGGTGCATTGATTCGCTTAAAAAATTCCAAATTTCCAAACGCAAATTCTAAGCCTACAATTTTAAAATTGTAGTTACATGTACATACTTCAACTTAGTATACATAAAAACTTACAACATTATAAAAATATCAGACAAATAATATCATTTATTCGGTATTGAAAACCTCGAATCCACTATTGGAGTTATGTAGCCTCATTTTTTTTAATATCACAAAATTGAAGGTATGGGACATGGATATATAGCGAACAGTATTTTTATACAATTTGTATATATATATATATTTTAAATAGACCATTTAGAATTATTTATCCTTACAATTTTTTATATCCCCAAATTCAAGGTGAGGGATATGCGATATTGATATAATCAGAAAGTGTCGACCACCCTACAGAATGTCGATCCTATGCCGTGTCGATCCTATGCCGTTTCGGTCCTGTGCCGTGTCGATCCTGTGCCGTTTCGGTCCTATGCCGTGTCGGCCCTGTGCCGTTTCGGTCCTATGCCGTGTCGGCCATGTGCCGTTTCGGTCCTATGCCGTGTCGATCCTACGCCGTTTCGTTCCTATGCCGTTTCGATCGTATGACGGTTCTCTCCTATATATCCTTAAGAAAATAATTGTTACTTAATATTGCGTGATTATAAAATAATGTATTTTTTTATTATTTCGATCGTATGAAAGTTCTGCTGTCGATCCTATGCCGTGTCGATCCTGAGCCGTTTCGGTTCTGTGCCGTGTCGATCCTATGCCGTTTCGGTTCTGTGCCGTGTCGATCCTATGCCGTGTCGATCCTACGCCGTGTCGGTCCTGTGCATGTAACCCACGGAAGGATGTTATAAATAGAGGATCTGCCCATATGTATCTTCATCCTATTAAATCGGTGAAGCCAAAAGGCAACCGAGCATCGGCACGTCTGATTGGCTACTCTAGTTTCTGCCGTCGTCTGATTGACTACTTTCATTTCCGCCATGATTGTTGGCTCAAAACATTGCGATCCTATTGGGCGGAGTGGGCAGAGTAGGGGTGGCGAAACTGTGGCGTATGGCTTCAAGATTTTGTTGTAAGGGCAGATCCTCTATTTTATAAGATCCTTGAGTTAACGTAACTACATTACATTTATTATGTATTTTCTTCTAAACTATTAATATTTTTCTAGTTTGTATGTGCTTAAGCGATGTAGCACTTACAATCCTACATTTTTACTCACATTAGAAGTAAAATTATATAATGCTATTGATAGACAAAAATATTTCCGATGAGGCAGCATTTCAGGTAGTATAAAGTGCTTTAAATTTAAAATTGAAATGATTAAACTTATTGTTATATGTAGAGCACTTTTTCACATATGTCACTTTATTTCTACTTATAACTTCCTTTTTAATAAATCTGTTACATGTAATGTTATTATATACAAGAAACTGCAATTAAGCACAAGCACTGAAGCTTTGTATGCAGCGAACGAACATTGTAAAGTTGTAGACTTCCAGTAGATATTGTGTAAATTTGGTCGAAGTAAAATAATAGTGATTCATGATTCCTAATTTAATTTCAGAGAAACTGAAATGATATACGAAACTCAAGGGGCTCTAAGAGCAATTGCAATTGTCAGGAAAATAATAATTATTAAATTTCCCTGAAATCTAAATACCTCTGCTGGCAAAGATTAGACAGAACAGGATTGTTCTGCCTAAATATAAGATCAAAAATGTGCCACAAAGTGCTGGAGGTTCATTAGGCAGAACAGGAAGACACCGACCACACAGACGAGGTTCCCAGATAACTACAAAAACTGGTGGTTCTTATGTGAAGTTTTAACATTGTATAAAATGGTATCACTCTACTGTGCAATGTAAAACATATCCCATTAAAATCGAGAATTTGCTATTACTATTAGTTATACATTTATAATAGGAGTTATTTTCCACAAACCCTATATACTTGTATACCGTTTTCAACACTATACGAGAAGATTAGTAAGACATGATTCACTTTAGGAGAAACGTGTCAGTGGCGGCTTTGTAAAAATCATTTGGCCCCTATTTTATAAGGTAGTGTGAATCTACAATTTTGGGTCTGCAAATCGGTTTAACTAAGTCTTGATTTTTATTTATTTTTTTAAAATAGAGTTGACTTTCGTAAAACTTAATTACTTCAAAGTTTTTTATGATTGACATAGTAAAGGATTTGTAATATTTTCCCTTGTACTTTACTGAACAGGAACCTGATTTCCATATATTAATAATTATGCTTAAGGAGAAAAATGAAATGAAATCTTCGAGTTTTACATCCCACGCTTATGCCGTGTGGGTTAAAGGAGACGGTGATGACGAGAGAGTGACAGAAAACGGGAGTACCCCCGAGAAAACACCTGTATACGGTGTTTGTCCACCACAAAGCCAACGTAGCGTTGGGTTCAAACTAGGGACCCCACGCACTAGAAGCGAACGCTCTACCACTGCTTCATCGCGGTTACAATTATCTTATGGACATAACAATTCTTACCTAATTCTCAATGAAACCTAATTTCAGAATGATGTGATTGCTTTCTTTTGTTGTTGAAGAAGAGCGTCCCTTTCCAGAACCGAAGTTATGTGAGACGTGGACCTACATTTCAGATGGAATCTGAACCATCGTAATGAATTCAAATATTAGTGCGAGTGTACCGTAAATCGAATCTGAAACTCCATGCATGAAACACTCACACGCTAGCCACTAGATCAGCGAGAGGGCTGTTCGATTTGGAGGAAGCATATAGCTACTGGTAAAATGTGTCTCTAACAGTTCGCCAAGTTACGTGATGTTAATAATAAAAATGACCTGAACTACAAAATATAATTTATGGATATGATACTGGACTACTTTTAAAATAAAATTAGGGAAAGTATTGCGTTAATATACATTTCAACTTTGAGTGAATCGATTGCAACATAAGAAGGCAATGCAAGAACAGAGATTTTGAAAAGAGTAATTTAAAACAAACGACAATTATCTAGGGACTTTTTTTTTTTTGAAGAGGAAAAAATAATTGGATAAGAAATTCTATTCCAGGAACTGTAATTTTCTGGAAATCACTTCCTCAATATCTTAATCTAATTATATAACGTCTCTAATTCATTTTTATTATTTTTTCAACAACGAGGGCTTTGAGGACTGTGAACCATTGATTTTTTTCTATTGCCATCATCTTGCAGATGAGAGGAGAAGGAGGTACCAGAATGACTGTATTGAATATGTCAGTGGCCTGTGATGACCTGGCAATATTCGTGAGAGTCGAACGAATCCGACCAGCCTCCTCGTCGTCGACGACATCTCCATTTGTTACTCCCATCATGCAATGCGGACTACTACAACAATAATACCTGACCGTAGCCAAGATATCGATGAAGTTCAGTTCGCGTGTTTCTAGCAAGACTTAGAAAGTGACCTTGAAACAAAATCCACATTATAAGATCTCACCCTAATTTTTCATTTTTTCTAAACTATTTTCCTTTTCGTTCTTTCTTGTTTTTTTTTTTTTTTTTTTTTTTACAAACTCTTTTGACATAAAAAGAATGAAGTTGGTCGTAAAAAGTACAAGTACTTCAGTAAGTATTCAGATACAATATTACATGGTGTATATATTTAGAAAGATCAAATTATACCTAACCTTGAAACGTACATATATATATATATACGTGTTTTGGTAACCCACATTTTTGCTGATGTAGTAAATTTGTTCCCATAGACTTCACACTCAATCCTCGTGATGTAGCACCGTGCAATTCTTAACATAAGCAAATGGTTTGTTATTGATATAAATACTATGTTCTCAGTAACGCGCTTGACACATACGTTATACCTCACGCATCTAGCGCACGTAACACACGCAATGAGGTACGTCTATGAGAGGTTGGTTTATGCTATTTTTACTGACACATACTTCTTTTTCTAAGTCCTTTTTCCAGTTAGCTGACGAATCGCTGTACTCCATTTGTTTATCTTGTTTCATATCAGCTGTGACACCACACTGCACCATATTGTTCTTAATAAATCTTTGATTGGCCTCGAGTTCGTTTCCCATTCGGTTCTATGGCATTCACTAGGTGACCTGCGTATTCTAAAGATCTTCTTACACGCTCAACCATCTTAGTCTACTTCCTTGCAGTTTTTCTACTACTGGTCTCATCTTTACTCTTCCCTTGATCACTTCATTCTTAATTTTGTCCTTCCACACACCCATCGCAGCATCTTCATCTCCACAACATGCAACTTCTGTTCCTCTCTTCTTCGTCATCGTCCAACATCCTGCTCCGTACAATATAGCAGGTCTTACTATTGATTTGGTAAACTTTCCCTTTTAAGGGGTATTGGTACTCAACGGTTACACAATATTCCTGCCCTTTCTCTCCATTTTGTCCAACCGCTGTTAAGAGTCTTCATTCCGGCGAAATTAAAATACCGCTAATTTTACAGTAATTATGTGATATCTTCAAATAGATAAAAGATAATTGAAATATGGAACAAGAGCGCCTTAGACAATATTATTTTGCGTGAGGTACCGTTATCATAAGCCACCTAGTGGCTTTCCGTTTTCAGCTGTTTAGAAACGCGAAAATAAATGCCGATTTTCAAAATGGCTCGAAATCGAAAGCAGATAAGTGAGTCGTGATAACGGTTTCTCAGTAAAATAATATTGTCTAGGGCGCTCTTGTTCCACATTTCGATTATCTTTTATCTATTTGAAGATATCACATAATTACTGTAAAATTAGCGATATTTTAATTTCGCCGGGATGAAGACTCTTTAATTCTTCTGTTTACACCTTATTTTGTTTCTGCATTTTCCTTGATCCCAAGTACTTGAATTTCCTCGTCATTACCGCTATTTCTTCGTCCAGTCGTATTTTTATATTCTCGATTACATATTTTGCTGAAAAGACAATGCAAATATTCTGTTTTAGTTTTACTAATTCTAAGCCCTTTGTCTTCAATGCTTCTCTCCAGGCATCTAATTTTTCCTCACCATGTTGCTTTGTTCTCATTCACTAGCACGATGTCATTCGCAAATAGCATACTCCAAAGTGCTAACTCTTGGATATACTTTGTAAGTTCGTCCATTACAATTGCAAAAGGGTATGGGCTAAAACTAGATCCCTGATGAAGTCCCACTTTAACTGTGAACTCTTTTGTTATCCCGCACGCGTTCTCACTCCTGTTCTACTCTATCATACATATCTTGAATTATACATATATACTTGTTCGGAACATACTTGTTCTTCAATACCCACCAAATAAGATCCCGTGGCACTCTATCGTACGCTATCTCTAGTTCGATGAAAACCATATGAAGGTCCATCTGGTATGTTCTGTATTTTTCCATTAGCATCCAAAGTGCAAATATTGCATCCGTTGTTGATCGTCCTGGCGTGAAATTAAATTGATTCCCCGTTATTTCGATCTCTTCTCTCGATCTTGCTTCTATCAGTCTCTTCCAAACTTGGGGGGCACGGTGGCTCAGTGGTAGAGCGTTCACCTCCGGTGCGTGGGGTCCTTGGTTCGATCCCAGCCTGTGCCGTGTGGACTTTGTGGTGGACAAACGCCCTGCTCGTAGGTTTTCTCGGGATTCTCCCATTTTCTTTATTCCACCATTTCACACATCTCTCATCATCACCCTTCTCCTTTAGCCTAACCGGCATAACCGTGGGACGTAAAACTTAAAGATTTCATTTCATTTCATTTTCTCTTCCAAATTTTCATTGCAAGACTCATATATTTTATTCCTCTGTAGTTGCCGCATTCTTGCACATCTTTATTTATACAAACTGGTACAATGTAGCTGCTTCTCCATTTTTGGGGGGCATATTTCCTGTCTCCAATAAAGTATGAAAAAAGTCGAGTAAACCACATCACTTTCACTTAACCTAAACTTTTCCATACTTTGATAGGGAGATTATTCGGTCCTGGAACTTTAGCATTTTTCATCTTTTTCCATTGCATTTTCTAATTCTACCAAACCAGTCCCTGATTCGTGAATAGATTTTTGCAAGCTTTCCTAGAGTTTTCTCTAAATTGTGGTATAAATATTCTTTACGAAAAAAAAAAAAAAAAATCCACAAGACGTAGTGTACTCCAGACAATTAGGCTATTTCGAGCAATTTTGCTGTAAACTGTTCAGTTGCTTTTCTTCACATGCATAAATGAACATTTCTCTAATAATTCTTACAGTATGTCATAAGTTGTGTCTCATGAAAAGATCCAGAAGAGTCCGGGATGAAGAACTTGTGTGTTGTTTACCAAAATTTCAATGTTGTTTCAACTAAAAGAGTACACAGATGACGAGAAGAACCCTAGCAGAAGTAGTGTGACGTAGGTATGGACTCGCCCATTTTTCGCACGGGGGATTCAAATGACACCACGGAATAACACACATATAACTTTACCCGGAATAGCAGACGACATCTAAGTATAGACCACACCAACACTGAAAATGGACACGACTGTGTCGTTGACCTTTCCTCGCTGCCCCTGTTTTAGCGTTCTTCTCGTCATCTGTGAGCTGTACGTTACTCATAATTAATAGTGAGTTCCCTCGTGGCTATATGGTCACTGTACGCACTTTTTGTGCGGGAGATCCGGGTTCTTGTGGAATAGCTATAGAATTTAAGGAGTTATTAATTAAAGAACTAATTTAATAGTCATAATAAAAGATTTATCTATGTGTTCTCAATTTGTAAGAAAACACTTCTATTTACGAATGACCTACACGTATAAACCCATAGGAATTAGAATAGCTTCCGAAATGTGACGAGATAAAGTTCATCCAATAGAGAGGAGGGGCGGATCCAGGACTGACTTCTGGGGAGGGCGGTGGTTTGTCATACTGCTACTTTTAAGGGCTTCAAACTATGGGATGGGTTTTATTTATATATATAAAATAAGAGTTTCCTCTTCTGGGGGAGGGGGACGATCGCCCCGATCGCCCCCCTTGGATCCGCCCCTGATAAAGAGGGATACACTTTTCGAGACGAGAAATCACTATTATGACACATTGTCGAGACAAGAGAGTTTCAACTATTGTTTCATAGGCAACTCTATTTGGAATATAATGATAGCTATCATGCTGGACTCTGCGAAGATGAAAACTTACTTTCAGAAGATTCTAATATAACTCGATGACTCAATGACTGCCCAAATGAATGTCAGTATGACTGAATGATTTAATGCAAGATCAATGTACGCTTACGAGTGCTCTTTGTTCCTACTTTTTGAGAAAGGCAGGATACCGGAATAGGCCAAAGAGAATCCAGTTCTTTATGAGAAAAAGACTCACTAACGCCGAAAAATTTAATTTTCCTAGATTTTGAAACTATTAAAGAACGTGGACTTATCTTTTTTTTTCACAGTGAGAAAGAATAAAATACAGATCTATGATGTACACTCATGTCCAAATGATTGTCGCATATCTATAACTGTCTTCTTGTAAGAATATAATTTGATAACGATTTTGGAAAAAATGAAATGAAATGAAATCTTTGAGTTTTACGTCCCACGATTATGCCGGTTAGGCTAAAGGAGACGGTGATGATGAGTAATGAATGAAATGGTAGAATGAAGAAAGTGGGAGGAAACGGGAGAACCCCGAGAAAACTCACGCACACGGTGTTTGTCCACCACAAAGAACGATTTTAGAGGGTGATATAATCGGGAAATGTATATTTGTGGTAAATTTCATAGGAAAAGAATTATAAATACGAAAATTAGAATGAGTAATACAAAATGTTGCTAAATGGACAAGAAAGTTTTATTTTCGTTTTATTGTTCTTATTTACTGCTCTTTTGACATAAAATTTGCCACATATATATGTCTTTGCCGATTATACACATAGTAACGTTATAAGAAATACCGAGTGAATTCGTTATCAAATTATATTCCTACAACATATTTATAGACATGCGACAATAATTTTGGACATGAGTGTACATAAGGCCGGCACATGTGCGCAGGTTCTGTCAAAGAGTTATTTCAACAATTGTGTCAAAACATTTCCCTGAGACATGCCATGATTTTAAGGAATACCCAATAATTGCTGTTGCACAACGCTTTATTATTCACTTTCTATTGTGTACTTAGAACTTTCAACGTTTCTACGTACTCAAAAGTTTCAAGTCAAACAAATGTTCTCACTGATAATAATTCTGTCTCTTTACTTTTCTACATTATAAAAAATGAGGAGGCATGGTGGCTCAGTGGTAGAGCGCTTACCTCTGGTGCGTGGGGTCCGTGGTTTAATCCCCGACCAGTAAGTTTGTGGTGAACCTATGTGGAATCATATACATAGGTTTTCTCGGGGTACTCCCGTTTTCTTCCACAATTTCACACCATCATTCTTTGCCTTAATCATCATCTTCCTTAGCCTTATTTGTCGGACGTTAATTACTGAAAGATTTTGCAGAAGAAAAGACAAGATGCATAATAAACCAGTTGAGAATGCTTCAAGAGCATTGCCAGAACGAACTTAAAAAGAATGGAGAGATGGAGCGGAAAGGATAACTTTGATTGTTCTTACATGAAAAGTAAATCTTCTTATCCGCACCTTCTTCTGTTTCTCGCAAAAATTCGCAAAATATCATTTCTCTATAACTTACAGTTCCTTAAATCTCTCTATGGCTCCTTAAATCTCCCGAAATTCGAAATTTTTGCCCAATATCTGGGGAACGTTGGCCAGTTGGCCAGTAGCCAATTCATCAGTGGCCATCGGTTACTATTTGCTACCAAAATGTTCACCATCCTGTTAGGTATTGATCAACACCAATACCATCTCTCGATAACTTATGGTTCCTGAGATATGGCTCCTTAAATATCTGGAAATCGGCCATTTTTTGGCCAATATTTTGGAAACGGTAAGTCATAGAGAGATTATATTGGTGTTAATTAATACTAAGAGGATGGTGAACATTGTGATACCGATATTAATTGATGGCCATTGGCCAACTGGCCACTGGCCAAAGCAGTGGCCAGTTGGACAGTGGCCACCGGTTAATATTTGCTACCAAAATATATACAATCCTATTAGGTATTGATCAACACCAATATCATCTCTCTACGATTTACGGTTCCCAAAATATGCCTCCTTAAATCTCTGGAAATCGGTCATTTTTTGGCCAATATACGGGAACGGTAAGAGGGATCCGAAAAATTTAATCACTTTCTTAGATAGATTTTGATGTTCTATCGAATGCAGAATTCAAAATTGAAAAAAATCGCAAATAACACAGACGGACAGATAGACAGACACACAGACATAGGGAATTCAGTAACGAACTTTTTAAGTTTGTTGAATATTAGCGTGTGTCTGTCTAGGGATCATATTCTAACCAATTCCCCACAAAATATTTGAGCTATTTACATTAAATACCAATACGTTTAAAGTAATAAGAAACTATTTACATTTCAATCAAATCTTTTTTGTAAACAAGCATGTTCTTAGTCGCGGTACACTAAAACAAAGTGTTATGTGTGCAATATTGCCAGAACGATTTATTTATTGTCTTGAATGTTTATTATCCAAAAGCATGTGCCTAAAGTGACACACTATGATGCGAGTTTTCGAACGCTACTGGCAACCATGAGTTTCCATGATAAAATGTTTGTAATGATAGCTTTTATACAAGTTACAGTCAGAAGTTCAAAACGAAAAGGCAGTTTAAAACAATATTACACGCTATACTTCTAAATCACTAATAAAAATTGGAATAAAATTAAAATTTTGTCGATCAGATTTTCGTTTGAGTTTATTGTAAATTTGTACGAAAACATCATAAATTAACGTTTAAAAATGCATCAATCTACAACTTGAATAATAAAAAGTTTTTACGTAGGAATTTTGCTTTTTCAAATACAGAAATTACTTTCAGTGTAAATATTAACTTCCGGTTTTGATAACAACCTTCGTGTGATAAAGAGCTTTGTTACAATTTCATTCCATCAACTGCAAATGGATCACAGAGAAAAATCAAACAGAGATACATCAAGTAGTAATTAAAACCTCTTTGAAGTTAATTTAAAACAAGATAGGATCAGATTATAACAACCAGAAAACCCGTAATTAAATCAGAAGTCACGATATTGTATATGAAAAGAAAGAAACTGATTTTTTATAAATCTCATTTGATATTTGCAAATGTACTACAACTAATACATACTTCACATTACTTGTCTATTTAGTTAATGCATATGTATATCATTCAAAATGTACAAGTTTCTCATATATGTCTTTAATATATAATTATGTTAAAAGAGTTGCGTACAATTCACGTTCCCATCGATCATGCAATTTAAGAATGGTTTTGAACATGCAATATTCCAGAATTTCATTACATTAAGTAATTGTTAATATCATAAATATCCTATCGTGCGTGAAATGTAATCAGCCTATATTGTAAGATGAAGCCAAGTAAATCTGTGTCACAGCAGTCTCAAATATGATATTGTCTAAAAAACATTGAGCCTTTAGTGATCAAAATTGAGAATACGGTACAACTATTGTGGTTTGGAAATAATATTACGAAACAATATAGGAACCATTTTGTTCGATAACCTTCTACCAGTCTTCCGGAAACACCATAGTCCCTTCACTAAGTAATTTGATGGTGCCAGGTTCAGACTATATGGTAGTGTCACTAAAATCTCCCAGTCAAGTTATCCCAATTTCTGACAGATCGTTAAAAATGTACGCGGTCTGACTTTGTTAGCTTGGTATACGACATCCTTTTTGTTGGCCAGTTTCTGTTGTTTCTTTTGAATTGGTAGGTGCACTCGCATTAATTGTTGACAGTGCGAATCCGAATCTATCGTTTTGAACGGCAGTAGCAGCTCGTGATGCACGGTGCCTTTCTAATCTCATTAAACGCACAATATTAAATTACAGAGCGTCAGCGTGGTTCTGGCCACAGTTGGTGGATCTTCTTTCTTCAACTCAATCGCATTTTGTTGTCGTATGATATTTACTTTTCATCACTCATGATCAACCGCTTCAGAAATGCTTCAAGTTGCTTCGTTTCAGCAGAGATTCGCAAATTAACATATTTTCCTGAATATTGATTAAACACCACTCAAATTTCTATAAAACATTGTGTATGTTTACTCGGACATTAGGCACTTACTTTTATAGTTTGGGATTGAAATGAAGGAGAGGAAGGATTGCTCCCTTAAACAATGCACAGCAGCACTAGATATAATTCATGTAGGAAGTGCGTTGCCATACTTTAGAACAAAGAAATAAATTTCTTTTTTTTAAAAAAAAAAAGCAACTGAACATCGTACAAATACAAGGTATAATGAGCTTAATTTTAGAAACTGCAGAATAAAGATAAAAATTGTTAATACAGAAATGAATAAACAGAGTTACCATAAGAAACAATATAAACATTTTGTGGTTGTTTATCAGTTGTATAAACGCTCAACCATATATATATATATAAGGTAAACGCGCCTGAATTCGACAGGCACCCGAATTCGACATACCTGTGCTTAAATGTTGTGAAATAAGCGTAAGATGTCATCCCTGCGATCGTGAATAGAAATGGCAACATTATGGGAGTGTCTTTTCTCATGTCAAAAGTACGGTTACAGTAGATGAGTCATATGTATGGAGAAAAGAAGTACATTGTTGTGTGTGTGACACACTCTTCGAGAAAAAACACATAATCTTAAGGAAAACATAAGACGGCAGGTTATTTTCGTAAGACTTTTATTGAAGTTAGGTTTGCTTCAAGCAAATAGTGGTACTTTAATGTTGTAAAGGAGTTTCAATCAGTGCGTTTTGTGTTCTTCTGTGAGGACAAAGGTTGTGATGTAACATGAACGGGGGGTTGTCGAAAACACGAGCCTTTATTTGTAACGTGAACCGGATTTCGACAATGTTGTCGAATTCATGCTCAATAGTGCAAATATAATTTTAACTGAATATCTAAACGTACAAGTATGTTCAAAGTCTTTCATAAAGTTATTTGTTACATAATTTTCCGATAGTTGTAACCTCAGTTCGATATGGAATGTCGAAATCAGGTTCCTGCATGTCGAATTGAGGATCATCGAAGTAACTACTCAGTTCAGAAAATTTAAGTTGTGTTCTTTTGCCCGTCTGATAATTTCTGCATAATAATAAAACAATATTTGAAGCTGAGAAGAGATTACTACTAATAATAATGCCGACTTAATGTTTTACATGGATATAATTGAAGGTGTCGAATTCAGGTACCACAACTGTCGAAACCAGGTGAAGTGTGTCGAATTCGGGTTCCATTGGCGAGTTCCAGTTTCATAAAAAAATTTAACATTAGCATTTGAGCCTTGAAGTGACTTTTAGTATTAGTAGAGACTGTACATTTCAAGGAAAAAAATGGGCCAACACCGACCAATATTATGGCCACAATAGACAATTGATTTTGAAAAAGTCCTTAACCTGTCGAAATCCGGTGCGTTTACCTTATATATCTATTGTTATTACAAGGAAGGGAGCGGAGACTCCAAAGTTGAAAATATAAACTAAAAACTAATTCTACGGCTTATAGAATCCGAAGTTCAATAACGGATAGTATTTTTTTTTAATCTCCATTGACTTCTGTTCTTAGCTAACTATCAAGTAGATCCAGTTTCTACTTTGTATTCCTATTTCTGTTAGATTCAGCTTAATATTGTCCTCCCATCTGCGCGTAGGTCTTCCTAATGGCCTTTCTCTGATTAGGTTTCCAATTGAAAATGTATTACACACAAAATGTCGATAGTATATTACTCCAAAATATTTCATTTATTTATTTTTAAGGAGAAGGGATCCAATCAGACCAGTACGAAAGAAAGCAATCTCAGTCTTTGAAGTTAAATGGAGACAACTGAAAATCTGAAGAATTTATCGGTATTTAATACTATAAATCGGTATTTATAAAAGTACAAAAATAATCAACAATTGAACTAGGAAGTAATAAGTAAGATTAGAAGTAATAGAGAGAATTTTTAAGGGGTGCCTTACATTCTTTTGCCGTTTCTACTCTGAATTTAAAAAAAAAAATACAATTTATATTCTAATGTGGCTTATTTTCAGGAAATACGGTACCGTAAGATGCAGTTACTTTGCACTTCAGGCGTAACTTTGCACAAAATATGAAGAGTTGCACAGTCCTCTGTTGGTAAAACCATGAACTGTAAAAGGAAAGTTTCAACTGTCACCGTAAGATAGAACATCTAACCGTATTTCGGCTATAATGTTGGCGGTTAACATCAGTTCTAATCACCCGAAGAATTTGTTGTTACAGAGATATGGAAAGCAGTCCCTGTAAAGGCCAACAAAATTTGAAAGATATCACCTACAAGAATTTCTGTCAAAGTTAAGTCAGTTTCGTAGAATACTACTGTGTATAACGGGACTTTGAAGCAATAGTTGAAGTGTGAAACGTTTTAGTCATAGAAAGAATAAATCAGGGAGAAGTTGGTATCAGCCTCTAGTCGGGGTTATTTTCCACCGGTCCAAAATACTCCAAAATATGATATTCCTGAACATAAAGAGCAACAAGGGGAAAATCAGTTCACGAGGATTTTTTTTCTGTTCCTGAGTTGGCATTTTTGTTGGACATATGTTAAACTATCAGAATGTGATTCCTGTCCCGGTACCAGAAAGTATATAATTTTCTTTATAAATATCGATAATTCATACTAAGTAATGATACCGGTATTATCATTCTAATATCAATATTTATAGACTGCATGCAGTTTTGTGTGCGGAGTGAAATGTATAAATACTGAAGGAAAAACATTGCACAGAAACATTATGTTCATATGTTGAACATATTTTTTTCTATGTGGTGCAAAGTATCCTCACCTATGGGGTTACTTTGCACCAAAGTTTATATTTCATTAACTATAGTCATACTATATGTTTACTAATGCACATGCACGAATATTTTCCTTATATATATATATATATATTAGGGATGGCCGGATCCGGATCTGGCCGGATCCGAAGATCCGGATCTGATTGGGTCCGGATCCTTTGGATCCGGATCTCGGACCTGGATCCGGATCTCGGATTTCGGATCTGGATCCGGATCTCGGATTTCGGATCTGGATCCGGATCTCAAATCTCGGATCTGGATTCGGATCTCGGATCTGGGTCCGGATCTCGGATTTTTGGATCTGGATCCGGATCTCGGATTTCGGATCTGGATCCGGATCTCGGATTTCGGTTCTGGGTTCGAAATTCGGATCTGCATCCGAAATCCGGATCTCAGATCTTGATTCTTATCCAAACCCACATCCCACCCAAATTGTGATAAACATGAATATCAAAATTCACCGAAAGTAATTTCACGAAGTCCTGACAGTGAAGAAGAAAACAGAAAATTAAGACGGATATTGACAAGTCTATTTGTCTCCTTCATTCTACACTAAAGATCAAATGCTTGCCTTACTAAAAAATAATCTGATTTGCCCCGGATGAGAATTCGAATGTCGAATCTAGGTCCACCCGGTTGCAGGACCGAGATGAAATACACACATATTTATATTTGAAACCGGAATACAAAACTCGAATATTTAAAACTCCTCAATACACCTATTTCATTGACAGTTAAGAAAACAAACAGTTAAGACAAGTATTGACTAGTTTTTACGTATATTTATCTTGCTCAGTCTGCTCTAAATATCAAATGTATACCTTACAATTAGATTTAATAATTATTTAGTAAATCACAATATGAGCACCGAGAATAAACTATGAATTTTGGTGCCTCTTATCTAGATAAATATTCTTTTTCAGGGCCAAGTTGCGCTTTAACATGACTTTTTATGAGTGTTGTGTTCAAATACGAAAACTGTAATGGCGACTTGTTTGAAATAAATGCCTTTTCTTTTTTAGCAATAAAGTTAGGTACTTTCACATTGAATAAAAATTAGCAAAGCACATTTCACTGATTAGAGTGCTGGTTCTTATGAAAGCTTTCACACTGAACCGGAAGATTTCCTCATGTGGGTATCGGCTTGCTGAAAGACGTGGTTTATCAGGAGGTCGGCCAAGATTATTTTGGACTTAGCCTCTAGACTGTTTCTGGTCTTAATTATTCCCATATAACAAGACTAACCATATATAATGTTGGTTCGAAATGATTTAAAATATCACTAATTGACCTTAAGGGGATAATCACGATTTAAATATTCGTAAATCAGAAGAGATGTAAAAGTTAAGCGTTAAAATAAATCCGATAATTCCTAATGCAACCTAATGATAGCAATAAAATTCCTTATGTAACATTTTCAAACCTAAGATTAACAGTTTTGTTCTTGAAGAGGGTTTATGGCAACATAGAATATTATAAATCCAATTATCATAAGTAGTAACTCTGACAGCCCCGTATTTCACATCACCATCGCCCATCATCCTGACAAGTGGGCAATTCACTTACCCACAATGACTTTTCAGGCATTCCAGTGACATCAATATGTCAGTTTGGGTTTGGGATCATGCTTCGGTGAACCTTGACTATCACCATCAGCAGCTATTAGAGAATCAGAACTTATTTCTGTATTACACAATGTGGGTAACTATAGCTTTTCGTCTATAGAAGACAGAGAGCGTGCCTTAGGTGCCCGTGGTCATGGGTTCAATTCCCGGAGAGGCACTGAACAATTTCGATGATGTTAACCCAGTATCGTGAGAACAATTGGGGAGTTATCTTAAGTAAGAGGTAGCGGACTGCAGTCTAGAAAGCCGGCATTAGGGACTTCGGGTGTCGATGCGTTGACTACACATCCCCGCTTTGAACGTAAGCCCGCTGGTAGGAACCAAAGGACTGTTGTGCCAAGAATTTAGTTTGTTTTAATTATCATAAATGGCTTCCTTATTATTAAATTTTATCCAATATTTTCTTTTCAACTAGTTTGGGAAACTCAGAGCTAGCTACTTGTTTTCTTTTTAATTCATGTTCATAGTTAGCACAAATAATCACTAAGGAAAAACAATCTTTTCAGTAAAATTCGCCTCGCGTCTTTCGTAGCTCTAAGTTTAGTTATTTTTAGTTTTCTTTTTTTTTTTTCAAGTTGAAGGGCGGTTTATCATTTCCCCCAAGCTTTTCTTACTTTTTTTCTATTTTTACCTATGTTTCTTTGCACGGACATTGCGGCTATACGCACGTGCTTAGTGTGTTCGTTTACAAGAGCGGGCCATTTTCCTGCCACTATAGAAAGTAAGAGTGCACTGTATCAGAGAAATATTAATTGACGTATATAAGTGAACATATCTATGACGAAGTCATAATTACTCAGTTTTTGCATCGTACATAGTTTCCTCATCCTTATTAATCTCTTCACCCTCGCTTCCTGAAATTCCAGTTCTAGTATTCTTTCTTAATGGGGAACTGATGTCTCATGTAGGCTTATTAACTATAACATCAGCAATAAAGAAAGTACGGTTTAATTTGCACTAATTTTAAAACATTACGTTAATTAAATAATAATAATAATAATACGGAGCGAGCTCAGGCTACTTGTTAGGATTCTTGCTTCGCAACTGGATAATACCGGGTTCGAATTCGGAGACCAACCATTCTGACTGAGGATTTTCCAGGGTTGTTCCTCAGTTATACTGGGCAAATGCTAGGTTAGTACCTTGATCTAAGGCTCTGGAGACCTTCCTTTCATTCCTTTTCCAATGTTTTCATCTGTTGATTACTACAGTGTAAAATGGCCTCTGAGGATGTATCTGGTAGCTTATAGTAAATAAACAATAACGACGTAATATATCTTCACGAAACGTGTAGGTTAATTTAACTACAGCCTTACAGTCCCAATAGATAGCTAAAGTTTTAATATCAATTTCCTGACTTTTATATACTATTTTCATATTGTTTCAGCTTTCAATTTTCTCATGTATGTTCCCACCGAGAATTGAACCTGAGATCACATGAACAAATGCGAATTTTTTAAAAATATTTTTTAACACTTTAATATACAAAACACAAAACGCTTCAATGATACGATGCATGGATATGTTTTGGTTACGTCCTGCAATGTATGATTAAAGAAGCCAGGAGGGTGAAGAAAAAATAACAGAAATCTCTTTCATATTTACTCCTTCAACAAACTCCCGACCTCAAAAGGGCAAGCCATAAGTTAGGTAATAAAGTCATACAACGAACACAACCATATCGCTCTCCTGAAATTCTCGTGTGTATGTTTAAAAATCTACTGTTGTTCCACGCCAAACAGTCTATATTTTTTGTTGTATATACCTTCGAAGTGAAAGATATTCATTATTACATTTGTTGGTGGTTGGACTCGTGAGTCAGAAACTACTATTAATAAAGAGTTTGTTTTGTCAACTATCCCTGCGATTAGAAGGGCCGTATCTAAAAGATATTTCATTTGTATGTGAGAAAAGAAGAAAGTTTATTTTCTAAGAATAAAAGAAATATTTTCAATATGAAGCTAACATTAAGTTTCGAAGAGGAGCTAAACAGAAGAATTTGTTACCATTTACATCAGTTTTCAGACAGTTCACTATACTCTGAAATGGGAAGAAATCAAACTGGGAAACATTTTACTAAAGAGACTTCGACAGAAAGTGCAACATGTAAATATTGCAAGGTTAAAATAAAATAAAGAACAAAGGTAATACAAACGTGTTATGGAAACATTTAAAAGCACAGCAACCTACTATATCAGTGAATCTTTAAAAAAGTTTCAACGAATTTTAGATATTCAATTTTATCATCACAATTTCAGATGTAGGTTTGGATACAAATCAAGATCTGAGATTCGAATTTCGGATCCAGATCCGAGATCCGAATTTCGGATCCAGATCCGAGATCCGGACCCAGGTCCGAAATCCGAATTTCGGATCCAGATCCGAGATCCGGATCTCAGGTTCGGATCCGAGATCCGGATCTAGGTCCGGATCCGGCAAGATCCGGATCCGGATCTCACTGGATCCGGGATATCCGGATCCGAAAATTTTTGGCCATCCCTAATATATATAATACAGTGGCGTATTTAGGGGGCTTCCGGGCTTAAGCCTCCCCCGAAATCTTACTTATTATAGTCAAGTATATGAAATATCTTGCAGAATTTTCACATTTTCAGGTAAAGCCCCCCACGTAAGAAGAGGAAGTATCATTAACCTTGTTTAACCACACCCGAGCCAGTTTATATATATATATATATATATATATATATATATATATATATATATATATATATATATATATATATATATATATATATATATATATATTGGTCTAGGAATTAATTCGTGCGGTTGGTACGCACACATTGAAGCTGTAGTACAAACACAAAATACATAAATACCTTAAGAAAAATATTGTCCATCGCTAGCCACCACTTTCGCCCATCTGTCAGGCAATGTACGGATTCCGTGGCGAAAGAAGTCCTCATCCTTGGAAGCGATCCAGTCAGAGACCCATGTTTTGATATCTTCTGAAGAAGTAAACCGCTGTCCAATCAAATCGTTGTTCATGCAATCGAACAAGTAGTAGTCCGAAGGAGCAACGTCTGGTGAATACAGCGGGTGGGGTAAAACTTCCCATCCGACATTTTCTAAATAGGTTTTGACCGGTTTTGCGACATGTGGGCGAGCGTTATCATGTTGAACAATAAGTTTATCATGTCTGTTCTCCCATTCTGGTCGTGTTCTGGCCAGAGCTTGCTTCAAACGCATTAATTGTCGTCGATAACGTTCTCCATTCATAGTTTCACCCGGTTGCAGCAGCTCATAGTACACCACACCTTTCATATCCCACCATATGCACAGCATAACCTTTGCACAGCGAATATCTCGTTTTGGTTGTGATGGACCTGGTTCACCTGGTTTCACCCAGGCCTTTTTTCGTTTAGGGTTCTCGTAATGGATCCACTTCTCATCACCCGTAATAATTCGATGCAGAAACCCCTTTCTGCTCTGTCGTTGAAGCAGCAATTCGCAAATGGTTTTTCGTCTTTCAACGTCTCTGTCTTTCAATTCATGTGGAACCCAATGTGACATCTTTTGAATCATTCCCATGGCTTTCAAGCGTTTGGAGACTGTTGTTTGATCAACGCCTAATGCTGCTGCAAGTTGTTCCTGCGTTTGACACGAATCCTGCTCGAGCAATGCTGTCAATTCTTCGTCTTGAAATTTTTTTGGCTGTCCAGCTCGCTCTTGGTCTGCCAAGCCGAAATCACCACTTCTAAACCGTGCAAACCACTTCTGACACGTTCGCTCAGCTAGAGCATGGTCACCATACACTTCCACCAAAATACGATGACTTTCAGTCGCACTTTTCTGCATGTTAAAGTAATGCAGCAGGACACCCCGCAAAAACACTTTATCAGGCACAAATTGCGCCATGTTCACTTAACTACAAACTGGTGTTGTTGACGCTTTAATACACTGCCCTATACTACGAACGATACGCGATGACAGGGGTTTGCAAGACATTTGTGGATACACGGAACTGTGGGACGCTCCGTTCGTTGCGCCATCTCTTGTCCACCCGCACGAATTAATTCCTAGACCAATATATATATATATATATATATATATATATATATATATATATATATATATATATATATATATATATATCTTGCTATTATATGTTTAAAATACATTGTTCTAAATCATTACGTTTGTGAGTTACATGCGATATTCTTTAAAGCTCCTTATATTTGGTGCAAAGTAAACCCCGTCTTGCGGTATGTAGTTAGTATAATGGATTTTTTGCGAGTCAAATCTAATCGACGACTCATAGGTTGGAGACCCTTATTTCATAAGATACATACAACACCCATTATTACATTTTATTCAATTTGACACTAAAGTAATCTTATAAAAGGGATATTTTGTGTCTTCTATACAATCTGCTTTTAAAGAGAACTCACACTCAGCGGGGAAAATATAATCAGAAATTCATTGTTGTCAGAAGTTCCCGTGAAGTTAATTTAAGCACAGGCTAAAGAAAGGAACAAAAAGAAGGAAAGACCATCCATCACAATCAGTAAATGTTAAGAGAAAAAAAGAGCAACTGCTCCCTTGTACCTCCATAAACCCCCTGAAGCGTTCATGAAAAACAGCAACCATGGCATTACAAGGTCGAATTAGAGAGGTTTCGTGAATTCCCGAAGATATCGTATACGGGTTTGTGTTGTAAAGTGAAATTCCTGAGGTGGATATGTAAAATAAAATAAAATGGAAAAAGGAAGTATGGAATTTTTATGGCGCATACTGCAGTGGTATTGATTTTGGTTGAATGTTTCGAAAAGCCACAAATGTTCCAGCAACTGTGAATATCTCAACCTCTGTTTATGTTTTATTTGTGTATGCAATTACAAGTAAACTAGACCGGGGAAACAAAGAGTCTCAGATGTGCTTGTATGTTGTCTGGGTTTATATAACGCATATTGGATGTTGCAAGTTAAAAAAATTGACAGAAAATGTACTATCTCAAGTACTATATAGGAAAAGCAGTAGCATTACCAGCACAAAAATACCTACTTATTATTATTATTATTATTATTATTATTATTATTATTATTATTATTATTATTATTATTATTATTATTATTATTATTATTATTATTAACATTAACATTTGTAATTTAAAGCTACTTGAAAGTCTGGACATTCTGCTTTTACAGCGAAGCCTTTAAATTGAAATATTGGAATCTAGAGTATAGATATTTACAATTGCAAACAACCATGTATAATATGAAAGGAGCAAACAATCGATTTAAATTTATTTTTACACACCAAATCCTCTGTAGGTGTGAATTCAATAACATACCAAGAGTGAAAAAGTGATTGTCTGGACCGGGACTCGAACCCGGGATCTCCGGCATACTGTGCCAATGCATCAACTATCACTCCACCCAGTCCACTTCCCAGAACAGTCAAACTCTCTCACTGTTGCAGTTGGCGCTCTCCACTCAGATCACATGGTTGACGCATCGGTGCGGTTTAGCGGAGATCCCGGTTCGAATCCCGGCCAAGCAAATTTTTCACTCGTTGTAAAGTATGTACAATATTTTAATAATAATAAATGTAAATACTGAATAAATAAATGTTTATTTAATGAAAAGAGTACTGTCAGTGATTTTAATGTAAAGTGCTTGTAATTTTTTAATAATTGATTTATCCCAATCCTAATTTCTAGTTTATCTGAAATAAATATATTTTTACAATATATTTGTTAGGTAACTTTTCTGTTTGCTAGAGTAAAATCTTGCAATTTATATTTCATGCATTTCCATAGTAACTAAAATTCTGAATTTTTGTACGAATACTTAACCCGATGACAATACTTTTTTTAAATTTTGGTTATAACATATCGTATTACCGTAAAATTAATTATTTAGAATGAATTGTCGAGCGCCTGGTGCTTATGCAACCTAAGCACTCACAGAAGTGTGGTTAGTTGCATGCGATCTGTACTTTACCTATCAAAAAATCTGAGTTTCCCATTTTTATATTGTTCTGGATGAAAATTAAGGGAATCTTGTAAGTCTTGTAAAACGCCCTTAGAAAAACAAGTATGTGATTTCACACAGTAAAACCATGCAGTATTTATTTTATGTCTATTTCCATTCCAACAAATATGTAGTTTATTGTGGACCCACTGTGGCTCAGCGCAAGAGCGTTCACCTCTGACGCGTGGAGTCCCTGGCTTTTCCACGCCAATGAGCTTTGAGGCGGACAAATACCGTATGCATTGTTTTTCTCGGGGTTTTTCTATTTCCTCTCGCTTTATTTATTCCATCATTATCATCCACTTCATCATCACCGTGTCCCTTATCTCCATTGCATAATCGTGGTACTTTTTTTTTTTTTTACATGTAACTATCGTATTATTTTTCAATTTTATAACGGAATATTTTCATTGGAAATATCTAGTACCTTAGGTGGACACCAGAAGGTGCTTCCAATAGGATAACTTAACTTGCATTGTTTACACCACTTTTAACTCCCTCAAATGCAAAAATAATTATAAAGGATTAAAAGAAAATTAGGTTGAAAGAGTAAATTATTGATTGCAAGATATTGAATAAAAACTCAGAAGTAAAGAACTGTTCAGAAAACATAGCTTTTAGAAAATACACAATAAAGGAGAATATATACTCTTACGTTTTAGTATTTTTTGTGAATATTTTATAGTTTTAGTTTTCCAGAGGTTTTTAGTCGCATTTCTTCATTGCACCTCACAAAAAATCTTTTAAATGAATTTTATTACGTATTATGAATTTTATAATTATTTTTAGAAAGTAGTTTTCAATTATTTACCTCATGTTAATATGTGATAAAGAGAAGATCTTAACCTGGTGCGTTTGTTCGTACCAAGATCGTGCCATGAAAAAGAATGGAAAACAGTCTAAAAAATTAAAGAATTTATGTTAAGAGTAAGTTGAAGATAACTTAGATTGTCATTTATCCAGTAGAATTTCAGAGAGGATTTCGACTCTCATAAGTGTTTTTCGTGTGGTTATTTATTACTACCTTCGAAACTGTTCAACTCAATTGAGTAATTCTTTCCAATAGAAAGAATGTTTCTTTTGAGTGGCTGCAGGCATAACGCTTTAAAGCGAAGCTTAAAGCATCATGCTGTAGGTCAGATCCGTATCCAGGGGGGTCTAGGGGGGCCGGGCCCCCCCAAAATTTTCGCTGGCCCGCCCTAAAATTTTCATGTTAGGCTTGTAAATGAACTATAATATGGTGATGAACTATAATATAGTTAGATCGCCCCCCCCCCTAACTTCGGCCGGGCTTCCCCCTACATTTTTGAGCTGGCAACCGACCTGCTGTAGGTTACCTGCTTTTGTGTTTCTGAGAAACTGATAAATAGCACCAAAAGTAGAGCAGGATGAACGCAAAACATTACTGCATGAAAATTTTATTATTGTTACATATTGCGTTACAAATGTTAGATATATCAGCATTACTTCACGCATAGGAGCCAGAACCTTATCAGACATCTTCAGCCCCATTAATATTGTCTTTGAGAAGCTGAATTTGTTTCCCAATGTTTCAGTGTCATTTTCGTGTTCTTAAAACGATTTTCCTAAGTTTTTAAAAATAACTACTCATGTAACCATCTATTGTAGGTTATTTAAATAGCATGAGTAGATAATGTCAATAAAACTAGAATTACCAGATTACCTGTTTTTACCGGTTAGCAGCCTTTTATGAGGTACTTTTTCTTCTCCCGTTTAATTATCCCTAGAACCGTTTAATTATTCCATCCCTAGTACATGGCTATCCAATGCGTTTTAATGGCTCATGGGTACGCTTAGAATACGCTGACCATGTATTTAAATATGGATGACTAATCACAATGCTCTGCAAACACGAAAGCAATAAAACACGCAGAGTACGTCGGCTCGAGCGTATTTGGTGCGTTTCGGAATAATAGACCGCCTGCCGTTTTGGAATCAGTAAAAGATGTCTAACCATAAGTCTAAAAGAAGGGGAAAAAAGGAAAGACGTGTTGCCAGGGGATTTTTTTTAGCAAGAAACAGCTGATTGGAAGATTCTTTATGCAGAGTATTGGAACTCTGCTATTATAAAGGATGTAAGTGTATAACAAAAGAAAATTCACAAAAATGCAAGGAAATTCCGTAAAATTAGCTCATCACTGAAAAATCAATGTAACACAAAAGGGTTATTTCTCGTGATTTGCATGAATGAGAATAAGGGTGTGGTAGTAAGGCCTGGAAACCCTGACTGGCTCACAGCATGATTTATAACTCTGGCTAAAGTAAAATTACCAAGTAACCACATAGGTCGCGCTCATTCCGGGGGTAACGCATCGGAAACGCATCCTCGATTAGTCATAGTCTAAAAAACAAAAAAGAAATTTTTCTAACTGTAGTGTAAAGTTTGTAAAGCTCGTTCTTTCTCCAGCTCCAAAAAACAAAGAACAATAGGTATAACAGTTGTTACTTTCTTTGTTTCTTGTCCTCAATGTCCTTTAGCCCCTTTGTATTTCTGTTTTTCCTGTTACCATGTGTAAAGATGAGGTCCGTGTAGTATTATTGAACATATACGACTTCAACTGCAGTTCCCTGCTTGGCATAAAGTCATTTCTTCAATTCTATAGCATATACCTATAGCCACTGCATGTGTTACAGTACATTTACGAACAAGAGAACTGACTGGAGTGTTAGAACCAAAATTGATATCCGTGTGTTTGTATAATTTGAAATATACTATGTACAGATTATTATGATAGTATCGTATTTAAGATACAGGGCTAGCATAAATGATTCATTCATTCTCAAAATGTTATATTTTCATAAGTATTACACGTAGGTCTATACACATGAAAGATGTATGAAAAGAATCCCAAACTCATAAAATTTATTCACCATTTATATATGCTTACCTATATGTAGGGATGCGCACGAGACAAGATTTATGGCTGTCTCGATTCGAAAATATGCTGTAAAAGTGATGTCTCGACTCGAAAAATATAAATTTTTCTATTGGAAGAGCCGTGTCTCGACTCGAATTTTGTCAGGAAAATCCTGTCTCGACTCGTCTCGTGCTCAACCCTACCTATTTGATGACACGACACACGTCCAGATAATACTCGACGACTTTTTTCTTGCTTTCCCTCCATTTTTGACAGGTACTAATCTCGTACTACCGCCATGTGCGCCGACTACGTCGGTGCTCCGGGGCTCCAGTACCCACGCAATAATCTTGTGGGTTAGTTTCGAGCAGAGTTTGAACCTGTTTCTCTTGCGTTTAAGTCAGCCGTGTTACCGACTGAGTTGGGGCAGCCCCAATCTATATTTATAGTACCGGTATATTTTACTTTATCACAGCACAACCCTTTATGACAGTGTTCATAAAAGATTTTAACTAAAAATAAATCAATCAAATATAGACACTTCCCTGAAAACATATAGGCTAACATGTCCCGTTATTGATATGCACCCACATAAATTTTGGAAAGTCGGCGCCGTTGACTGCCACACCCGATCGGAAAGATAATGGACTCATGCTACCACCTGGAACACACAATACAAACTTGGTTAGTTTGTGGTTGTTTTCATACATCTTTCATTTCTGTACGTATATGTACGCCTTTAAAAAAACATACGATATAAAAATCATTTGTTCAAAGACATTTCAAGTTTGCAAATAGGCAATTTTCTGACTTACTGAATTTTTATTGACGGCCATGAAGAGAGGTTGTTCTTGAACTTTATTCCCTGTTCCAGGTTTTAATCGCTCGAAAAAGACTGCTGTACTATACAGGGTAGCCCAAAAGTAGGTATATAGTACCGTACTGATCAGCTCATTGCACTTCATATAATTTCTTATTGTTATCCATCAGGTAGACTTAGTTTCTCTATTATTTGTTCTTAATGTGTTTTTACTTACATCTTAAGCTCGGAAGAGCCGAAGCATATAAACCCGTAAACTAGAATATTACACTTGATCAATACAGGGGTGTATACCTACTTTGGGGCCACCCTGTATATTCAAGATTTCTTGTCATTCCGGCATCTTAATTACTAGTAGTCTTGATAGAAGAATATTACATTACACGATGATTTGTTGATACTTCGAAAGAGAAGTGTGAGTTCTAGTGAAGTGTCTTACTTTTAGTCATTTCCTGGTGAACAATGCTAACTGCGTAAATTTGAAATGTGGATCAATTTGAAGTGAGAACGAAAAAAAGAGTACACAATAAATCTTCTTCATTACTGTTCCAACTACATTGTAACTAAAGTGAGTAGTTTATTGTTAGCTAGTAGGAACGGGGAACTTAAGCGTATAAGAAACAGGAAGCAAAGTGGAGGAATAACTTCTCATTGCGCCCACGAGAGAAGAGAGAGGGCTTAGGTTAAAAATTGTGTAAAGCCACAAGATGTGTAAATCTGCCACTGATTAAGATCAGTTGCTTTTCAACCAACCAACCCTACGTCCCTTGTTTCGATTTATATTAACTGAGCCCAGTAGGGTTGCAAACGAGGCAAGAGCTGGGGGCTACCTCGTCTAAAAAAGGTTTTGTGAAACTGATGTCTCGTCTCGGAAAGTGCATCTGTTTCTATTGCAAGAGATCGTTCTCGTCTCATATCTCACCTTGAAAATTCTATCTCGTCTCATATTTCACCTTGAAAGTTCTATCTCGTCTCGTATCTCACCTTGATAATTCTATCTCATATTGTATCTCACCTTGAGAATTCTATTTTGTCTAATATCTCGCCTCATATTTCATCTTATACCACTCTTCGAAATTTCTATCTCGTCTCATATCTCACCTTGAAAATTCTATCTCGACTCGAATCATGGGCAACAGTAGAGCCACTCAATGTTTTCTTCGTGTTGGCGCTTATAATCCCAAGCCGTCACTGGCAGATCACTTCTTACTGATGTCATATTTTGCCACCACTGGCAGGTCACATGCTGCGAATTGAAAAGTTACTTTGCACTATGGCACTCAACTAACATTTTTTGAATCTTAACGTAGTCTTTATCCATTTTATTACCGTCTCTCAATTACTCTTATTCTTCTTCTCCCTTTTTATACTTCCACAACTATTCACAATACAAATATATATATGCTTGCACGAATTTCCATGCATTTAGCTAGAAGGGGTCGGCAAAGTGGATCGAATTCAAAATGGCAGATGCAAGAAAAAAAGAGAGTTTTCTGAGAACCACTTAACTTCTTCACAGAAGACGGTATCAAGTCATGTAAGACAATTAGCTGGAAATATTTACTGCCTCTTGACTGAAAAAGTTTCATTTTCGCACGATATGCTAAGATTAATTTTTTAAAAATACTTCCGGAAAGTCACAGTACTTTTGTTTTCTCCTGTCTCCTGATTCTGTTTTGGAAAAGTCAACACGAAAAAGGGTCAATTGCGAAATTTAGCAAATTGAACTTTACTATACCAAAAACTGGTAACACATAGGGCTAACACCTAACCGGTATTTTACCTGCTGACCGGTATTTTTGTCACATTGAAAGTTATATAGACAGCAAAATTCCATCTTCCTCTAATTTTATACTTATTTATTATTACTTTTGCTTTTTTAAAAAAAGTGTTGGATCAAGCGCTGATAAGTGGAGAAATTCGTTACCAAACGTGCACCCAGAAAGTTTCCTTGGGAGGGGTCTAAGCTTTTGGGGTTAATCCAATTCTACAAGCCACTACGTCTTTGTAGTATTGAACGGCTATTATTCTGCAGCACCCAAAAAGACGATAAGTAATTGTAAAATACTCCCAACTACATTTTCAGGAAAAAATGATAGAACTAAATTGTGTTTATAAGAGAAAGAATACAGATGAAGTTTAAGATCAAATTTTCATGCTACACCAATCATTTCTCTGTTAAACAAGTATAGTTTTATTGACAAAATGTGCAAATGTATGTTAAGGTGGATCACCACCCGGAAGTCAGTACATATTTTAGCTCATTGCCTTAACTACAGCTCAATGAAACGTTACATATTATAAATATTGTACTAGAAGATAGAGTAATGTTTCAGCTACAGCACAAGATACTGATTAATTTGGTTGTCTCTCTTGATATCGAAAAATGTAACAAATAAAAGAAAATATTTGATTTGTTTTACAATGAGCACACAAGATGGCACTTGCTATAAGATCTTACTAGAAATGCTCAGTTTTACGAAATGTTTATTTGTATGTGTAAAGTATTTTAAAGTAACGATTTTATTACGAAATAGATATATTGCTTGATCGTTTTTCGTATTAAGTTTAATATTTTATTTAAATATTAATTTGCATTTAAGGAAATAGATTTTGAGACGAAACTTGCGCAGAACGCTATAATGCGTTGTTGCCTTTGTACGTTTACTGTAGTAGTAACAATAAGAAAATTCCAGGATTGTAGCCTTGCAGTTCGAGAAGAGGAATTGCGGTAAGGGTCGAAAACTAATTTCTCCAGTAAGTATCCAAGCAGAATTCCACGATTACTTCCTTTATTATCTGGCATCAATAAATACTCGAAACTATCTGGCAACGCCACACTATTTAAGCAGCGTTTAACATAGTACTGGGAACACCTAGTGATCCACCTTAAGTTAGGAAGTTTTGGGAGGTTCGGGCCCGGTGGATTTCCCTTGGGCGCGCCCCTGTTCGTAACTATTCTACTAGTAGACTGTTAGTTGCCAAATGAATCTAAAAATTTATTGATCATACCAGAAGATAGGTGTGATGTGTATATATAACAGTGCTTTTCTATGTTAAGAAATTGAAGCTGTCTGTCATATGTCCAATGTTACTGAATGATTGTATTGCTCATGCAACCATAAACGTAACCGTTCTATCTGTCCAAATACTTCTTGAGAGATCCATTAATATTGTGTGGCATTGAAGAGCAAAGTTTTATAATACTCAATTACTACTTAAATATTAAAAAAAAATACTTCTTTGAGGTTTAAAAGTAGACAGTTGAACAAGTATGCAACCTCAGGCAATAGACGCGCCTGCTACCGTCATATATACAAATATCTCATTTAATTGCACGAATTTGGAAACTTTTCCATCTCGAATGAAGTGTTAAATTTTACTGTTGTCATACACAGTTCCTTTCGGATATTGGTCATAAAGAACAGAACTTCGTGTGTTAGGACTTTTGATATACAAAATACAAATATATCGTTATTTGCATAAATTTGGAAATGTCACACCGTGATGGAGAAAGAAGAGGATTAAGCCACACGCTTCTTTTGTACTGTTGATCATAAAAGCACGAAATTGGTTGTATGTATAGGGTTTTATTGGATTAGAAAATGTGATTATTTCATTTACTTGCGTGGCTTCAATACACAAAACTCAGAGGAAACATAGTGTTTCCAGTAAAAATCAAATATTTGTGCTAGTAAAGTTCCAATCTACTGTGAAGTATTCGAACATCATGGACTAATTGGACTTCGAGATGATAAATTGGGATGGACTTATTATGAGATGATAAAAGTTGGACTCTTATTATACACTACATTATTTTTCAATTCAGGTGCTTGTCATAACGTTTTATAAGGTTTGAAATTCCTTTGCAAAAAAAAAAAAAAAAAGTACCCCGCCTGGGAATGAAGTCATCCTCTAACAGCATTATGAGAGATCCTTCCTAGCTAAATGTTAGCGTACGCGCCTTTGGCGTGGGAGATCCGGGTTTGATTTTCGAAGGGAGCTCATGTGGTTCGGATTCCACGTTAATCGTTGCAGACCACAGATAGGCGCCCACTTTCTGCCACATCTTGCACGTCCGTTCGTCCATCTTCTTAAACATGCGACACCATTCAAGTACGGCACCTTCACTCATTTCATTTGGTCCGTAAACACCACACAGTTCGCGATGAATAGCAGCTGGCAAAAGTTTATTCGCACTCAAAAGTCTTATTACCGCACGTACTTTACATTTGGTGTTTTATTATTATTATTATTATTATTATTATTATTATTATTATTATTATTATTATTATTATTATTTGAGCGTTCATTTTCAATTGTTATGGCGGACAAGTGAACTTCAACACATCCTTCTTCTTCCACTGTTCACCGTTTACTGAGCTACGGCACACAGCGCCACAGGACTGACGTCACTCTTCCCAGCCATTTCCCGCACATGCGCAAATGGATCTTTTTCTTTCGAATTACCCTTGTATAATTGAGTATCAGTTTGATCACTTGCATTTAGTAGGTGAGTAGTTATCTTAGAGCATTAATTGTTAGATTTACGAAAAAAATAATTTTTCTCAAAAACTACGCATGAGAACCTGCACTTATCCATATCATTTTGCTTAGCTTAATAAGACCTGTCAATTGCTATATGGTCGATCATTGGACAATGTGTTTCTGTTAAATTCTAATATTAATATAGAATATGTACATAGTCTTCCAAAAGTCCTGCAAGACACTTCCGGCAGCTAGGAACTTATCGTACCATCTCTTGATACTTGAACCTGCAGGTGGTTGTTTCTGATATTTTTGTCGGAATTTTCTTCTCACCAAAGCACTAGATTTTAATTCATAAAACCACGCCACACATTGTGCTTTTTCTCTTGAGTAGACGCCATCTTTGTCACATGATTTGCGGTTATGACGTCAACATTTACATCCGCTCATTGTTGCCAACAAAAAATTTAACATTTCCACTAAACATTACAAACAAAATACAAAATTGTAAGTAGTACTTTCAAAGTTACAGCTTTTTTACTTTTTTGCAGGACCTTTGAAAGAGTATGTGCACTTATAGTTCCAGATTCACTCGAAAAATAACATTTGGAATCGGGAAGAGATTTTTTAAAGGAAGTCGGGAAGGTTATTTCATTTGTAAAGTAGAAATTCCAGGAAAAATTATGAAAATCATTAATAGGATTACTAGTTACGGAGTTTAAACCAATAACCTTCCAATTACGAATGGGGCACTAACAGCTCACCTGCTTAGTATAGACTTATAGGCTTATTCGGTTTTAGTTTAAAAAAATATTTTTTTATTATGCTATCATTCAATTAAACTGAAACTTTAGTTCATCTTTCATATCTAAATAATAATAGAATGCCCGTAGAGAGCTTGTTACTCTACGGTGATGGTTGGAAGCTGAAAGTAGTTACGCTGATGTGTGTGTGCCTGTTGCAAAGCCGTATAAAGCTTATATCGATCTTAATAACTAATTACGGTATCCAATCCTTTAATCAATCATCAACACGCTGTCAACCGCACAAAGGATCTTTCACAAAGGAAGTAATCCACTTGAACAAAGCTGTCTTTGTGAGCAGTAATATACATTCAATTTTATAAATTCGCACATTTAAAAATACCCTAGAAACTGATTAAGTTCTACTTTCGTTCTTACCAGAGACGATAGGAGGCAAGGAAGTCTTGTAAAATAGTACAGTAGCTCTCAACCGTTGTGTCGCGACATACTGATGTGCCGCGTAGCCCATAATGTGTGTCGCGAAATTTTAGATTGTAAAAGTTATAAAACTTTTCATAATTAAATATCAATTTTGAGATATACTCTACCAGTCAACGCCTTTAGCGGCAGCAACAGTGCTTAGTATTATATAGAGACACTATTTCGTAGAAAAATTAGTATTACACTACTATAAAGCATACTATTATTAATAAAATATCCAACAGGTGTTCGCGATGTCGTGAGTGATCAATAACGTGTGTCGTGAGCCAAAACAGTTTGAGAGCCACTTAAATGAGTAGCTAGGGCGAACATAATGGTATGCCAGATTTTCTAACTTTCGAATAAACTAAAAAAAAAAAGAAAAAACAGTTTAACTACTTCCATGCAATTCAGCCCAATGACACATACGAAACAAGCTTCCCCTGCCATCTGCAGAGTCATTTAAGGAATTAAACTAGATACATACTATTCTGTGGTTCGATCTCAACCATTCTAGCTAATACCTCAATTTGATCGGAAGTATTTTACCATTATGTTTTTTTCGAGCAGTTCATATATATATATATATATATATATATATATATATATATATATATATATATATATATATATATATATATATATATATATATATATACATATATATATATATATATATATATATATATATATATATATATATATATATATATATATATATATATACCGGGGTGCCATTTTACCATATATATAAAGGTAACCAAGAAAGTTTTGTAGCTTTCTGTGGAGGTCTGTCTTCAATTGGCTCTTACACCTTGAGTTGAATGCAAATGGAGATAAGGCGAAGGTCAGTTGTTGGTGTCAGTATATCCAACATACTACCTAGTTGTGGCAATTCAGTTACACCGTGAACTTGCGTAAGTACAGAGTGAACATGGGGCTTCCACGGAGTGTCATAAGGACGTGTATGCAGTAGGAGTTCAAACTGGGGTCAAACGCTGTTGCAGCGGTGCGGAAGATGTACCAGGCCTTTGGTGAGAGTATCGTGACTACGCGGACAGTGCAGCGGTGGTTTAACAAGTTTTTTAGGACCGTGACGAAACACTCGAAGACGCATTACGTGCCAGAAGACCAACACATGTACAAATTGAAGATCTTCAGGCAACAATTGAGGCGAAGAGTGGCCCGACATGTGAGGAACTGGGACTACGATTCAGTGTGAGTGGAGAGACCATTCGGCAGAACCTACATCAACTTGGGAAGCATTACAATTTGGGTCGATGGGTCCCATATGATTTGACGCCAGAAGGCAACGTGAGCAGACAGCTGTGTTTCTTTGCACTCTAGTCTGAGGAAGGAGCCATTTCTGGACAGAGTGTTGACATGTGATGAGAAGTTGGTCCTGTACGAAGTTCTACGGCGCCGTCATCATTGGTTAGCATCCTATGAACCGGTTCCAAAACAGTGAAACCAACATTGCACCAGAAGAAGGCCCTCCTGTGTATTTGGTGGACTGCTCGCGGCATCGTGTATCGGGAACTGCTATCAGCTGGTCAGAGTATCAATGCAAATGTGTACTGTCAGCAGTTGATCCGCGTTCAAGAAAAACTCAAAATTCTGGAACCAACACTTCTGTATAGCAAAGCGATCCACCTATTACAGGACAATGTTAAATCCCACTTGGCTAGGATGACCCGGGACACCATTCTACGCCTTGGATGGGAAACACTATTGCATCTGCCATACTGCTCGGACATTGTACCGTTCGATTATCACCTGTTCCATTCCTTGGACAATTACCTTAGAGAAGCCCAGTTCAAATCCCTAGTAAAGGTGAAAAATGCACTTGATACCTTCTTCGCTTCACAGCCCACCAAGTTCTACCGCGGTGGAATCCATGGCCTTCCCAAACGTTGGCAGAAGGTCGTCGATGCTGATGGGGACTATTTTTGATCTTCCAAGTAAGTCTCAGGTGACTTATCGATGTTCAAAGATAGTAGGTGAAAAAGCGACATAATTTTCTTGGTTACCTTTATAATTGTATACCTTTCGTGTCCTCATCTGAAGAAGTGAATTGCACTATGTGACAACGTTGCAGATAAAGAACCAGAGAGTAGATCTACCAATAAAACAAGTAGTTACATCGATTCTTTCTAAATGGTAGTTAAAGTTGATAAATGTTGACATTAGCTGTACCCAGTGGCGTATTTACGATTTTGTTTCGGGAGGGGCTTTGCTAACTTTCGGGGTGGGCTTTGCCTGGAAATGTGAAAATTCTGCAAGATATTTCATTTCTTTTACTATACTAAGTAAGATTTCGGGGGGGGCTTAAGCCCGGAAGCCACCCCCCTAAATACGCCACTGGCTGTACCTATTAGTGTAACAATCGAAGTAACAGTTTGATGGATTCGTAGAGGAATGTTAATTATTCAAAGTTATTCTATTTAATCTATGACGTCCTACATAGTAAAATTTTTGATTCCTTACAGCGTCCTTGTTTAACACCAATGTAATGAAAGACTGCAGCTAGTACACTGAGAAAAAAGTGGATTTTTATTCTAGAAAATCCGGAGGGGCGAAATTTAGGAAGATTCTGTAGCAAATACAAGATTCTCTGTACCAGGCCACGTACAGGTTCGTCGCTTAGCGAGGACCAATCTGTACAGCTCTGTGCTCCGTTGATACGCGCACGTGCAGGGTACAGGAAATTATGGTTACGTACTTTGATAAACATCATCTTGTTGTGTACGGACATTATACGGTCTAGAAAATTTGCACCACAATTGGAATTTTCTAGGATTGCAGTTCTACCGTGGCACGAGCAGTTCCAGGAAATCTGCCTGTAGCCGGAATCTATGGATTTTCCTTCTAAATATGCTCGATTTTTCTCTCTGTGTATTAATGTGGGCTTAGAACCACAACTGAAGTTTGGGTCGATGTATTACAGTGGTAGACTGCTCACTTCTGGTACGTGGAATTCCTGGTTCGGCCGTTGCTCGTTTCGTGGAATGTATGCGTGGGTTTTCTCGTGGTTCCCCCATTTCCTTCCATTTTCTTCATTCCATAATTTCGATCACTATCACCACCTCCCTTAGCCTAGAAGAATAATCGCCAGACGTTAAACAAGAAATAGAAAACGAGCGAAGTTTGAATGCAATGGAGTTGACTATAATGTAAGTTCAACTCTCACATCATAGCCCAGTGGTTCTCAACCTATCACGACTCTTATTTTATCACATCCTCTTCCCAGCGAACCCGTTATTATTTCTGGTCTGTAATAAGCTTGTGTGGGATTTTTAATATACCTATTGTGAAAATCTAAAGATATCCATCCTTTTATATAATAGTAGAATCCATTTCTTGTATATAGTGGATACAGTAACTTCATTAAAAGCGAGTTGATTAAAACCAAATTTGCACAGTTCATTCATATTACAAATATAGAACCCAATCCGTCATACTGTTTCAAAATGGAGGCCGTTAGAAAATTTTAGAACTTTTTACCTCCCTTAATTTTGGGTCATATGATATAAAATAAAGTGATTTCTATAAGGTAATCAACAAAGATCTGTAGCTTTTTTACCCGCCACCTTGGAACATCAATATGTCACCTAAGACGTACCTGGAAAATAAAAAATAGTCCCCATCAGCATCGAAGACCTTCTGCTAACGTTCTGGAAGGCCATGGATTCCATCGCGGTAGAACTTGGTAGGCTGTGGAGCGAACAAGATACCAAGTGCATTTTGCAACTCTACTAGGGATTTGTACTGGCGTCCTCTAAGATGATTGTACAAGGAATGGAATAGGTGTTAATTGGAAGTGGCAATGTCCGGGCAGTATGGCAGATGCAATATTATTTCCCATCCAAGGCGTAGAATGGTGTCCCAAGTCGTCGTATCCATGTTATCGTTTCCTGTAACAGGAGGATCCCTTTGGATTGAGAAGTTCTGGCTCCAGAGTTTTGAGTTTTTCTTGAACGACGCTCAACTGCTGACAGTACACAGTTGCATTGATGCTTTGATCAGATGGTAACAGTTCCCGATGCACGATGCCGCGAGCAGTCCATCAAATACACAGAAGAACCTTCTTCTGGTGCAGTGCTGGTTTCACTGTTTTGAAACCGGTTCATGGGACGCTAACCAATGATGACGGCACCGTAGAGCTTCGTACAGGACCCATTTCTCATCACACGTCAACACCCAGTCCAGAAATTGTTCCTTCCTCAGACTAGACTGCAAAGAAGCATAGGTGTCTGCTCTGTTGCCTTCTGGCCCGGAGTCAAATCTTATGTGACCCATCGACCCAAATTGTAGTGCTTTCCAATTTGGTGGAGGTGCTTCCGAATGATTTCTCTACTTACACTGGGTTGTAGTCCCAGTTCCTCACATGTCGGGCCACTGTTCGCCTTCATTTTGTACATGTGTTGTTCTTCCGACACGTGGTGTGTCTTCGAGTATTTCGTCACCGTCCTTAAACTTGTTAAACCACCGCTGCACTGTCCGCGTAGTCACGATACCCTCACCAAAGGCCTGGCACATGTTCCTCCCGGCTGCAGCAGCGTTTGACCCTTGTTTGAAGTCGTACAGCATACACGTCCTTATGACGCTCTGTGGAGGTCCGATGTTCACTCTGTCCTTATGAAAGTTCAGGGTGTAACTAAACTGCCACAACTAGAAAGTATGTTGGACATATCCACACCAACAAGTGACCTTCATCATACCTCCATTCTCATTCAACTCACGGTGTGGGGGCCAATTGAACACAGACCTTCACAAAAAGCGACATAACTTTCTTAGTTACCTTTATAAGTTTGGTTTTAAAAAACTTGGACAGTTGTTAAAATAGTTATCGAGTATTTTAAATGACTTTATAATATGCGTCATGAAGATTGAACCGGACATTGTCACATTAGTAAAATCACACCAAGCTCAGGTATCTCATTAACTTTCAATTTTAATTGTATGTCAATATGCAAGTTCTGTTGCATTTGTATTTTTCTGGTATTTCAATATGCAATTCTCATTAGTTTCACATCGTACCTCTTTCAATTAAATTGATTCTTAAATAACTCTGAGCCTGTTCAAAATGTTTAATAGGCCTATTTTTGTTGTTCTTAACAGTATGTGAAGGATAAAAATAAAAATATCAGAACAAAATTCAAAATAATATTTAAAATTTATTCCTGTATTAGATTCCAATTATATTTATCTTTTCCGCTTATCTTTGCGACCACCATTATACCCTCTCGTGATCCCCAGGTTGAGAAACACTTTTATAGACCATTGCCCCCACATTCTCTCACACCCTAGAAAACTAGATTACAAAACCACGCCATAGTATATAAATATCCAGATATTCCTTATCTACATTCTTGTAGTTGCACTAATTGCAAGTGCATAATGTTTTAGTATAAGATTACTCGACTGAGGTTTTTTAACGGGCAGCGGTGGCTCAGTAGTAGAGCGTTTACCTCTGGTGTATGGCGTCCCTGGTTCGATCCCAGGTCGCGCCAAGCGAACTTTGTGGTGGACAAACACCGTGTGCATGGGTTTCTTCGGGATTCTCCCGTTTCCTCCCAGTTTCTTCATTCCACCATTTCATTAATTTCTCATCATTACCGTCTCCTTTAGCGTAGCTGGCATAATCGTGGGACGTAAAACTCAAAGATTTCATTTTTTTAAAAAAAAGAAAACATGCGACAAAGCTCTATATCTAGTACCGATCGCTGCAAAAGTTATTCGTACATTACTTATAACGGCCGTGCATACATACAATGCAACACAAAAGCAAGAAAAAAAATATTGGGTTTATAGGTAGGATGAAAGGTCAAAGTCATTCCAATACCACAGAAAGAAACTGTTAAAAACCCTTTCAGCTCAAGAAGAAAAGAAAGAAAAAGAGAATAAAAAAGAAAGTAAAAGTGAACCCAAAAGAAACGATAAAACCATGCAAGAAAAAAAAGTAAGACGAAACATATTGGCTGTTTTGTCGTAAAAGATTCTTTTTTAAAAAAAATCCCATAAATCATTGGTTGTTCTCCTTACAAAGGTCGTTCGACGCTCACGCCAAGCAGCATTTTTTGTTGTATTTTTTAAACGACTGAATAAGAAATCGAAAAATCAATATTAACTTCACATCAGCTGCAACAAATTCAGCTAATACATTTTTTTTAAATCCTTATTCTCGTAATATTTTTTTTTCTGTAATTGAATTTCTTTACAAAAAAAAAAAAAAAAAAAAAAACGCTTTCAATTTGACAGTATGTTATCACAATACTATTATATTACACGCAACAATATCATTTGCATAGGAAGAACTACATTTTTTAAATTTCTTTATTTTATTTCGCTTTAGTCTTAAAACTAAAAAGAAAAATTCATTTGCTAAGTAACTTTATAGTTATTTTCTTTGAATGCTTTGAATAATAAAATTAAACAGTAAAAGTAATTTTTCCGTAATTCCATTACCGTAGATATCTAATTGAGCTGGATTTCTCACTTTTCAAGAGGATGAGAGATGGCGCTGTAAACGTTAAGTATTGAGGAGCTTTGCTCTCAGTTTTAATTCAGTTTTTAATATTTACAGTTAATTTAGGGTTGCCATATTACCCGATTTTTAGGTCCTATATTCGTCCTCGGCTTAATCATCTCTTAATCACGAAAAACCACCCGCTTTTTTAGATTGGAGAAAAATCTAACACAACTTTGTTGATATAAAATGTTATATTCAAGATAAACCACTACATCTCTGTGTCAATTTCGCGATTGAGTTAAATTTAAACTCGCGCTCAAGCTCAGGCTATGTGCTATTTGTCAGTACGCGTGCGCAGAGAGATTTACTGTAATGCACAGTGGTTTTCTTTGTGTAGTTCATGTGCTTTTAATATAATGTACTGGAGGTTCTATTCGAATGAATATTCATTTGTGGATGTTGTGACAAACATACTTGAATTCTGAGTTCATGACCATATACAAATTATTTTGTGTTTCTTAGTGAAAAAAACAGGGTTGAAAAAAATAGTTTTTTTTTAAATAAAAGAACAAAACATGTGTTTAAAACATGAAAAAGATGTTCAAAATGTTTTAAACATGTTTTAAAACACACACACACACACAACGTTTTAAACATTTTGAACAGTTTAAAACATGATTTTAACATACTTCAAAATAACGTATTTATTAAGACTTTTTTGTTTTGCTTTTTCAACCGATCTTTTCATTTGTTTTATTCTCGTTAATACTATACTTTGTAGGGTACAGAATATTTCAGTATAGATTAGTAATTCTCAACTTATTTCATATCACGACCCCCTTTTATTATACCCTCTTGCCAGTGACTCTCGTAACTACCTTCTTGGTTGCAATAAGCTTTTTAGGTAGATTTTAAAATCTACCTACTATAGAGATTTCACACAATCCATCAATATACATGCCAAAACAAAAGTCCTCACCATCCTTGTGTATTGAGAACAGTTTGAGGGAAAATGTTGAAACCTGGAAGTGGTCTGACTCATCAAATGGAGCTACCATCATCATGGCGGACATCTTTGATTGGTATTCGAAATTTCACATGCAAAGGGAGTCATGTTACATGTTTTAAGGCTAGAATTTTACCAGAAATATGGTTATTTTAGCTCTAAAGCAAGTCATATCAGAGTTACTGCTTCAGAAAATTTTCCAGTTATGCTTTTAGGGACTAAGCTCGCATTTCCTGGATGCGGGTGAGATTTTTGTTGCAAAATTTGATTACTATTTCAGAACACTGACGGCAATAAAATTATTTTAAAATAATGAATTTTCGGAAAGTAATGTTTGAAGCACACTTCGTGTTGTGCTAACTTTACAATATTTTCTTCAAGCCTATGTAATTGGTTGTTTTTTGAGTCAATAATTTACTGAAGAAAGATAATATTTTGGGCGTTGAGAACACAAAGGATTGAAATCCATTTTCAATAAAGTTCAGTTTTGCTCAGCAAATGAATTCTATTTCAAAACACAATATCTTCACAGTCAAGAGTCCAAAACAAATATACCGGTAACTAAAACTATGCGAAAGGGCGTGGGATAGTTTCATATGACAGCCGCTAGACAGGGGCGTCTGTGGGACAGGAGGGCAACCGCCCCATTCCCACTCTGGATTTCAGATTTTCGGGCAATAAAGCAGTCCTTTTGATATGCAAAGTCCAACAGAACAAGCTTGAGGTCCTTACACCGAATAAATACGGAGGATATACAGAGTATTAAAACTGGTAAGTTACTTAGGCCCAATTTTCAGAATTTTAAGCAGGCCTGAAACTCGAAGTAGAGCCACCTTTGGAATACTTGGGCCAATATATATATATATATATATATATATATATATACAAGAGAGCAATATAGGTCTATAGCTCCTTACGGCCAATGAAAATGGATTATAACTGATTAAAATCCGGATTAAGGACTTCAATTTATTCGGAGTAAGGACTTCAATTTCTTTTTTATGTTGGACTTTGCTCAGCAAAAGGTTTCTAAATATGCATTAATCCCGAAAATTCGAAATTCAGGATAAGGGACGGACGACGACCTCTAAACGAACGCCCCTTTCTAGCGGCAATTATATAAAATTATAGATTCCATCTTGTCATGTACTTTTTCTTTCTTTCATCTCGGATTCGTGGTTATGAAAATATGACGTTTTCCGTCGATGTATTCTTTTGGACATACCCTGCATTTATTTAAGGTAATTTTGAATCACTGACTGTAACATTCGGAGCTTGACTTGTTAATCATTCCCATGCTGAATGTAAACAATATAATGTTAATATCTTAAATTTATGAGCAAGGAGGGGGAAATTAGCCCTTTTCCCCCATTCCATCAACGCCCTTGTCTAGCGGTTGTCCTATGAAACTCTAGTCCACACCCTTTCACGTGGTTTTTGTTTAATTTATTTCGTACCCTTGGCTAAGAAGATACTGCGTTTGTTGAGCAAAAATGAACCTTTCTGAAAATGGACTTGGATCCCTTGTGCTCTGAACGCCCCATATCTAAAAATATTTTATGAAAACTGAGTTGCAGCCAAATTTATCCTGCAGCCGAAGTTTGTTCGAAACGCAGGAAATTAGTTTGTTTTAGTTTGATTACAGTCTTGCATCAGTAGTAAGGCTATATGAGACAGGGCTTTTTGTTTAAAGTGGGATCCGAACCACTAATTTTGAAATTTTACGTCGGATCGCAGTCAAAATCTATACAGCAAATTAGGACGTCTCGTGCCTTTATCCTCAAAATTTAACGTTAAAAGACCGAAAATTGCGTCCTGCAGCGTGGTGCATACATACAGACAGACGAACAAATTGAGATAAAATTGTCTTAAACACTGTTGTTCGGCACTGATGTTGCAATAAGTATCACGTTTTAATGGTTAGTTACGCACGCCTGGTCCCTTCATACAAGCTATGCCAAAGTGTGAAGTTTTTAAGAAAATTTGGAACTGAGATGGGGAAGAGAGACGAAATAAAATTTTCATAATATAATGGAAAATATATTGTTGATACAAAATTAATTCTTACTAATGTTAGAATCATCAGAAGCAATTTTCGGATCATCACTTTTACCATTTGTTTAGGATTCCAGTATTTCACAGCATTGCATTTTTCATAATGATTCTTCATTCCTTGAACTAAACATACCATTTCTTTCTTACACGTTTTGCAACGAGTTCGTATGGTTGTCTGATGGGGTTTGAGTTGCTTTAAAAATTTTGCTCCAAATGATGTAGTTTTTTCCTCCCGTAAAACTCATGTTACACGATTCCAAGTTGTACGGAGACTGAGAACCAACATGTACTGTATCAACGAATGCCTGCGATATTTTAATTTCAGACCTGCAATTTAGCAAATAACCTTTTGTTTGTTTTCTGAATACATCACAAAAATTTGTTTCTATGATAATTATTTTATTTATTTTTAAATATCAGTTCTACAAGTAGTTCAACCTTCGATTACGTCACTTTCTTGCAAGTTAACTGAGAAGTATTTAAACAATACAATATACATTAAAAATAAGGGGAATAAAGAGACAAAATAAATTGTAGATCATCACATTGACCTGTTATAGCCACGAGAAATCAAAACATTCACATAGAAAGAAAGTAGTTTTCTGAATGGGGAGTACTTTTGACAATTTTCTTTCTTTGGAAGAGTTTTTTACAAAAATAAAATATAAAAATAAACATATGTTTAAAACAAGTCAAAAAATACACGTGTTTAAAACGTATACAAAACGTATAACAGGAAAAGGCGAAACAGGGAGGAATCAATTTAGTATACGTTTTAAACATTTTGTTTTAAACGATTCCTCCCTGTTTCGCCTTTTCCTGTTTCGCCTTACATCCTTAAGCCATATTGGAAAACATGTTGATAAGCATCTTATCTTAAGGCGAAACAGGAATTCCTGTTTCGCCTTAATGTATGATGCAACACGAAGCAAAATTTCTCAGAGGGGAATTTTCTGCTCACATTGGGAATTTCTACAAACGAAGAAACGCAAACTAGAAGATACTCAGTATATTTTCAGAATGACATTTATAAATAAATCTAATTTACACTGCACATTATTATCACAAGTGTCCAAACACCTGAAAGCTTATGATTCTAAATGAACATAATGTGAGATTGCATTCACATATGATATGGTATGAATTTCACCTTCTTGTAGTCTTGTCTTTAATACTTGAATCTTCCAATTCAAACGCTTCCATTTAAGCTTCTTCTTCGCAACATTCCCAACTTCAAGTAGACGCATTTGCGACTCATTTTCACGTTGTTCTTGTTTCAGAAGATTTACGAAAGAAAATATCTCCAGATGGTCCCTTGACGCAGCCCTCTGCAGCTTGGAGTGCTATCCTTCTGCATGGTATGTTGTCCGTTCCTCGTCATTATCGAAGTGGTTCCATAATATGTTGCAAAAATAAAAACGGACATAAATAGGGAAATACAATAAAATGAATGAATGAATGAAAATAATAAAATCCTGTTTTTTTCTACTCTGCACCAAAAATCAATTGGTAGATCAAGAAATTTCTAAAATGTTATTCAAGCGTGTTATACTCCGTAAGAAAATCTAAAGATTCAGCAAATAACAATTAAGTATAACCATAAATATAATCAAAAACCATATAACTACTTCTTCATATACAATTCAAATGAACAACAGGTCACAAAATAACTAAAATCTAATTAAAATCAACTAGAAGAACTTAAATACTTGCACTTACGGCGGGAATAGAGCATTATTATCATCTAACCAAGTGTCCACCAGGTAATCGAGAAACTCTTGATCCTTTGGAAGGTTCATAGCATCCTCTTGTAGTTGCAGAAACACAACGTCTGAGAAATTGGCACTAGTGGTAGCGCTTCTGCTTTTCGAATCCATTTCCTCAGCTCAGAATTCTCCCGATACACGGTCAATAAACCCAAAGTTTGTACTTTCCTCCACAAAGCTTGAGCAAAATGGAAGAAACAGCCTGTGATGGTTGCATTGGGAAACACACGAGTTGCTGCATTAATTGCAGCTCTTTCGAAATCTATCGCTATTTCATCTGGCTTCAGCTGTAAAGCATTCTTCTGAGATTGCTCCTTCAGGATTTGCAATAATCTAACATAAACAGCCTCTTCTTTACTGGGAAACAAACAGAATATAAGCGGGAACGACTGTCCAAGATGTTTTCCATGTAAAGTATACAGTTGAGAAAATAGCCTAGGAACGATCTTGAATGTCCCGTCCATTGTTATTTTATCACAGCGACACATCATCTCAAGGTTCTCCACTGTACCAAACACCTGCAATGCAAACGAGGCATTCAACTTACTACAATTCTCTTAATATCACGTAAGATAATGTAATTCAGTACTCAAACAGTTAAGAGCCTTCCTACCAACGAAATATAATAAACTTTTCATAATCAAATAAACAGCATCTAAATTATTTTAAATATTTAAACAATGTTTTAATTTAAATTTAAATTTAAAAAAACATTCAAATGGCTGCAACATTTTACAAATTATTTTTCTTGTTGAATTAGTCTCTGAATTAAAAAAATGCTGTAATTTGATTAAAGCTTAAAATTATACTGAAGGTTGTTCTTTAAATTTTAAATGTCGCATACCTCAGAAAAAGTACCCCATTATTAACAAGTTAGCAATAATGTAATATTTCTCCAGCACATATTACTTCTTCAAGCTCTTGTATTTCAGTTGAATGCTTACCAAAATACGATTGTATCGAAATCCCTCATCAACCATTAGAAATTGCCTTCCATCCACAGTCTTGCTCCAAACTCCTTCCAAATTTACTTCGCTCATTGTTTGCGGCAATGCTGGACGAGCTGAAGCTCTCATGTTGCACAGAGCAGTCTTTACACCATCAAAAGTTGGGAAAACAGAAGCAGTATCTATGTCCAAATTTCCCTGAGCAAGTTCTTCTCTGTAACGCAAAGTTAATAAATAAATAAATAAATCAGATAAAATACAATCATTTGTATAATATAAATTAAGAAGCGGTTTGCATACGTTAAATAGAACCACTTGCGTTGTCAGCTTTTAAATATTAGATAGGGCATGCTTCATTTCACATGCACAAGTTTTCTGTTGTTTTTTAAATTGCACACTATGGTTTGATTCGATTCAATTTGATAGAAGAAATTTAATTATTTGTTATAACTCATGCAGTAAAAAGAAAATAATTCATAAGCATGCAAGAGCAAGTGCACAGGGGTGAACCCAGAAGGGTTGGGCGATATCTCTCCTAGACCCCCCAAATAGAAAAAGACGTTCAAAATATTTGATGATAATACGAGGAAAAACAACACTCTAAGAAAACGATATGGTCTGAAATTAAAGGGTACGGAACACAGCACTAAACTTTCTCGCTACAACTTCTTAAAGTAAATCGTGTTAGGCTGGATATATTAAACACTTATTTGGGAAATAAGAATAAAATAATGTATTTGTGGATAACTTCATTTGAAGAAAATTTAGTCCGGAAGTAAACAAACCCCTTAGGGAGTATATTTTCAATGTGAGTAACTTATGCCATATGTTAGAGTAATTTATCAAATAACAGTTTATGAAATATGGACAAAATTGCCTGAGTCGTTTTTGAGAAAGATCGTCAAAACCAGCAGTAATATCTCTGGCCCTACCGGTAAAATACCATCAGTTGACACTTTTAGACGTGACATAGAAAATTATTGGTGGGGCATGTCCCACCGCCCCCCTCTAACGACACTCATGAATAGAATGTGTACTGCAATTATTCCATTTTTCATATAATTAATATATAAAAATATCAGAACATACCTATATATTTTTGTGATGGGTGTTATTGGTTCCTCAGCAGACCTTTTCTTCATCTTGTCCACTACTGTCCTCGCTTCGATATGTGCAGTTTGAGGTTCATGATTATGCATACCAGACACAGATTCCATTTTATCTTCAAGTAACACTACAGTGGCTTTACAACCCTCGTTGCATTTCCAGTAAGTCTTCGTGTTTCGTTTATAGTTAATGCGATACAAATAATTATCGTATGAGAGGAGCTTTCCACCCTGTTTACTGTTTACAAATGACACAGACATAACGTCATCTATCAGTCGTCAGACTCCTAATAACCACTACTAGACACTGTGAAAGTCAACAAGAAACTAAGAAAAATTGACACATAGGCCGTATTATAATAGATCTCTGTTGAAACTAATTTCGATAAATGATTGGCTTTCCATTCTGATAGGACCAATCAGAATCCGCCTCTTGTAATTTTACGAAGTGTACATTTTAATGATAGTTTCGTGAAGCAAACTCCCTCTCCCTGATTGTTTATGTTCCTAGTAATATTCTCTCCTGAAACTAATCTCGTTAAATGATTGCCTTCCACATACTGACTGAACCAATCACAGCCTCCATACTGTTACCTTAAGAAAATGAACATTTTAATAAAACACACTAAATATATTGTACAGACTCATTATAGTAACAAAAATTTATAATGAATTTTTATATATGGGCAATGCCCATAAAGTAGTTTCAACTTTTTCTTTTCCTTTGTATTTTAAAGTATTTTTGTATTGTTATTAGTGTTGTAAAATTTCCGGAAATGTTGAACCCGTTGGTAAAAAACCGTTTTTTTTTCGGTTTCTTTCCTAAAAAAAATTCAAAAAATTGGGAAAATAACAAATATCTTTGTATTAGGTTAATTTTACTAGTAATGGAACATATTTTTTTTCTCAAATACGTAAAAGTGTAAGTTGAGAAACTTCAATATTGCGAATATTTAAAAACGAAGCAATCGAAAATAAAACTGTTGTAACTATTGTTAAAAATTAATAGTCTGCACTCATTTCCTTTATATGCTTTTTAGTTGTTTATTCGTGGTTGTGCATTAATTACAGGACCTTAACAGCTGCATATACATATAACATTATGAAGCTTTTCTGTTGCAGCAAATAGGGCTCTTGAATGAAACTGAGTTCTTAATGTGCTCTTTGATCTTTTGAAATTTTGTTAATTTTAACCAAATTACTTCTTAAAGACACAGCAGTAGGCAAATTTCACTAATACTCAAGCGCTGAAACATACAACTACTATTATTTAATATTCTCTTATATACTTTTATATAAACTCTATGCACAAAATTTTGTATGTAAACAAATACCTGTTTTCTAGTATGACAAATTATATAAAAATGAAAGTGTCTATATTTGTAACTTAACAACTTTTGAACCACCAGACCGATCTCAATAAAATGTTCAACATAGATGGGGTTCGGGCCTAAGATAGTTTTTATCATTTCACTTTGAAGTTGCAACTTAAAGGTAAGAAGGGTGATATATATTGAAAATGACCGATATTAGTGTCGAATCCATAGTTTCGATTAGTGTCGAATCCATAGTTTGGATTTTCTGCTGCACTCGGTGAAGTTCAGCTGTGTTTGATTTTTCATGTTCTTAGTAACATTCTTCCCTGAAACTAATCCCGCTGAATCAATAGCTGCAGCTTCCTATACTGTGTAAACCAATCATAACCGGCCTTTTGTAACTTTAAGAACATTTTCGTTTTAATAATAATTTTGTTGAATGAATTATTCTCTTAAAATACCCTTATTATATGAAATTTCCCTTCATATTGTAAGGCGAAACAGGAAAAGGCAAAACAGGAATTCCTGTTACGCTTTAAATCAAAGTTTGATCTTGTTATGTTGGTAAAGATGCCAGGGGGCAGAAAAAGCTGGAAAACTTGTGTAAGGCAAAACAGGAAAAGGCGAAACAGGAAGACACCTACTAAATTTGTTTTAAACAAAATCAATTGTTTAAAACAAGTTTTAATAATTTGTTTTAAACATTTTGTTTCAAACAAAACAACCCTGGAAAAAACCTATGAGCAATATCTGCCATATATCGCTTGCTTTTCTCTTTTTGAAAACTTGCTTTACAGATATCCTTACAATTACAGATACTATATCATACTGTAATACTTACTTTACAATTCGAGACTCAGATTTGTTGAACTTAATAAAACATTAAAGGCAAAAACTAAATTTGCTTTAATAAAACATTAAAGGCAAAAACTACTTAAAAAAGAAATCACTTTTAAAAAGTTCAAAGGATCTCAGGTCAGTATTTGTAATACACAAGTTAACATCAGTACTTACTATTTAGAATCCCCAGCTTTTCTAATTTTAAAATATGGCAACCCTAACTTAATTACTTTTGACAATTTTATTGTTTGTTACAATTTTAACACACTGTTTTTAATTTTCAATATGTTCATGCGCCGCTTATCCTTCCTTATTACATTAACAGTGTTATAAACATTTATATTTAAAACAGGCAAATTCGGCCAATTTGGCAGGTGTCATCGTACTACATTTTCTTATTTCAAACAATTTATTTAAAACAAATTTAGTGAAGCAGTCTACACGGCTCTAAGGCCGGGATTTCCATTATAAATCTCCGTAAGGCAGATAACTGGCACTGGAACTGGAAACTTTTTCAAGTAAAGATCAGGGGTAAAACTGAGGGGGACCGTGACAGGATGCCGTTCTACCACTTCCATATATATATATGGCGTCCCTCCGCTTACTAATAATTACAATGGTCAAAGATAGGCACGGGATGCGTCATCCGTTCCTCTACCTTTTGAGATCCAATTTTACCCCTGGTAAAGATCATTTTTATTAGTCAGAATGTTCTACATGAAGCCAAAATCTTGTCTCTTTTGAAACCAAATTCACCATTTTTAAAAGTGTTTTAATACATACCAGTATGTTTATATTTTAAACACTGTGTTAATTAAAATTTTCTTAATTTTAGAGGGGTATTAGCATAAGAAAATACATATTAAATTTATTTTTTTTCAATAATTGATGCTTATCAATATTACTTTATAATAATACATCCAGGGCCGGATCCAGGATTGTCTGATGGGGCTGCACCAATAACTACCAAAATAACCAATCATACTGGAATTTTTCAAAGTGACATGTGATAGTATTCTTTACCCCTGGTCCCACTGATAAGCAGAATGGAGGGGAGGTATTTTAAAGAGGGCCGCAAGTGGAATGGAGGACAAAACTGTCCTTCTCTTCTTCTGCCTTCTGTTTTCTTTCCTACTTTAAAACTGATATATTGTTTTGCTTGGTGAATTCTTTTCCTTCAACCTTCAGAATATAAACTTCAACTTGCTTTTGCAAAGCTCTGCTTTCTTTTAAGCCCCAAACGAAAACATGATGACAGAAAGTTTCGGAATGTGTTGGTATTTTTACTGCCAGCTTCTCATTTTAGATAGTGTATATTTACAACGAAAGAGGGGTGCACGTGCACCTTTGCATCTCCCCTAAATCCGGCCCTGAATACATCTGTATAAGCTATTAGAATTTGTATAATTAACTAATGAAGTATCCTTAAGGCTTATGGAACCCGGAGGTTCGGTGCGACACTCACAAAATCTCTTCGTTGACTTCTGTCCTTACCCAATTGGATCCAGCTTCTACTTTGTATTCCTATTTCAGCGAGATTCATCTTACTATTGTCCTTCCATCTGCACCTAGGCCTTCTTAATGGTCGGTTTCTAATTGGACTTCCAGTTACAACTTTGAAACTGTTCCTACTTTGTTTCATTCTGGCTACATGACCTGCCCACCTGAGCCTCCTAGACTTGATGATGTTGGTAAACGATATACATTATGTAGTTCCTCGTTATGAAGTTTCCGCTATTCTCCATTCCGTTCCTCTTCGGTCCAAATATTCGCCTTAGGATTATGTTCTCAAGTACTTTCAGTCCATGCTTTATAACCACACAGTACAACAGAAATAATTATCGTATATTGTAAGCTTCAAATTTGTCAACAGAATTCACGAAGACAAAAGAGTTTGAACTGAATAATAACACGATTTTCCTACTTTTATTGACAATTAATTTCTTCGTGAATATAATTTTAGTCTGTTAATGTTGATCCTAGATATTTGTCTTGTATATATTAAGCTTCAAATTTGTCAACAGAATTCACGAAGATAAAAGAGTTTGAACTGAATAATAACACGAATTTCCTACTTTTAGTGATAACTAATTTCTTCGTGAATATAATTTTAGTCTGTTAATGTTGATTCTAGATTATATCCATAATTCACAGTATTATGGTCATGGCGAGTTACCATATAGTATTTTTTTTTTTTTACCACATTTACTTCCAAATCAATTTCCCTGCAGGCGTTTAATAAAACCTCTGTATTTCTTTTTATTGTCCTCATATCATACCCTAGCAGATTTACATAGTTAGCATAAGCCATAATCTGATGAGTACCATTTAGCTCTAGGCCCTTGTTGCTATTTTGGATTTACCTTATAGCGTATTCCAGAAGTAAATTGAATAAAAATGGCGACAATATATCTCTTTGCTTCAAGCATTCTCGATGTGGAAGCCCTGAACAAATATTTTCCTACGCAGACTTAATTTTGCCATTCACTTAAACACATTTTAATAAATCTAGCGAGCTTCTTCGGTAGGAATGTTATACAATGTCTCCCTCCTGGTAAAGTTGTAGGCCTTTCTGAAATCAGTAAAAAAATGATCTACTTGTTTATTATATTCCAATTTCTTTCCGAGTAATTGACGAATAGTAAACATTTGGTCGATAGTTGTACGATTTCGTCTAAATTAGTATTCATAATCTGTAATAATTTCTTCTGTATATGAGGTCAATCTTGCTAATAGAATGCTTGAGAAATGCTTTATGAGATGTTGACGAACGACAGCTGCCTCTGTAGTTATCACAATCAGTTTTATCGCCTTTCATGTGGATTGGAACTATCATTAATTCCTTCTACACTTTTGGTAATTCCTTCTTGTTTCAGATGGGGAGAGTGAGTTGTGTATTTCACTCCGCTATTTTCTCCCCCCTGCTACAATTAACTCAACATGCATTTCATCTACACCCACAGATTTATATTTCTTTAATTTGTTTATAGGAATTTATATTTCTGTTCGAATAGGCTTTGGAATATACGGTCCTGTTTTGTGTATTTCACTTTCTCCACGAACATTATCTTTTGGTTGTATGTTGAGCAAATCTTTCCATCTATTCGAAATACTATCCGCCTTTGTGGCAAATATCGTTAGCTTTCTTTTTAACATATAAGTGCGAGGTTGAGAATCCCTCTTTAAATTCATTGATGTCCGAATATTTTTGTTTTTACTATTAGCTTCAAGTTCAAGCTTTCAAAAACTCACGTTTTTTTGGCTGGAAATTTTTTTGTTTGGAAAATTTGTTTGGAAAAGCTTTGGAAAATTTTCGCCAGATATCAACGAAATCTTGTACTGTTCTATCTATCATTCGGATTTTGTAGCCAACACAGTTTTACCTGTTTTCTTTTCTCTGCTCGTTTAGTGCATTCCTGATCAAATCATGGTTTGTTCCTACATATTTCCGAGAGCCCCAATTTTTCTTTTGTCGAAGTTTCAATGCTATCTCTATTACAGGTGTGAGCTCAGGTGATCCCAAGTTAAGTCATTATTCCATGTCTCATATAGCCTTGCTGCTGAACGCGACGCTAAATTCAACTCCATTCCATTCTATTAATGTTATCTCTAATTTTAACCTAAGTATGCTCAACATTAGTGCATTCCGAAATTTCTAAAATACAGAATCCATTCGAAATTTCAATATGGTATTCCCCTCTAGCCTGACCCTGCTCTAGTTTCTTTAAATTAAACCTCTTCATTTTCAATTTTTCCAAGGATAATCTCTCTCTTACGTATAGACAGTACTGGTCAGTGTCACAGTCAGCTCCTCTAAACAACCAAATGTTAATTATGCTAGACTGTCTTCTTATATGTACTAAAATGTGATGAATTTGATTATGCGTTTTTCCATTGGTGAAGTTCAAGTTTATTTATGAATGTGGGTAATGTGGAATTTTATACTCTTCCCGGTAAGATTCTTGGATGTTGCAAAATTCACGTGACTAATACCGTTGTATTTACTTGGCTTACGCAGGCTTTTTTTTTTCTCAGATTGAAATTACCTTCTCGTCCTACTTTAGCATTGAAATTCGCTAATAATTTTAATATGGTATCGCACGAGTTGGTCAAATACACGTTCTGCTTCTTCATAAAAACTGTCCTTTGTATCATCATTCTTACCTTCTATTGGGGCAGTACATTTAGAACAATACTATTGCACAATTCATCCTTCAGAGTAATAAAAGAAAGTCTATCAATACGTTATTCGTTTGTAAACGCAAAACTTTGTTCTTAGTTGCTGATTTTTATTATTGAAAAAAAAATGTAAAATTTTCGGTTTGCGTTGTATTCTTTCCTTCCCATCTAACTTCAAGAACTCTTACCAGGTCCATTCTTCATTTCTTTAACCCACTCGTTATGGATTTTAATGCGACTACCCGAATAAGACTTCTTATATTCCATGTTCTGAATCTCAAGTCCATTTTACTTTTCTGAGGTCGTGTCAACTTATCATTTCCGATCCGAGGCTTGTGTGAATATTTCTGAGCAAGTACCTTTCTATTTATGGGATGAAGTTGTTAGCCTCATGCCAAACCTCAAAGCTGGAGGACTACTACTTGCCATCTGACTGCGACTGTTTATTCAATGTGTTGGTAACTAATCTTTAAATCTAGAGGCTCCTCTTTGAGCCACAACCTGAGAATGCACCATGCCGTGGCGACAGGAACCTACATTACAAGGTATTTGTACCGGGTGTTCAGAAAGTAACTATGCAGTGCCATGTTGTGGTGTGCTAAGTGATGACCGATATGATTGTCAATTAGTAATACAACATTTTCCATTGTTTAACATATTTGAACCCGACCAGACTTGACTCCACCGCATTACTTTCTATAGGGTACGTTGAAGGAAAAGGCCTATTAAGGCAACGGAAAATAAAATACGGCAAGTTATGAACTGCATAGTTATTTTCTGAACACCCTATATAATCTGATGCTCAATTCAGTTTAATTTTTCTCTCTCTTTTGGATTAATATTTAGTTTAGAAAAAACACTTGTGATTCGCGGACTATAGTTCGAGAAACGCTGTAAAGAGTATTTTTTTTTTTCGTTTTCTTTACTTACGTTAACGGAAAGGATGTATTATATTTTCGCAGACACATGGTTTCTTTCAACATGTCAGTGTATTTTCTGCGTTAAAAGGATAATCTAGTTCGTTTCAATAGACGAAGAAAAAAAGTGAACTTTCCTATCCATCATTTGCCATCGAAATTGCCTGGTTCCGCGATTCATCAAGCACTTTATAAATAAATAACAAAGTAAAACGAAATGCCAGACGCAGACTTACCTAAAACGTCAATAGATATGCTACAATGAAGATGAAAGGGCGTTGTCTCAAAATGAGAATGAAATATCGTACTCTGACGACAAGATCATATAAAACAGAAGTTGGGAAAGTAAAGTGTAAAAGTCTGATAGAACGAATATGTTCTCTCATCTATCGACAGTCATCGGAACATTGATGATAAGAAATACCGATAATTGGTATTTTGATATGGACATAATGTCCCAAGAATAGGTTCCATATCCATTTTAAATCCTTTATTCAAACCGAAAGTGGTAGAAATCAACCATTTCTGGTTTCAACTTTGTTAATAATAAAACCAAAAATTTTAATAGTTAGCAAGATGCAGTTTCTACAAATCAATTTAGCGTTTCAAGAATAAATTCCACTTTAACTCTTATTTCTCAACTAGAACTCGAAGTTTTAGATATCAATTATCACTTCCGGTTTCATTATGAATCTCGATAGAGTGAAAACGGCAAGAAACTTGATATTGATTGGAAATCCCAAAGAAAATTGGGTTTCATCTTCGCTTGTATGCTTCTTTTCAAACAAGAAGTGATAGAAACATATGATTTCTGGTTTCAACACTGATCGCCGTTAAAGAAAAAGAACAATATACTTAGAAACGGTTTCTTGATATGGAATCAGTATCGCGTGAACAGCTTTTATCTCCGTCCTTAAATTTCTAGAAAAAACTGGAAGTTGTAGAAATCTGCGCCAACTTCCGATTTCAATTCTCTTCCCCTTCGAACGAAACTGATAATAGGTAGCAAGATTATTTTTAAAAAATGAGTTCAGCATCTCAAGAAAGAGATTCGATCTCCGGCTGTACTCCTCTATTGTAAGCAGGACGGATGGATCTACTACCACTTCCGGTTCCAATATTGAGTTCTCGTAGTTTGGAAGTCTATTGTAGTTTTACAATATGAAATACAATTTATTTGATTAATATTTATTTTCTTGGTGTACAACTCTCTTTTCTTGTGAGTTACGTACATTGGTCATCAAAAGTAAATACCTAAGCTCTTTGTCAATAACTTTGGAAAAAAAAAAATAAGTTTTTGGTAACTTACCTAAAAGCATAGCTGATAGAATAGCGTTCTCTATTCGCAGTCAAGAGATCTAACGTTAGATTCCCGCGGTTTAGCATCCTAACCGAAGTTGTTCAAAGTTTTTTTTTCATAGTAACACCAAGTAGATGCTGAGATGGAATCTTTAAATGTAGGTAATTCCTTTTCACGTTTGCCGATTGACTTCCATTTTTTCAAAAGTAAATTTTTAATTAGTTTCATATCTTGTGAAAAAAAATACATTATTATTGGCGTTTAACGAAAACAAAATGCTGAAAGATTAGAGACATACCATTCAATACATGTTGAAGTGAACAAATTAATATATGTGTATGTAAATTTTCATGCGTAGTTATCAGAACAATCAAAAAAAAAAAAATTGTAAACCTAAAAATTAAAGTTGTACGATAACAACGCCACCTACTAAGATAAAATTGGTACTGATGTATTTTCTAATCAAACTTTATTTACTATGGCACTAACAAGATGGCAGCACATGACATGGTTAATGAGATATAGCCCAAAAAAACCATGAATATGATATAGATTATCTAATAGGAGAAGTGGGGTCATAAATGAATTTGTAAGCCTCAACATGGTACAAAAATTGCTTTTGTGAATTGGCATGATTCTTTTCTGTCATGACAGTTCATGAATTAAGGAAACTTTCCCGAATTTGCACATGAACTTGACGTTTGTATTTGCTCGATCTGTGACATTGTGCCAACTAATCACCACACACTCTTCCGTTCAGCTACACTACTCGTATATTGCCTATTATGAACCTGTTCAAACTTGTCAGTTTCATAATTAGGCAACCTTAGGAAACTTTTTGACTGAACCTCGTATATATATATATATATATATATATATATATATATATATATATATATATATATATATGTGTGTGTGTGTGTGTGTGTGTGTGTGTGTCTTAAAGAGGAATTTTTATTACGATTAATACCAAAGTATTTAATTTGATATTTTAAGGCTCTTTGCTTTAGAGAGCAGGAATGTATTCATTCATTTTGATTAAGCCAACGCAGAATGCAAAGAAGAAGGGAATGCAAAGCAAGAATTCTCTATGGTGTCACAGAGGATTTTCTGGTTACGAATACATCAATTCATACCGAAGAAGTAAATATATACGGTTAGTAGCCCCTGCAGTAGGTAAGAAGGACCGCACTATGTCATTAGTGAACAGCTAGCAGCAGGAAGTGAAATCTACAGCATACTTGTGGTTGTAAAGTAGAATATACTCTTAGGAACAACTGCTAGCAGCAAGCTGGACGTGATGATGTAAAAGCAACGTAATACAACTTTGATATGTACTGTTAGTTGTAAGTTAACAATTGGAACATATTTCTTTAAAATCAAAAAGTTCCAAATTTAATTTTTATTGCAATATTAGCTGAAATGCTCGTTCTCCGCATGGAGATAATATGCTTATGGCAAATAGTTTAATCTCCTTTCGCCTTTGAATATTTATTTCAGTCAAAGTGCAATGACAAAAATATAGAAAATACTCTACTCTTGACATAAATATTGAAACATCTTACCCCCACAGAATACGCCTTTAATTAGACTGATATTAAAAAATAAAACTGTTTGCACTGGGTACTATCTATCTTTCAAAAGTCAATTCAAACGGGTCAAACGTTTTCCCAACCCCGAAAACTATGAATCTGACACAAAGGTCAATCATTTTTGACATTTCATTTTCACCTTCCCCATGCTATCGTCTCTGGAAATAGGGATGAACTTTGACTTAAACGGCATTGGTAGCATCACTATTTATTTCAGTGACTCTGAAAACTGTGGATTCGCCACTAATAGCGACCACTTTTTATATATATTATTTTCACATTACATTTTCTACCCCTCAGCGTGCTAATGGGATCTGAACTTGAACTTAAATGTTATCTGCACTATTATTCTTTATCTAAGCAACTCTGAAAACTATAGATTCGACACTAATATCAGTCGTTTCTTGATATTTTTATATCTTCTCCTCCCACTTCTCTCTAGGAGTACTCAGGGGTCTTGTCTCCACTGCGACTGAACTTAGACTTAAATTGCATTATGCTACCAATTAGCTTAACGACACTAAGAACTAATGATTCGACACTAGTATCGGTCGTTTTCGATATTTTTACATGTCACCATTTCACACTTCCGGATGCCAGCTTAAGTCTGACGTCATCGAAAGTGTCGCTATTTATCTGAGCGATCCCAAAAATTATTGATTTTGATGTTTTCGATGATATCTCTGTTTTCCCCTTCCCTTCCTTCTAAGTGAGATAGGAGGGAATTACTCCTATAGTTCCTTTTCGAGACTGCAAGTAATATGTGTATCAAGTTTACTTAAATTGCCCCAAGAGTTTCAGAGTTTTGATGGAACACACACACACATCCATATATAATTATTTTTCTGGCCAGAGTATGCATTTCTTTATTAAAAATAAATTATTTCGTAACAGTTTCCATAACGTCTGAGGAAGATAATGTTACGTTATGGAAACTTACGAAATAATTTATTTTTAATAAAGAAACGCATACTATGATCAGAAAAATAATAATTATTTAAATAATAATTCCAGAGTGAACATGGAGGAAGTTATATATATACAGAGTGTTTCAAAACAACACAGACAACATTTGGGAGGTGATTCCTGACACCAAGATAAGACAAAAAGTATAGACCAACCTGGATGCACAAATGCTTCCTTTGGGAGTTATAGCCTGCCGAAAACATAAAAAACTGAACTTTAAAGGTCCATAGCTCCAATACTTCCGTAGTCGGGTCAAAACTTCACTTAGGAGTTATTATGTGCCCTATCAAAATATCCATGTTTCAGAATCCTGCGGTACTTCCGCAACAATTTTTCTAGAGGTAGTTGGTGAATACTTCAAATTATATGCCCGTAGCCAAACTCGCCCTATAAAAATTGTTGCATGGGTGCCTTAGGATTCTGAAACATATATTTCGGATGGCACACATATTAGTTCCTAAGTGAATTCTTGACTCGATTTCGGTAGGTCCCATAGTTTTGGGACTATGGACCTTTAAAGTTCATTTTTTCATGTTTTCGGCAGCTTATAACTCCGGAAGGAAGCATTTGTGCACCAGGGTTGGTCTATATTTTTTGTGTTATCTTGGTGTCAGGAATTACCTCCCAAACGTTGTCGGTGTTGTTTTGAAACATTCTGTATAAGATAAAGAAAGGGTTAAAATTAAACATAAGGTAAACACCCCAGTTATGGACACGGATAAATTCGCCGCCAGTAATGGGCACTTCGGCGGAAATGTGTAAAAAATAAGACATTCACTAACGCAGAGAAGTTTGTATTGTGCTGGAAATTATCTACGTGATATACTGGTTCCACTCAAGATCGTTAGGCCTTCATCTGCTAGATCTACGAACGCTGCAGTTGTGGTAAAGTCGTGGTGTCGATTACACGCTCTTGTTTTCACATTGTGTTAAGAAGTTGAATAAGATAAGAAATCACTTGGCAGCTCTGCTATAGTAAAGCTATGAACAAGTTGAAAGATGTGTTTTTCTACGCACTAATTTTGGTATAGGAAAGCCATAAGTGTGGAAAAATGTATATTAATAAATTAAACCGTCATTATTGAGGGTGTCCATGACTGGTGAGATAAAGATGCTATTTGCCAATGTTAGACATCCTCTGTCCATTACTGGTAGAAGTGGAAAATATCTCAATAACACAAAATTCCAGTGCAAAAATACCATGTAAGCTATATGAACAAAATGGCTCAAAGAAACTGATAGCTTGTGACGTTTACCAGTAATGGACAGTGGGTGCATATTACTGGCATAGCTTAGCAACTTTGGTCCAATTATGGACACTTTCCGCACATTCCAGTTCATGTATACGGGGTGATTCAAAATAACTACTACAACGCTTGAAAGGTGATTCTAGAGGTCAAAAGAGGACAAAAATGTATCTGGTCTTGTTTCCTATGGGACCTCGTTGCGTTGAAGGGCCCCTTAAAGAGTCCAAATGTGAATGATATGTTTGACCTTTTGACAACTTTGGCTGAAAATAAGGCAATGAAAGGGTGTGGGATATTGGCAAAAAGTTGTATAGGACCCATTCGTAAGATAACATCCCGGCATTTGACCGTTGGAACTCAGAAACAGATACACAAACAAACGGCCCAATTAGGTATCACAGTTTCAAATAGATATGAGCCATTTATTTCCATGTCTGAGTTCCAACGGACAAATGCCGGGATGTTATTTTATGAATAAGTCCTATACAACTTCTTGTCAATATCACACACCATTTTCGTTCCTTATGTTTAGCCACAGTTGCCGAAAAGCCGAAAATGTGAACTCCTGAAGGGGCCCTACCAACGGCACGAGGCCCCAAAAGAAAACATGTCAAATAAATGTTTGTCTCATGTCGAATAAATGGTATTTCAACAAGCGACTTCAGAACAGTTGTAACAGTTATTGAATCTCAAATCTCACAAGAAAACATATTATTATTTAATCGTTATTTGAAAGACTTGCAACCATGGAATGGTCCCACCGAGGATACATCTCTGTTTTATCTTTGGAAGGATTTAGAGACGCAAAGCTTCAACGGGTCAGTGCAAACCAAGATATATCTCATATGAATGATATTTCTCAACTTGTCCAAGAAATGCCTGCACCTACCCACGACAATATTTTGCCAAATCCAACAGAAGCAGATTTGGATGAATCTTTCAGAGTTGGGCCCTAGTCAGGCAATAAATCCCGTAGCGCGTCGAATAATTTGTTCCTATTCTCTGAAACAATCCCCACGCCTGCTAAACATTCTTCTGCATTTACAGAAACAAGCAGAAATTCAGATTTCTGTACGGCAGCTTCCTTGATGACGGAATTTCAAACAGGGAACACCTCTTCAGTAACCACAGAAGTCAACAATTCAGAACTAACAGTAGTTGCTTCCTCATCATCTACATCCCACAATTCAGTATGGTGTGATCCTGACGTTCCAGCTGCTTTCGAAAGCGCTTTTTTTTTTGCTCGAGGAAAAACCGAAGTTGTCGAAAAGAAAGAAGAAGGAATGGATTCCTGCAGTTGTTACATTTGAACAATACTGACTCGAATCGGAACTTAAAGAAAAAGCCAGAATTCAGCAGGAGAAATTACAGAGAAAACGTGTGATGAAGTTGAAGAGAGAAGAAAAGCGACGCACAGAACAAATACAAATGGAAAGTAAAAAGCAGAACTTCAAATAGAATTTTTTTTAACAAAAGAGACTCTGACCAAAGCTTAAAACTTTATTTTAAATTATAATTTGTAACTGTTTCGGATATCTAGCATATCCTTCTTCAGACACGATCGAAATTAATGAAAATACAGACATATATATCTTTTGTTAAAACAATTAATCCAAAGCCATGAATAGTCTTACTTTCAAATAGAAGCAGAAACACACCCTTAAAGAACTTTTCTTTCTTTGCATTTGTATCGGAAAATTGTACGGGTAATTTTCAGAATAGCCTTTTGCTTTATTCTTTATTTTCTTTCAAATACTAAAAGTGTTTATTTTCACCAATTGTTCCCAAACACATGCAATTTCTTATGAACATTGAGCTCTTTTCGTTTCGTTTTCGCACAAGTACTGGTTTTGCTTAACATTTTTCAAGTGTAAAATAAATAAAAATCCTATGCACAAATACTAGTTACATATTAAATTACACCTAAATAGGTTAGACGTCAAAATTTGCTGATTTTTCTTGTATGTCCATCACTGGGGGTCCATAACTGGGGCATCAACTTTTTTTAATGTCCATCACTAGTTACAAAAGTAGGGTTACAAGAACAACTCACATAGTACGTTCTACTTCTTTTCTATAGCAGTAATGACTACGATTTCATAGATGCAAGTGCAAATTATGTCTACCACTACGAAACAAGATTACTACAGTTCTCTTCCATCTACAACATATTTTGTCAAAAGTGCTCTTAATAGTGTCCATGACTGGGGTGTTTCCCTTATATTGAATTATAATTCTTAATAATGAGACAATAAACAGTTTAATTTGTAATAGCATCAATAGCATTTCAGTAGAGTATTGTATTATTATAATGGTTTCCGGATTACCTTGTTTTCTTTTATCCGAATTACTGCCGTAACAAGCAGTTCGGTTGCATTATTTGTAACTTTGTTTCTTCTATTAAATACATCCGTTTTATTTGCTTTCTGAATAAAAAGAACTGGAATTCTTGTTCATATACCCCTCTGATATATGCAACCAACCTGTTTGCGTCGTTAATTGTGTTGCATATGTAGAAAGGAGAAAATTGATGAAAACATGCAGGATGTCGATCTTTGCTCTGCTCTTCTCACTTTGCATGACGCACAAAACGTTATTAGGTAGTAGATGGCTCGGGGGATAGGGGGGAGGGAGGAAAACAACCACTTCAAGTTTCAATAACATTATAAAACAATTTATTATTATTAGTTTCGTACGGTAAATATTGGAGGCATTATTATCGAAGCGAGCGTCTCACATTCAGTACGATATGCATTTTCGTTTCACGCTTATCATCATAAAGTTTATTCGCTTTAATCTAAACTTGACGGGTGCTTTGTATGATCCTTTTCAAATAAGCCTATTATGATCCCGTTTGAAATCAGCAAAGAGAAAGAGAAATCAATCAATGTATCCTAGAAGTAATGTTTCTTATTGTAACTCTACAATCCAAATTTGTTCTCTATTGTGTACCTGATTGATTTCTAGTACTTTCTCACACGTATCAAGGGAGATGACTTGTAAACAATAATTCTGTTCATCTTAATGATTTCGTTTGTTGACAACTTAGAGCGAACGGAAATGTTTTCTTGTCCAGGTTGCGTTGTTATGGCTTCACAAAAACAAATTAACTTTACAAGAGGACAACGTCAGAGCAAATTTTCTATTGACATTATTTTAGTTGTAATTGAAATTGAAGGAATTTTTCAGTGTCAAAAAGTGAAAAGTGCCAGCCATTATGTATGTGTGGTACTTTAATGGAAGGCAGTGAGTGATAATCTGCGGTTGTTAGTTTCAAAACCATAACAGTTTCACTTCATTCAGGGTATAGTCTAGTTTTTTTTTTCTTATTTGCGAGGTCATTGTGGTTTACTGTGGTGAATTGAAACATGTATACTAGTATATGGTAATTTACACTGTATTGTTTGTAGCTTGTTTCAGATTACAATGAGTGCCCTGCGTAGCGTAGTCGCTAACGCTCTCGTCTTTGGTGCGAGCAGTGCCGGGTTCGATTCCCGGTGAGGTCACTCGTTCGAAAATTCGTAAAAGCTTTTACAGGACAGCCATTCTGAGTGACGTTTTCCTGTCTTTTCCTCATTCACACCAGGCAAATGCCGGAATGGTGCCTAACATATAGGTCTCAAGTGGCTTCCTTTTCCCCCAATCCCTTCTTCCTTTTTTCACCTCGAATAACGTGTTCGCCAAGTGACGTCATCCCTCATACATGATGGGTTAACATGGCCATACATGCCGAAAGCCCAGAAATCGAAATCCTAATCCTTAACCTAATCAGATTACAATGATGCTATTGACACACTGCTTACCTATTACTTATCTTTAATCAGGACAGCTGGTGTGGTTTTGTAATCTAGCTTGCTTTGAAGCGAACAGTGTGGTGAGGAACGGCCTATACTACAAGCCATGGTCGTGGCCGAACGTTAATAGAATGTTCTGTCCTTCATAACCTTTGCGTTGCAGGAAGACATCAAATACAAAAAAAAAAAAATCTCAAATTTGTTACCTATCTCTCCTATGAGCAAAAGTTGAGTTGATTTTGGAGTTTAACGTCCCTTTCAGCAGCGACGCTATGAGGACGTGGACTCACTGATTAACGTGCAATCCGAACCACATGAGCTACCGCCGGGAATAGAACCCGGGTCTTGTGAACAAAAGTGTTTCTATTTCCAGATCTCATATATATATATATATATATATATATATATATATATATATATATATATATATATATATATATATATATATATATATATATATATGTGTGTGTGTGTGTGTGTGTGTGTGTGTCCAAAACTTAAGCATAATGACAGTTCGAGTATATAGGACACGAAGAACTTAAAGAAGTCACACCAAATGGAACCACTTACCAACATATCACACGTAAATCTACATTAACACGAATAAGCCAAATTTGAAGGAAAAATGGTAAAAGGGGTCACACAACACAAACTCAAAACTTGTTACCAAAATACATATACCACAAAAACACTTTAGTTGCACTGGCGGCATCGAAAACAGGTTAATATGGGATATGGTCGTCCCGAACAGTCATATATGTCAGGCAACGACGTTCCACGCTCAGGATTTGGTTGTTGAAAAGCTATTGGAGTAGCAGATTCTTTTAAATATATTTCTCTTAATGGCCTATACATACTCAATTAACTAATCTCCTCGGTCAAATGAGCGAAGATAAACTAACCAAGTAGTACTCGGTTGCAGCAACCGAAAGTTTGGTGTGATATATATATATATATATATATATATATATATATATATATATATATATATATATATATATATATAGAGAGAGAGAGAGAGAGAGAGAGAGAGAGAAAGCAACTTAGTTACTAGCAACCGAATTTTGGCTACTTTAAATCTGCAAGTTTTCTCAGCGTGGAACTAACGATTTTAATCACATTACATTTCGTATATAAAAAAAAACATTGTAATTACAACTTTTTAATTTTTCTTGAGAAAGATCACAAAAAAATAGTTTTCCGCCAGAGGGACATTTTGTCAAGTATGTTCTACAAAACAGATTAACGATTCAGTTCATATTTCATGAACAAATACGAATGTCGTAATTAATTAACTGATTAAAGACCAATATAATACAAGTTTTTCTGTACGAAAGTGACTTTAATGATTTTTCATAATCCACAAATAATTGGGTTGAAATAATTAATTTCTCTCGAAAAGGAATCATAAATAAGAGGGTTTTTTGGACAATTTTGTTTGGATCTTATAAATAAACACTTCACTGACAACTTACTGGTATGATATAGTTAATTTCTCTCGAAGAACTACTTAGTAGTTCACCGAAAAAGATAAATTTTCTTTCGAATTGAAAACTTTGGGGCAAAAACCCGTTAAGCCTAAAAAGTGAAAGTATAAAGGAGGTAGCTTTACAAGGGTTTTTCGATTTCCGATTTTCTTCAAACTTAGTACATATATACAGGGTTTTCATAAAGTCTGGACGGATTTAATTTGCTTATAATTTTCATTAAAATGCTCATAATGAAATCAAATAAAGTGCAAACGGTAGCGGAAGGATTAAATTTTTAGTTGGCAACACTGTTAGATAAGCGGCAACTCTGAACACGTTGAGAGAGAGAGAGGGAGGGCAAGGGTCAGTTTCTTACCAAATTCTCGGATGTTCTCAGATGAGGCAACCTTCCATGTCTCCGGGAAGGTTAACCGACGCAACTGTCGCGTTTGGGGCACGGAAAACCTAAAGGAATTCGAGACACATGAGAGAGATAGGCCTAAAGTGAACGTTTGGTACGCTGTGTAGAAGGCCGAGTTCCTTCTCCTTCATCTGCATATCAAAATGCAGATGAGGGGCACATTTATATATCATTATTTAAATATATTAATTTGTGGTAAAATTAATTGCTTTAAAATTAGCGTGCATATTAAATATTGTCTTGTGATTATAAATATAAATGGGTAAACACCGAGCGTAATACGGAAGTATTAATACAATATTGTTGTATATTGTATTTAATTATGTATGTTACTTCCTTTATAGGCTAATTAACCTTTATTATTGCGTGCATCTCATTTACTGGGACATTGTATTGTATATATTACATATGGAAATGAAGTGAGATAGTTATTAAACTGTTCTACATTCAATTAATTAAAGAAGAAATCAAAGAATATACTATGGATTCAGTCATAGTCACTTGAACTTTGGGTACAGAGCTACGTGGACAGAGAATTTTTTTTTCTTGGCGACTCTTGGCTGCATCGAGAACTACATGTGAGGTCCATGACAACTCACACTTGAAGAAATCACTAAATGAGCAAGAGAATATGACTCATTACATATAGGAAGGATCCTGTTCACTTCTTCGTGAAAAGCAATGCTGATTTGGATACATTGCTGACTGACGCTCAACATGCTTTGTTGAAAAGGTTGTAAAAATTTTAGCGTCAACATGATAGTTTTTGAATTTGTAAAGGCTCGATTTCTTCGCCTTTTAAAAGAATTTCTCGAGTAGCAAGCTCAAAGCGTCATTCCACCCCTCTTCACCAAAGTTCGTTACCCCGTCAGCTAGCGGACCTAAGAAATTTTCCCAGGATGCACAGCAGCTTTGAAAAATTGTAATTTATTTTGATTCATTTTATATGTAAAATATTAATATTAACGTATTACGCTCACTAGTTCTTGGAAAGACCGTTCTAAATTCATGACTATATTTGTCAACGTGTTTCCTTTCGTTCAAGACATTTGGCTCTTGTATTTTTCAAAATTAATAGTAACATAAGATGTTTTCTTCTCTCTCTCTCTCTTGTAAACATGGCTACGGGTGTTGGTAGCAGACAGTTTGAAGGGAAGCCAAAGGAAAAGAGACTTCCTTCTAATACCACGAGAGATGACAGTTCTGTATAATAATATCAATGTATTCTGTGTATATTTTTCGTTATTTTTGTATATAATATCATGTGTTTCTATTATGCAAAGTGTTGGTTCTGAGTGAAAATAATTAATGTTTATGTGTAAATGCTATGGACTTCTGCTTTGGTCTGAAGCTTTTCATAGTTACCGCCATCGAGTCTGAGGGCAGCACCTCTCATAGGTGTCTGGCTATCTATGCAGTCAGAAGCAAGTTTCTGTGGTCTGTTTGCAGGAGACCACCCAGTAGATGTTGCCCGCGGCATCAAACCCTTTGTGGGAAGATTCCGAGAAGAGCGAGTCCCGCTTTTCTTGGAATTTCATAGTTTAATAACCTTGTTCAGTGGCTGAACAGAGTAAGTTTTTTGATAGATCTGGAGGAGTACACCTCGAACGATCGGGTGTGAAGTCGTCAATACTTCTCAAGTATCGGGAAATGTGACCCAGGAAGGTGAGAGTGTCGTTCCCCTGGATTCCTGTGTATTATTATACATGTACCGACATGTATCGGGTACTTATTTGTTCTAGTGAACAGTGCTAATACCCACCTATTTGATTGTGAGTTACCTCAAGTGCATTCGAACAGTGTCAACCTTAAAATTTTGAAAACTACGTTATACTCAGTTGCTACGTCTGCACATGATAGTTTCAAACATTAACTTAACTATAGCCTTGTAGCTATATGTTGGTCAGCAGTACCAAGTAGCCATTATTCGTCTATAAACTTTCTTAGTAGCACAGTGGTGCATTTCACTAAATTCCAACATGGAATTGGAATTTTATATTCAAATCTCTATTAGAGAGATTTCTGGCCTGTTACGCTATTACGGCAGTGCCATCCTTGGACTCTAGCACAAGGAAACAAGCAGTATCTGAATTTGCCTGTTTTACTGACATTTCTTATGTCAGCTCCAGCGTGGTTTTGACTATCCAGCGAATCTGAATCGCCAGGAACATTTCCTTGTTTTAGTGGAATGAGAATGTGGACACTACCTTGGTGATTTTCAGCAGGAACTGTGCGTCAACTTTCCGAATGAACAGTGCAGCGAATATATAGATATTGATCATTTTCTTTTTATTTTATTTTCACATATCAAGTGTGTATTACTATTTATGTGCTAAATCATCCTCCTCTCTGAAATACAGTCAAAGACAGTGAACTTAAAAATAATGAGGAGTGCATATTAATGTAGGGTAACAGATCAATTAATAGATTTAACAGATCTTCAGTTAAAAATCATTATCATCATTTTTTTTATTTTTATAAATTTCTCAGAGGAAAATTTGTGCGAAATTTCAATTAAGAGTGTGTGTGTGGTGCACCATAAAGAATAGAAATTTAATATAAGTGTATAGAAAAATCGAAGTGTTCAGTGTGTTGATTTTCACCAATGGTCTACCAAGGCAATAATAAACCTTCATCTATCCAAGGTATTTCTAGAGGTCTGTCTTTCCTGCATGGTGAGTACCTGATGCTAATGCCTATGTTTTGTTTTCAGGAGTGTGAGTCAAGGAAACATTTCTCCTTGTCTTTGTACATCTGACCATCTCCCTGAATGGGGCCCAGGGAGAATTACGCCCAAAGAACTAACAGAACACAGTCATGAGTATAGAGAGTAATTAACAGGCTGCTACCTGTTTGTTTTTGAAACTAGATTTTTTTAAAACCTATTGTTTAGTTTGAAAACTCTCTATAAGTAGCTTCCAGACCATGACTGTAGTTAAAGAATACCCTGAGATCTTTTGTTCATTTATATTCAGTTACATATGTTCTACCGACTATTAAGAGTGGCAGTGGCGGCGTCCACAGGAGGTCACCTTTATCTCCAAGCAGGGAATTATTTATGCTGATGCATTCCTTTTGCAATTTATGTAAATTTTGGTATTATTTTGAATATCCCTAGCCACTCCACCTTAATTTTATCATTTTTATTATGGTGGTGTTTCTCTGGTATGCTAAGTTTCGTCTCTAGCTACCTGCACCTCACATAAAACTGGCATAGGTCTTCACGAGCGCCTTCAATCTCCCCCCTTAGCTCCACTGTGGTGACCTCTAAACGCTCTGTTAACTCACGTTCACTGTGCTCAAGTTCACTATGCATATCTCTGGTCTCTCTATGCACCTGCTCAAGGCCGGTCTCTATTCTTTGCTCAAGCCTTTCGCTATTTTGTCTGGTTTCGTTTCGTACCTGTTCTAAGTTTTGTTCTAAGCTATTTTCTAGATGACTATTACTCTGTTCTATTTTCCTTTCTAGTTTTCCCTCTAGTGTCCTAGCACTCTCATCTAATTTCTCTCCCAATTTTGACTCAAGGTTCCTTTCTAAATTTTGCGAACTTTCTTCTGACTTTTTCTCTAACTTGGTCTCAAGGTTTCTCGCATTCTTCTCTAATTTCTTCGTGCTTTCCTCTATTTTCCTTTGGCCCTGTAATATTGCGCCTAAAATGGTCGCAAGATTTAAACTACTAATATTTCCAATAGTACTACTTTCGTTACAGGCTGGGCTATCTACCGTGCTCGTTTTGACAGTCGGCTCGTTAATTACTTCCCGAGGAGGCACTTCCGGTTCCCTTCCGGTGGATGGTGGAACCGTTTCCACCACATCAGTGTTTTCTCCCACAACGCTATCAGTGCGCTCGTTAGCGCACTGCGCTACAACTAAACTATCATCTGAGAGCTCGTCTGCTCTCTGAGCGAAATCTTCATTAGGAAACTGTTGTTCCATCTTTCTAAACTTACGAGCCTGTGCTCTAGTTAATACCATTAATAAGTACAAATTAAATACAAAGGTTTACTTCCCCCCTAAACTTCTATAAGCCTGAATTCTCTAAAACACACTATATCACTCAACACAAAATCATATGCACAAAATAAAGATTCAAAACATTTATAAAACATTTATAAGAGACACCGCAGTTCTTGGAAATTTCTGAGGGGTTTGACAAAACATAAACCGAAAAATTTTACATCCAAAAGTACACTGACCATGAGTATTTAAGAGAAATACTCTATCGCCCTTTACGCTGTCGGCGCCAAGTTTATTGGCGCAAGAGCGTGGAATATCGTGCCCTGAAGCTGGGTAGCCAAGTTTTATGTGAGGTGCAGGTAGCTAGAGACGAAACTTAGCATACCAGAGAAACACCACCATAATAAAAATGATAAAATTAAGGTGGAGTGGCTAGGGATATTCAAAATAATACCAAAATTTACATAAATTGCAAAAGGAATGCATCAGCATAAATAATTCCCTGCTTGGAGATAAAGGTGACCTCCTGTGGACGCCGCCACTGCCACTCTTAATAGTCGGTAGAGCATATGTAACTGAATATAAATGAACAAAAGATCTCAGGGTATTCTTTAACTACAGTCATGGTCTGGAAGCTACTTATAGAGAGTTTTCAAACTAAACAATAGGTTTAAAAAAAATCTAGTTTCAAAAACAAACAGGTAGCAGCCTGTTAATTACTCTCTATACTCATGACTGTGTTCTGTTAGTTCTTTGGGCGTAATTCTCCCTGGGCCCCATTCAGGGAGATGGTCAGATGTACAAAGACAAGGAGAAATGTTTCCTTGACTCACACTCCTGAAAACAAAACATAGGCATTAGCATCAGGTACTCACCATGCAGGAAAGACAGACCTCTAGAAATACCTTGGATAGATGAAGGTTTATTATTGCCTTGGTAGACCATTGGTGAAAATCAACACACTGAACACTTCGATTTTTCTATACACTTATATTAAATTTCTATTCTTTATGGTGCACCACACACGCACTCTTAATTGAAATTTCGCACAAATTTTCCTCTGAGAAATTTATAAAAATTAAAAAAAATGATGATAATGATTTTTGACTGAAGATCTGTTAAATCTATTAATTGATCTGTTACCCTACATTAATATGCACTCCTCATTATTTTTAAGTTCACTGTCTCTGACTGTCTTTCAGAGAGGAGGATGATTTAGCACATAAATAGTAATACACACTTGATATGTGAAAATAAAATAAAAAGAAAATGATCAATATCTATATATTCGCTGTACTGTTCATTCGGAAAGTTGACGCACAGTTCCTGCTGAAAATCACCAAGGTAGTGTCCACATTCTCATTCCACTAAAACAAGGAAATGTTCCTGGCGATTCAGATTCGCTGGATAGTCAAAACCACGCTGGAGCTGACATAAGAAATGTCAGTAAAACAGGCAAATTCAGATACTGCTTGTTTCCTTGTGCTAGAGTCCAAGGATGGCACTGCCGTAATAGCGTGACAGGCCAGAAATCTCTCTAATAGAGATTTGAATATAAAATTCCAATTCCATGTTGGAATTTAGTGAAATGCACCACTGTGCTACTAAGAAAGTTTATAGACGAATAATGGCTACTTGGTACTGCTGACCAACATATAGCTACAAGGCTATAGTTAAGTTAATGTTTGAAACTATCATGTGCAGACGTAGCAACTGAGTATAACGTAGTTTTCAAAATTTTAAGGTTGACACTGTTCGAATGCACTTGAGGTAACTCACAATCAAATAGGTGGGTATTAGCACTGTTCACTAGAACAAATAAGTACCCGATACATGTCGGTACATGTATAATAATACACAGGAATCCAGGGGAACGACACTCTCACCTTCCTGGGTCACATTTCCCGATACTTGAGAAGTATTGACGACTTCACACCCGATCGTTCGAGGTGTACTCCTCCAGATCTATCAAAAAACTTACTCTGTTCAGCCACTGAACAAGGTTATTAAACTATGAAATTCCAAGAAAAGCGGGACTCGCTCTTCTCGGAATCTTCCCACAAAGGGTTTGATGCCGCGGGCAACATCTACTGGGTGGTCTCCTGCAAACAGACCACAGAAACTTGCTTCTGACTGCATAGATAGCCAGACACCTATGAGAGGTGCTGCCCTCAGACTCGATGGCGGTAACTATGAAAAGCTTCAGACCAAAGCAGAAGTCCATAGCATTTACACATAAACATTAGTTATTTTCACTCAGAACCAACACTTTGCATAATAGAAACACATGATATTATATACAAAAATAACGAAAAATATACACAGAATACATTGATATTATTATACAGAACTGTCATCTCTCGTGGTATTAGAAGGAAGTCTCTTTTCCTTTGGCTTCCCTTCAAACTGTCTGCTACCAACACCCGTAGCCATGTTTACAAGAGAGAGAGAGAGAAGAAAACATCTTATGTTACTATTAATTTTGAAAAATACAAGAGCCAAATGTCTTGAACGAAAGGAAACACGTTGACAAATATAGTCATGAATTTAGAACGGTCTTTCCAAGAACTAGTGAGCGTAATACGTTAATATTAATATTTTACATATAAAATGAATCAAAATAAATTACAATTTTTCAAAGCTGCTGTGCATCCTGGGAAAATTTCTTAGGTCCGCTAGCTGACGGGGTAACGAACTTTGGTGAAGAGGGGTGGAATGTAAAACTGAAAAAGGGCCCGTCGCCATAGAAACCACCGTTTCCATAACAACGAATCCCGTCACGGCTCGTCAATCTAAAACTGATTGAGGGAAGAAAGAATCTGCAACAAATGTGATGCACGGAATAAGTCGTGAGTGGGAACCCTTCACCCCTGGTGGGGATATTCATGAAGCTATCAGCTTATGTCTAATTACATTGGAATACATTGCCCATTTCTTGATTTCGAACATACTAGGTTCGATCGAAACGAGAAAACTTTTTATCGGACTTCTAAAGAAAATAAAATAAAATAAATAAATACATGACCGTGTTTATTACATATAGAATTCCCAGTCACGACCCCCTTTTCAGTTTTATTTAAAAAATAGAAGAAGAAGATGAAGAAAGGAAAAGGAAGATAGAAGAGGAAAGAGGTAAAGTAAGAAGGTGATAAAGAGGAAACTGTTACTGGATATTTTGAGAAATATGGTAAAGGGAAAGTGAATAATTATCGAATTGGGATCATTTCCAATAGCTATTGGGTGAATGTTTGGTATTAAGGTGATCAAAGGTAGACACATGTTAACCCATACATTCCCGACCTAGATCCATTTAACCCCAACTACCGAATTATCCCAATCTAACTCTGAGATAGATGAGAAAGTTTAATTTTACCGTTTATTCAATATTTCCAGAAGTTCTAGACTAATATCCAATATTTGAAAAATGAACGACGAAGTTGATGGCATGTTAGAATCGACCACAGAGAAAGAAAAAAAAATCAGAGTATCACATATTTGTCGAAGATTTTGACTTTCACAGTTCTCCCATGATGATCATTCGTTCAGGCTACTTCAGTCCTTTTTACTTCCTTCATAGAGCCAACTTAAATTAAGTTAGTATTAACATTCAATGAGTTTAATTGCTATCTACCATTAATTATAATAAGTCACACATATATGTCAAAATAATTGGTGCACTTAATACTAAACCTACATTTCACTCACACACACATTCATACAGGACAATGTATACTTCAGGTTGTATTTAGTTGAATTAAACTAACCTAACTACATTTCTATAGACATTTATTACATTTCAATAAAAGAAAACTTAGTTTAACATAACAGGAAAAATTTAATACATGAAAAGAATGTTTCATAAGCATGCACAGAAATCTGCTACTTTCAGCAAGATCAAATAACACATTTCTCTTTCTAGATATATTAAAAGTTGGATTACATAAAAAAAAATTCGACAAAAGACGAAAGACAAAAATAAAGAAAAAAAATTCAAAGGTCAATATATTTAAGATTCAGTGCAATGAATACATATCATTGCGGAAAAAGAAAGAAAAAAATATAATTGGTTAATCATTCTTAAAAAAAAAACACTTTAGTAGCATTTTATTGAGTCTCTGTCCCAAGAGGAGACATTTCGACAATTTTATGAGTCTTTGTTCTCACGTCGATAATAACTCCTTTTTCAACTCTCTTTATTCACTATGATTTGTGTCCATGAGAGTATTTAATTGTTTTTGTTTTAACTATAGACAAATAGTTGCTTCATATCACATATATATTTAAATTTCTCATTTCGTCACTTGACGCACTTGATATAAAATTTCAAAGTTTATCAAGATTAAAGAAAAATTATCGAATCCAGTCACAGACATTGGGAACATATTTCCATATTCCTGTATTCACACTACTAAATTATTGACCTAATTTCAGTTCGTTGAATTTAAGATCACTATTTTTTTTTCTAGTATAGATCGTGTAGTCAAAAGATTCTAGTCACTGAATAGTTAGGTTTCCGATCGTAGGGGAAGGATTTGTTTCATAGTTTACTGATAGAAGAATTCGTTGGAGGGGCACACTGTTTCGTAGCTTACTGATTTCACTATGATCTCGCAAATTAAATTTGGATAAGGATTAGGGTTATTCTTACTTTTCTTACGACCTGCTACTTGTTTTATTTACATGCAGTATTTAACATGATATTCAACTTTAATATGTCACGCTCATCGACAAACGCTTCATGATTCTGACAAATCTGACTTTTATTTTGTAGTTATGTATAGGCCTAAAACTGAGTCGCCACCACGTTTATGCAAAACGTGGAAAATCGTGTTTAGTTCCAGATTCTTTGATTTCGGAAGCAAGTAACACCATGAAGATCTATATAATCACATTGTACGGTAATATGAAAAGAAACCGTGACTAACTGATTGAATGTATGGAAATATTCAAGTAAACTTCGGATTTCAACAACGTGATTCAAATAGATAGTAACTAAATTGACAACAAATCCATATTAATGTTCGGTTACTGAAATTAATTAAGAATCTCCGCATCTGGCATTTCCATGGTCAGAGTTTATCTTATTATGACACTGAAGTTACTATTTATATTATCAGCATTACCAAGATCATTAATTCCACAAAGGCAACGTATATTAAGTATAAATTCTATCATATATTAAGCACATTCTTTAAATCTTCCATAAATACATTTATCTTTAAATATTAATATTTATAATTACATATTTTATTCCTTTTATATAGCCTCTGTATATATCGTAATCGTTTTGGCATTGCTGTATATGATATCTAACTTCATGGTTCAATATTCAGACTTTGTTTACTAACTCTGTTTTATACAATAGAATAAATTATGTTTAATGCTATGCTGATTCATACGACATTCAGTCATGCAGATAAAGGTTCAGTAACATAGTAGACATTATGGTTATTGTAAAATCGTGCCAAGATAATAACTAAATTTAAATCATATTTATATTAATTACATTGTAGAAGATTACTAGAATTTGGATTGTATACTTGCAGATTATATAATAATTTCCATCAAAACATTTTTAAGGTGATGTGGCGGTATGGAAGAATAAGGGCCTAAGCCCCAGAAGAAAGTATATTTAACTCTTCATATTTATTATTCTACTGGCACCGTAAAAATATCCACAACACGTTCAAAACTTGAATAATTACGAATTAAATTATATAACTTCCAGCAGATGAAGATTCAAACACATTAATAACTTCTGAAAATTATTATTTTCATTAAATTTGCAGTTAGAAGTTAACGGATTCACAATTACCAATATTACAATTACAATCCTTTCTTTTTTAAATATATTATATCTTTCTTCTTCCTCTAATATTTAAATAAATTAAAAATTTTTCAAGGATTAATTTCTGATATCGACCAAGAACTAAGTTGACATATGACAAAACATATAATAAATAAAATCTACATAATGGACAAACACGAATATAAACAAGGAAAGCAAAGATACAAATAAACAAGCAACATGAAAAGCAAAAGGAATAAACAAGGTATAAACAAGAATAATTGTGGGGCATAACAACTTTCCCCCTCTTCAAGAAAAAAAAAATTTATCAGTGATAATATTTTTTTTAAGTCATAATTTATGTTGAAATTAAATCTAATTACGTTGCATCAGTGTTATCTTCCAAGTGATTAACATGAAGCTTTATTGGGTCGGATTCCAATTCAGGCGGGTATCTACTAAGAATATCAGCCACAAAGTTGTCCTTTCCAGGTATATGCTCGAACTTTAAGTCATATCTTTGAAGTTTGAGTATTATACGAGTAGTTCTGGAATCGATATTCTTTAATGAGAATGCATACGTAGCAGCGTGGTTGTCACAATGTACAATAGTTGTTCGTCCTAATATATAACTCGAAAATCGCTCGCAGAGAAATAACACTGACAATAATTCAATTTGAAAAATTGACATCGACATTTCATGTATTTTCAAACGTCTACTAGCGTAAGCAATTATATTAATATTCCCTCCTTGATTGGGGTACTGTCCTAAATATCCTGCTAAATTTTCAGAACAAGCATCACTATAGATATGAAACGGTAATTCGAAATTAGGTTGGCACAGTGCAGGAGGCGTAGTAGCTAGTATTCTCAGTTTGTAGAATTTCTCCAAGAGTTCTTCTGTGATTTTAAAAGGTGTATCCTTCTTTAGTAACTGATAGAATGGAGCAGTCACTTCGGCATAATTAGGTATATGCCTATGTATCCACCCTAGAATACCTAAGAAAGATTTCAGATGTTTTTTGTTTCTTGGAATCGGAAAACAACGTATAGCTTCAGTATTCTTAGGATCAACTTTTATCTCTGTCCCACTCACCAAATGACCGAGAAATTTAATCTCCGTTTGCATCCATTTACATTTTTTAAAATTTAACGAGAAATTTCCTGCTTCAAATATCTTCAAAGTATTTTCTAGGTGAATAAATGTCGGTATCGCTTAATTAAATTGGATAAACGTGACTTCGCCTCCGGACATAAATCCTCTCGAGAATTCACTATCTCCTCAATTTCTTCAATAGTGATATTAGAATTTATATTATTCATTTTAACATCCTCAGTGGTAGTTGTCTTCTCCAATAGGTTTTGAACTTCGATTGTACTTACTGAAGGAAGAGACATCTGGACAAAATTGGGTTTAGAAATATCTATTTGTATTCTCGAGTTATCATTATCAGTTAACGTAATTTTCTGTTTGTCGTTATCAATAACGCAGCGAAATTTCTTTAAAAAGGGACTTCCCAGTAACAACTCTGGTTTTACATTTTTCACTACAAAAAGGGGAGTCTCGAAAAGGCTATCTTTGAACTTTAGGTTTACTATTTGAAGTCCTTTAACTTGGAAACTTTCTGATCCTGCAAAGGTTCCCAAAGTGAACGACGAGTAAGGGCGTAATTTTGCCGTTGGGAATTTATTTGTAATTTGCCTCCAAATTTTATCACTCAAAATATTGACTTCCGCTCCAGAATCGATAATACACGTAATTGGAATATCACCTATCTTCCCTTGAATCATGGGTGAAGGACAACAATAGGATTCCAGCGGTGGATCCGAATTCTCAATATCTTCTTCTATTACGAACATTATTTGATATTGTAAATTTTCCACAGATATAGGAGACGTATGTTGTTCTGACTCCTTCACGATGTAATCACCGGAGGATATACCAGGGGATACATTTCCATCGCAGCCACCTACCCCTGTTTCCGTAGGCTGCGGCGTTAGTTTCCCGATTGCGGATTCTGAATCGGATGTGGCACATCGATAGCAGATGATGACACATTAATTTTCTCCAATTCAGAATCATTAACTCTCGTATCATTGGAGTTCCCATTCTGGTTTCTACCCATTCGAAAATTTCGTCTTCTATTCCACCAAGGTGGTGGAGGACCATATGGATTCATATACCATCCTCGATTATTTCTTCTCCTATCGGGATAAGCTGGTCCGTAGTTATATCTCCATTTGTTCTGGTTAATGTTCTCAGAGGGTGATTCGTTAACAAATGATGGCTTATTATCTGGGTTCTCTGTTTGGGATGCAGAGTCCATCTTCATCCTTTTCGCGTATCTTATTTGTGGGGTTCGCATGTATGGTTTATTATTTCCTGAGTATCGAGGTTTCGACTCATTATAACTCCACGGATCACCATAATCTTCCATATCAGCTATCTTTAGTACCAGATCATCCACATTTCGACTAGGGTTCGCTCGGACAATTTTTGCATCCTCTGGCGGTATGTTATCTAAAATTATTTCCATTAGTTCCTTTTCATTCCCATCGGTTATTATAGCATGATAGCGCTCAACTATTGCCCATACGAAGTCCGTTAAAGAAGGATATTGGTTCCGTTCATGTCTCATATTTTGCAATCTCCGCTTTTGTACCCTCTCTAGTCTTGGGGACAAATACTGCCGTTTGAAGCTGTCGACAAAATCCTGGTATGTATGAAGATTTGGCAATACGTTCCTGAACCATGCTCCTGCTCCGTTAAGTAAACATCTTTGCGTAATTACCAATTTTTCGTCTTCACGCAACGTGAAGAGATTCAGCGTTTGGGTAAGTTCTTCCAGAAAAGCTTTTGCTGTTCCGTTGGGCTGACCGTCGAACTTGGGAAAATGACTTAAATCATTCATTGTTATCCGTCCTATCGTTCCACATGTTTCGGTCGGATTAATACTGATGGTTTTATTCCCCATTACTGGATTATTAGACACAGAGTGCTCTACCACAGAACATACAGGTACAGGGTGAGGTGTAACTATGGAACCAATACTAGATCTGTTCGTCATCAACGAATCATTGGCATAGATACTCTGTTGGTTACTGGTTACCGTTGTGATAGTAGTACTACATACCGTCGCAGAACTCAGCAATATAGGTACTACCGGAGTATTCTCGTGACCTACGTCCTTCCCATTCATGTAAGATTTTTCTTCACACGGTCTTTGATTCCTCATTTCTTCTTCCAGCTTCGTTATACGAGTTTTCACTTCGTCCTCCAGATTTTCAATTCGACGAGTATTATTTTCAATTTTCTGACAATTCTCCTCTTGTCTGCTCCTAGTCGTGGCTACTTCCATACTGACGTCATCATGAGCCTTGACTAACGAATCAACCGTTTTTTCCACCTCTTCTAATCGTTTCTCCGTTTCTTCCTCCTTTTTCTTTATACCTACAATTTCTTTCTTCAAGTCTCCAATCGCTATATTCAAGTCCTCCCGTATTTCTTCCTTCAACTCTTTTCCGAATGTTTGCATGTTATTAGCCAATGTTGTTATATTATTGGTAACTTCTAATCGAAATAGGGATATTTGCTGCATAAACAGTTTAAACATTTCTTGGTTATTTAGTTCTGATGGTGGCACATTCGGTTGTTCCCTGGTTTCGTGTAAAACAACTGATTCCATCAGAATACAAATGTCTTGTGTTTTATCTGTCTGTGCTTTTTCTTCAATTTCTCCTTCTTCCTTCGAATTCCGCAATTCTTCCTGTCTAGTTTCTTCGTTTGGCACTCCTTCTTCTTCTTTTGAATTTTGTATTTCTTTCCGTTGAGCTTCTTCTTTTCCCAGTTCTCTCTCCTTTCCTTTCTCTTTGTCTTCTTCTGTATCCTCAAAATCATCCTCACTATCTGTCTTGTTATTATTTTCACTTCCTTTCGATTGGCAGTCTTGACAGATCCAGTTCGAAAAATATTCAATATCTTGATCATCTGGGTTTTCCATGATTCCCACACATCGCTGGTGAAACAATTTTGTGCATTTACCACAGGTAATTGCTTTATCTCGTACATTAAGTTTCCTCTTGCCTCCTTTCTTTATCGTCGGAACTACTTCCCGGCAACACTTAAAAAAGTCTTTTTCCACTTCAGTACTGGACATGTTAATATTTATAGTTTCTAGGACCGTAGCACCTTTTCTTCTTTCTCGCCACATTCACCATATTTACTTTCTCACATTCACAGTTAATATTTAGGGGAAGATTTCAACAAAATTCCTTCATATATCATACATTCGCTAGAGCGATTTATTAAAATCTTCACGACGACTTGACTTCTTTATCTAATCCTGGCTGGGTCGCCAAATTCTGTCACGCTCATCGACAAACGCTTCATGATTCTGACAAATCTGACTTTTATTTTGTAGTTATGTATAGGCCTAAAACTGAGTCGCCACCACGTTTATGCAAAACGTGGAAAATCGTGTTTAGTTCCAGATTCTTTGATTTCGGAAGCAAGTAACACCATGAAGATCTATATAATCACATTGCACGGTAATATGAAAAGAAACCGTGACTAACTGATTGAATGTATGGAAATATTCAAGTAAACTTCGGATTTCAACAACGTGATTCAAATAGATAGTAACTAAATTGACAACAAATCCATATTAATGTTCGGTTACTGAAATTAATTAAGAATCTCCGCATCTGGCATTTCCATGGTCAGAGTTTATCTTATTATGACACTGAAGTTACTATTTATATTATCAGCATTACCAAGATCATTAATTCCACAAAGGCAACGTATATTAAGTATAAATTCTATCATATATTAAGCACATTCTTTAAATCTTCCATAAATACATTTATCTTTAAATATTAATATTTATAATTACATATTTTATTCCTTTTATATAGCCTCTGTATATATCGTAATCGTTTTGGCATTGCTGTATATGATATCTAACTTCATGGTTCAATATTCAGACTTTGTTTACTAACTCTGTTTTATACAATAGAATAAATTATGTTTAATGCTATGCTGATTCATACGACATTCAGTCATGCAGATAAAGGTTCAGTAACATAGTAGACATTATGGTTATTGTAAAATCGTGCCAAGATAATAACTAAATTCAAATCATATTTATATTAATTACATTGTAGAAGATTACTAGAATTTGGATTGTATACTTGCAGATTATATAATAATTTCCATCAAAACATTTTTAAGGTGATGTGGCGGTATGGAAGAATAAGGGCCTAAGCCCCAGAAGAAAGTATATTTAACTCTTCATATTTATTATTCTACTGGCACCGTAAAAATATCCACAACACGTTCAAAACTTGAATAATTACGAATTAAATTATATAACTTCCAGCAGATGAAGATTCAAACACATTAATAACTTCTGAAAATTATTATTTTCATTAAATTTGCAGTTAGAAGTTAACGGATTCACAATTACCAATATTACAATTACAATCCTTTCTTTTTTAAATATATTATATCTTTCTTCTTCCTCTAATATTTAAATAAATTAAAAATTTTTCAAGGATTAATTTCTGATATCGACCAAGAACTAAGTTGACATATGACAAAACATATAATAAATAAAATCTACATAATGGACAAACACGAATATAAACAAGGAAAGCAAAGATACAAATAAACAAGCAACATGAAAAGCAAAAGGAATAAACAAGGTATAAACAAGAATAATTGTGGGGCATAACAAATAGTCACAAACATCAATAACAACTCAACAAAATGTCATTTATTACAATTTACGCGGTAATACTGTATATCACAAATAGTTGGTTGATATCGGGTGTCAAAAATCTATGGCAACCTAAAACAACCAGGGTAAATACCGAGCCCTTTACATACATACTCGCATATATATATATTCATATTACTCAATATAATAAATTTCATTTTAATATCCATCTTAATATTTCGTCGACATTTAAATTCTACATAACCTTTATATTTAACAAGTATTCCTATTTTATTGGCTCAAAATAAACAAAAACCCTGACTAACAAAAATTATTGTTTTTTTTATAAGGTTGCGACATTGAACTTTATATATATAAACCCGATAATCAATAATCATTCTCAATTTACTAAAGATCCGCGTATAAAGAAATAGTTGGTGTTATTTAGTAAGTTGACATAAGAGGTGGAAATACAACAAATAGAGCAGGCACGTAACTTTTCAAACTATGTAAGTACATATATATAGATGTATATACAGAAAAAAAAAGTCAATGTTATTCGAAACTAGTGGGCCCAAACTACTAATACATACACACTATATGACCAATCAATAGAAATAAAACCAGAAATCAGTCGTCAATGGGTATAATTTGTACGATCAATGAATAACAAATGTTTCTAGGAATCTGAAAGCATAGTGTACCTTCTCGTCAGTTTCTCCCATGGTGGATTAAATATCGCGAAAATGGTCCTGAGTTGTGCTGCAATACCTCCACGAATTGCATCCCTCGATGTCTCAGTTAGTACATACGATCGAAATAAGTGATATGAATATTGTACGTTTTCATGAGTTTCAGAAACCGGGGGGGGGGGAGGTTGAAAAATTTGAAAAAAAATCTCGAAGTAATGAAGACAGAGAGAGAGAGAGAGAAGAAGGAAGACGAAGAATAGGGGCGCCAAAGACTTAAGTGGGAAATAACTAACGCTACAAAGATAGAAGTCGAATTTCGCTCTCAACAAAATCCATAGCCAAAATATTCTTAACATGCCAAAAGGGTGGTCTACTCAAATACGTAGACTCAAGGAGCGCCCTGCTGCCAAGGATGCAAGTTCTGTGTCCATCAGATCCCAATCCCACAAGAGTTTGGTTGTAAGATTGAAATCCGATCCCCGTATCCGGCCCAAACCAGCAGGGTCCCGAAAATCCTCCGGAAGGTTAGAGACGGCGTTAATTTAGAATTTCAAAAGAAAAAAAATCATCCGACCTCTTGGAAACTAGAAGATTCCAGAATAGTAATGAAATTAGAGTAATAGCTAAGATATCCCTAATTAGAATTTGCCAAAATAAAAAAAAATTAAATAAACTGAATTTTGGATCGGTGATTTCAATAACCAAACATCACCGATAGCTACCCTGCGCAGACATGCCACAGTCTGGGACGTCGTTAATTTCCCTCATCTAATTAAACTAAGAAAAGACATGAAAATACTTAAGGGGACTAGGGGTCGACGTCCGGGTACGCTAATGACATGAATATTAATTTAGTAGCAGTTGATTTAATCGGATAGTCCGAACTGAGTTATATGAACACTGCACAATAAATAAATAAGGTAAGCAACGGGAAAAAAAAATCTCGGAGAGGCAATGAATGTTAAAGGTACAAATGACCGAAACCTGTACTTTTCGATGATCACAGGATATAGCAGTTGGTTTTCTTAATTATCATTTCTGTCAACCTTTAGAAGTAATTCCCACATGATGCTACCCTATCTATTGAAAGGCTTAAGATCCGGGGCTGTTATTATGAGGTACTTAAATGCGAAGTAACACACAATTCCCAACTACAATTTACTATCCAAGTAGCAAACTCGGTTGGATGAATGTACTGGTGTAGAAGTCAAAACGCGAGAGATTTTTTTTTTGTAAACATATTCATATTTTCACTACATAACATACACTAGGCCTATCCATTTAAATATAGGTGTCATCATCTCATTCATATTTTATATCATATTATTAATATATCATTACATTCATTCATTATCTACTAATTTTCGCGCGAAGTAATATTTTACAGACACCCTATTTCATACATTTTACACGCAGGCCATACACATATTTATATTACACACTAATAAATATATAATTATCACAATCTATCACGCTCAAACTACTACACGATAACATTCATCGAACCACGTACTCTTTGTTTCGAAGCACCCAAATTGTATTTACTTCGCAGTTTTAAAAAAAATCATACGTGTATTCACTGAAAGTTAAATTGTCAACGATTAATATATTTCCGATTTGCTGATAAAACTAAAGCAACAATGGAATTTTCTACAGCCACGGGAAAAGAGAATTTAATACTACATTTTGAAACAAACAGTAACAGCATATGGGCTTTACTTCTATTAAGAAAATAGGTATTCTTTATTTCAGTAGATATTTCAATTACTACTGGACCTAGCAAGCTGAAATTTTCAGTACAGTAAGATCTCATGCTATCTTATATGAAGGTATACTCATCTGAACCGAAAACCATGTCCACGGGATGTAATTTGAGAATAAATGGCCAAAATCAAACAACTTAAATCACTAAGTCATGCGAGGTCGTAATGTCAACAAACAATTGACTACCGAAAACAGACACTATGGCGCTGTGGTGGAGGCATAATTTACCGTGTACTGAAATATATACTTGTACTCATTAATCAGAAATTTAATATTTACACTGGTTTAGTATACTTCGAGTTAGACAAATGGTACTAAATTAACGCATATTTATACACTGTCCTAACCGAAAATTCACACACTCACACAAAACTACTAACTACATACACCACTGTTAGTACTATACATAAAGACAACTAACTAAACCAAACATGCACCATTTAATTACATGCATGTTGACGAAAAATACTCCCTTGTTGGTATATACAGTCGGCTCTATTAAACTTAAAGGGGGGCAAAATGAGAAAGGTAACCCTAGGTCCAATTGACCTGACCAATTGTTTACATAATTATTACTAAAGATTGATGCCCTGGGGGCACCTTAATGAGGTTTATTGAGGGACCCTTCCCCTGAGAGGGGAAAAGGCCCTAAAACAAACAATAACTAACCCATTCCCCTGCTAGAACTGGTTCAATTTGGAAAAGGGGATAGGAGCCCTTTTACGCTAGCTTAAGCTGCCATTATGATTATTTACATTACAACTATCAAACCTACTACATACATGCACTTACTGTAAAATAAAAAAAATCACATCTACCTAATACACGAACAACATGCACTAAACAGGTCGTAATTTCCCTAATCCCTAATTGAGTTTGAAATAAAAAGAAAGTAAAGTCACTATTTCACTCTGTCTATTCTAGTTGGGCAGCAAACATGGCTTCCTAGTAAACAGAAATCCGGAAGCAGATATTTTCCCCTGGTTTTACAGTTCTTCGAACAAAAATATGTGTTTCTGGCTCCTAAATGATCACACGACGTTTATCAATGAAATTAACTGGATATTACCTTAAGTTCGTTTGAATTTCAGTCCTAATGGAGTCAAAATATGGTGATCACTTCCACAGATAGTGCTTCGTGACGTGTCTTCGATTATTATGATAACATTGCGCCGAAAAAGCTAGAGGTAGGAGAATTCCTCCAATCAGAACGAAAACTTTAGCCGCGGAAATTACAAAGCAAATAGAAATTTGGCAAATCCAGATATAACCGGATCTGAAAGTGACTATGGACTAATGAGAGGGGGTGAGGGAAAGATTAGGTACCTGACTAAATTCTACATTGGTCTGAAATTAAGAAAATTTATATCCAATGACGGAACTATGTTTCGGTATGACGTCAGAATGGTAAACCTTGAGTTGAGTTGATTTTGAGTTTAACGTCCCGTTCAGCAGCGAGGCTATATGAGACGTGGACCTACTGATTAACGTGGAATCCGAACCACATGAGCTCCCGCCGGGAATCGAACCCGGGTCCCGCGCGCCAAAGGCGCGTACGCTAACCGCTTAGCCACGGAGGAGCTCAATGGTAAACCTTGTAACTATTCAACTTATATATCCGAAAATGGGATTTACACTTAATCAAAATATAAATAAAATATATTATTCAGTGAGAATATGGTTACTAATGAAACCTTTCGATTCATTATATTTAATTCGAAGTAAAGAGAGTAAATAAATTGTGTAACTAAACCGAAATTGAAAAAAAAATTACTAGGTACAGGGTGCGTAAAAAAAATTGCCATTACTTTCAACTGTAATGGTACATTACAGTTTTCCCCGGCCCATTAACAAAATTTTGTTAGAATAACAAAATTTTGCTAATTGGGAATACTAACTACTGATGCTTGTTAAATTAACACACTCATTCATCCCATTCAAACGTTACCAGTCTCACTAGGACAGTATATTATATCTACTTGGGGTATTGCGCGAGTAATTCCCTACGTTTATCTTCTGTACAATTGAAAATCTTTAAATTTCGAAAATTGTGAGTTCCGATACTTTTTTTTTTCAGTAGTGTTCATATAGCAATAGAACGGACAGAAGTTCTAACTGAGAAATCGACAGAGACAATTCGTAAGGCTTCAGCCGTCGACTAGCGTATCTGATGACATTAGGCCGCAGTTTCCCGTCTATCACTGCCATTTAATATTGTTCTAGGCTCACCGTTACCACGCACTTGCGAAGGGACTGAATTCTGGGGTCGATTTACATTATTGTTACTATTATTGTTATTATTATTGCCCTGACTATTACCGTTCTCCCTTCTTCCGTACGTCCTGTTAAAATTCCTCCTGGTGTTATCGCCCCTATCCGGGTTCGATTCCATGTTGGTACGGTCATAGGGACGATAACTCCGGCGATTGTTGAACATGGGCCGATTCCTGAATAGTCGCCGGCCATTAGTGTTGTTTTCTGAGCCATACCCACTAGGATAACGAGATCCAGCTTGGGTATAACTCAGGAAATCTGTCTGGCAACTTGCCGTTACCTTCGTCTTCGTCGGTTTTAGAATCTTTGCCTGTCGGGCGAAGTATCGTTTTGGTGGACCACCAACTTCCTTGCCGCACAAGGCAGCTAAACGTGAGGTGACTTCTCGCACCGTTTGGCACAAGTGGGACGCTATGGCCCGGGACTCATCGGGTGGAAGAGCGTTAACTATAATATCTACCAGTTCGGCCTGAGAGGGATGTTCAGCTATCTGATAATATAGTTCAATGATTTTCCAAGCATAGTCCAAGAGGGACCCATACTTGGAGCGATCATACCGGAGTGATTGTAAATTTCTCTTTTGGAGCCGCTCGATGTGCTCATTACAATACTCTTCTTTGAAAAGAATCAAAAAATCACTGAACGTCCGGATTTGGTATTTAACCGAGGCAAACCATGCGCCCGAAGCGGCGATCAAACATTTTTCGACTATTTGTAGGCGTTCCCCATCAGTAAGTTTGTACATATCTAGATATTGCTGCAATCTTCGCAGGAAAACTCGAGGTAACCCGTTAGCAATGTTCCCATCGAAAGTGGGAAAACGTTCAATATCCCGGAGGGAAACTTTAGAGCTCATAGTATACGGGGCAGGAAAAGAATCTAGTGGAATCAACGCGTTATCCTGAGCGGTTGGGGTTGTCACCGGATTTGCCACCGACGGAGTGGTCACCGAACTGAACGCTCCCATATGACCAAGAGAGGTTTTATAATTAGTATTGACCATGTGAGGTTCGAACTTAGGACCCACCACGGCAGTAACCGACGGTCCGGCACATCTCCTTTCCCCTCCTGGCAGCACGCTGTAAGATTGTACCATTCCAAAGGTAGAGTGAGCATTTACGCTAGTGACTGTTGTAGTCACAACACTCGACTGCATCGGTACATCGAAATTACTCAACCATGATTTGGAGGTTGGCTGATGCGGGGGGACAATACATGGTTGTGTCCCGTGCATCAGGCAACACTTGACATTTTCCCGGTTGGACGTTACTTGTTTCTGGGAAAATTTTCCCTGGAGAATCGCCATCAGGAAAAGGATAGGAGATATCAGACTTGACGATTTCCAATTTAGTAATATTCCCCTTAAGACTCTCTACTTCGGTTTGAATTTGACTAATTCTTTGATCAACCGACTCTAGTTTAGTTTCTATTGATAGGTTGGATATTGCAACATTTAATTTACTTATTTCAGCCTGCTGCTGTTCAACCTTTTGTTCGATGTTACAAAATCTTTTGTTTGTGCTCTCAAACCTTACATCTATTTCATTTAATTTTTCATTTGTTTCGTCTCTGAGCTGCTCGGTAGAATGTTGGGCCTGGTATCTAACCTGCTCTAGTTCAGTAGACGTTTGCTCTTTCAATTTGCTAATCGAAGAAGCAAAGTCTAAACAGATCTGGTCAAATTTATTGTTTAGTACCTCGAATCGAGCATCGGTCTCTCGTTTCGAGGTATCAAACTTTTCGTTTATTTCACGTCTCATTTCTGCATTCTCACGCCTCAGATCTGCACTATTTTGATCTAACTTCTCATTTATCTCATTTATCTCACGCCTCATATCTGCACTATTCTGATCTATTTTCACTTCCATGTTAGTGAATTTTTCGTTCATCATTTCCATCATCTGGCGAATTAATGCAGACGTGTCAGACCCTCCAGATGACATTCCTTCCTTCGGGTTTGCCGTCTGATCCCGAGAATCACTGATCTATGTGATTCTAATGTGATTTCCATTCTTTATTTCTAATGTGATTTCCATTCTTTTCCTCATCATCGAGGTCAGATATCTCCGCTGGGGATATTTGGCCTCGGTCCTTTTCACAATCCTCACAATATTTTATTATTTCGCCGGTTTGAACTTTTTCTGCATTTTCAGCAGTATCATCCAAATTGGTGCAAGCAAAGTGGATCCATTTTAGTCCACAACCGGTGCATCTTATTAATCTCCGCGGGGCGCGAGATCTTTTCTCTTTTTCATCTAACGTGCATTGAGTGCACGTGACTTCACATTCGTCCTGTGACAAAACAACTTTTTTATTTGTTGCCATAGCTTTGACACACTATACACTTTACAAAAGACAAGATATATATCAAAAATACACATATACTATAAAATACTTATTCGCTATCAAGACAAGTATTATTCATAAATTAAAGGACTCTCATTCTCTTTCCTTCCTTGAAACCCTTCTAGCGTTTATTTCTAATTTAGAAAAAAATTTTGACACTCCTTCTCTTTTTCCCCCTTAGAAAAGGAAACAAAAATGACAAAGTAGCCAACGACTCTACTTGTTTCACTTGACTATAAAATTTCTCTTATTAATTTCAATGTTGTACTCAATTCAACATGCCTTCAACCTCACTCTTTTACATTCTTAAAAAAATTCAGATCTATCGGTCGCCATTTAAACTGAGATCCGTTGCCATGGAAACAAACGTTGCCATGACAAACCATTCTTGTCGCGGTTCACCAATCTAAAACTGATTGGCATGATAACTTGTATTATTCAATAAGCATTTTCAGATCCGTTACCACAGCAAACATGCGTTACCATGGCAACAGTCCTGTCACGGTCGCCACTCTAAAACTGAAAAAAGGGGCCCGTCGCTATAGAAACCACCGTTTCCATAACAACGAATCCCGTCACGGCTCGTCAATCTAAAACTGATTGAGGGAAGAAAGAATCTGCAACAAATGTGATGCACGGAATAAGTCGTGAGTGGGAACCCTTCACCCCTGGTGGGGATATTCATGAAGCTATCAGCTTATGTCTAATTACATTGGAATACATTGCCCATTTCTTGATTTCGAACATACTAGGTTCGATCGAAACGAGAAAACTTTTTATCGGACTTCTAAAGAAAATAAAATAAAATAAATAAATACATGACCGTGTTTATTACATATAGAATTCCCAGTCACGACCCCCTTTTCAGTTTTATTTAAAAAATAGAAGAAGAAGATGAAGAAAGGAAAAGGAAGATAGAAGAGGAAAGAGGTAAAGTAAGAAGGTGATAAAGAGGAAACTGTTACTGGATATTTTGAGAAATATGGTAAAGGGAAAGTGAATAATTATCGAATTGGGATCATTTCCAATAGCTATTGGGTGAATGTTTGGTATTAAGGTGATCAAAGGTAGACACATGTTAACCCATACATTCCCGACCTAGATCCATTTAACCCCAACTACCGAATTATCCCAATCTAACTCTGAGATAGATGAGAAAGTTTAATTTTACCGTTTATTCAATATTTCCAGAAGTTCTAGACTAATATCCAATATTTGAAAAATGAACGACGAAGTTGATGGCATGTTAGAATCGACCACAGAGAAAGAAAAAAAAATCAGAGTATCACATATTTGTCGAAGATTTTGACTTTCACAGTTCTCCCATGATGATCATTCGTTCAGGCTACTTCAGTCCTTTTTACTTCCTTCATAGAGCCAACTTAAATTAAGTTAGTATTAACATTCAATGAGTTTAATTGCTATCTACCATTAATTATAATAAGTCACACATATATGTCAAAATAATTGGTGCACTTAATACTAAACCTACATTTCACTCACACACACATTCATACAGGACAATGTATACTTCAGGTTGTATTTAGTTGAATTAAACTAACCTAACTACATTTCTATAGACATTTATTACATTTCAATAAAAGAAAACTTAGTTTAACATAACAGGAAAAATTTAATACATGAAAAGAATGTTTCATAAGCATGCACAGAAATCTGCTACTTTCAGCAAGATCAAATAACACATTTCTCTTTCTAGATATATTAAAAGTTGGATTACATAAAAAAAAATTCGACAAAAGACGAAAGACAAAAATAAAGAAAAAAATTCAAAGGTCAATATATTTAAGATTCAGTGCAATGAATACATATCATTGCGGAAAAAGAAAGAAAAATATAATTGGTTAATCATTCTTAAAAAAAAACACTTTAGTAGCATTTTATTGAGTCTCTGTCCCAAGAGGAGACATTTCGACAATTTTATGAGTCTTTGTTCTCACGTCGATAATAACTCCTTTTTCAACTCTCTTTATTCACTATGATTTGTGTCCATGAGAGTATTTAATTGTTTTTGTTTTAACTATAGACAAATAGTTGCTTCATATCACATATATATTTAAATTTCTCATTTCGTCACTTGACGCACTTGATATAAAATTTCAAAGTTTATCAAGATTAAAGAAAAATTATCGAATCCAGTCACAGACATTGGGAACATATTTCCATATTCCTGTATTCACACTACTAAATTATTGACCTAATTTCAGTTCGTTGAATTTAAGATCACTATTTTTTTTTCTAGTATAGATCGTGTAGTCAAAAGATTCTAGTCACTGAATAGTTAGGTTTCCGATCGTAGGGGAAGGATTTGTTTCATAGTTTACTGATAGAAGAATTCGTTGGAGGGGCACACTGTTTCGTAGCTTACTGATTTCACTATGATCTCGCAAATTAAATTTGGATAAGGATTAGGGTTATTCTTACTTTTCTTACGACCTGCTACTTGTTTTATTTACATGCAGTATTTAACATGATATTCAACTTTAATAGTCACAAACATCAATAACAACTCAACAAAATGTCATTTATTACAATTTACGCGGTAATACTGTATATCACAAATAGTTGGTTGATATCGGGTGTCAAAAATCTATGGCAACCTAAAACAACCAGGGTAAATACCGAGCCCTTTACATACATACTCGCATATATATATATTCATATTACTCAATATAATAAATTTCATTTTAATATCCATCTTAATATTTCGTCGACATTTAAATTCTACATAACCTTTATATTTAACAAGTATTCCTATTTTATTGGCTCAAAATAAACAAAAACCCTGACTAACAAAAATTATTGTTTTTTTTATAAGGTTGCGACATTGAACTTTATATATATAAACCCGATAATCAATAATCATTCTCAATTTACTAAAGATCCGCGTATAAAGAAATAGTTGGTGTTATTTAGTAAGTTGACATAAGAGGTGGAAATACAACAAATAGAGCAGGCACGTAACTTTTCAAACTATGTAAGTACATATATATAGATGTATATACAGAAAAAAAGTCAATGTTATTCGAAACTAGTGGGCCCAAACTACTAATACATACACACTATATGACCAATCAATAGAAATAAAACCAGAAATCAGTCGTCAATGGGTATAATTTGTACGATCAATGAATAACAAATGTTTCTAGGAATCTGAAAGCATAGTGTACCTTCTCGTCAGTTTCTCCCGTGGTGGATTAAATATCGCGAAAATGGTCCTGAGTTGTGCTGCAATACCTCCACGAATTGCATCCCTCGATGTCGCAGTTAGTACATACGATCGAAATAAGTGATATGAATATTGTACGTTTTCATGAGTTTCAGAAACCGGGGGGGGGGAGGTTGAAAAATTTGAAAAAAAATCTCGAAGTAATGAAGACAGAGAGAGAGAGAGAGAAGAAGGAAGACGAAGAATAGGGGCGCCAAAGACTTAAGTGGGAAATAACTAACGCTACAAAGATAGAAGTCGAATTTCGCTCTCAACAAAATCCATAGCCAAAATATTCTTAACATGCCAAAAGGGTGGTCTACTCAAATACGTAGACTCAAGGAGCGCCCTGCTGCCAAGGATGCAAGTTCTGTGTCCATCAGATCCCAATCCCACAAGAGTTTGGTTGTAAGATTGAAATCCGATCCCCGTATCCGGCCCAAACCAGCAGGGTCCCGAAAATCCTCCGGAAGGTTAGAGACGGCGTTAATTTAGAATTTCAAAAGAAAAAAAATCATCCGACCTCTTGGAAACTAGAAGATTCCAGAATAGTAATGAAATTAGAGTAATCCCTAATTAGAATTTGCCAAAATAAAAAAAAATTAAATAAACTGAATTTTGGATCGGTGATTTCAATAACCAAACATCACCGATAGCTACCCTGCGCAGACATGCCACAGTCTGGGACGTCGTTAATTTCCCTCATCTAATTAAACTAAGAAAAGACATGAAAATACTTAAGGGGACTAGGGGTCGACGTCCGGGTACGCTAATGACATGAATATTAATTTAGTAGCAGTTGATTTAATCGGATAGTCCGAACTGAGTTATATGAACACTGCACAATAAATAAATAAGGTAAGCAACGGGAAAAAAAATCTCGGAGAGGCAATGAATGTTAAAGGTACAAATGACCGAAACCTGTACTTTTCGATGATCACAGGATATAGCAGTTGGTTTTCTTAATTATCATTTCTGTCAACCTTTAGAAGTAATTCCCACATGATGCTACCCTATCTATTGAAAGGCTTAAGATCCGGGGCTGTTATTATGAGGTACTTAAATGCGAAGTAACACACAATTCCCAACTACAATTTACTATCCAAGTAGCAAACTCGGTTGGATGAATGTACTGGTGTAGAAGTCAAAACGCGAGAGATTTTTTTTGTAAACATATTCATATTTTCACTACATAACATACACTAGGCCTATCCATTTAAATATAGGTGTCATCATCTCATTCATATTTTATATCATATTATTAATATATCATTACATTCATTCATTATCTACTAATTTTCGCGCGAAGTAATATTTTACAGACACCCTATTTCATACATTTTACACGCAGGCCATACACATATTTATATTACACACTAATAAATATATAATTATCACAATCTATCACGCTCAAACTACTACACGATAACATTCATCGAACCACGTACTCTTTGTTTCGAAGCACCCAAATTGTATTTACTTCGCAGTTTTAAAAAAAATCATACGTGTATTCACTGAAAGTTAAATTGTCAACGATTAATATATTTCCGATTTGCTGATAAAACTAAAGCAACAATGGAATTTTCTACAGCCACGGGAAAAGAGAATTTAATACTACATTTTGAAACAAACAGTAACAGCATATGGGCTTTACTTCTATTAAGAAAATAGGTATTCTTTATTTCAGTAGATATTTCAATTACTACTGGACCTAGCAAGCTGAAATTTTCAGTACAGTAAGATCTCATGCTATCTTATATGAAGGTATACTCATCTGAACCGAAAACCATGTCCACGGGATGTAATTTGAGAATAAATGGCCAAAATCAAACAACTTAAATCACTAAGTCATGCGAGGTCGTAATGTCAACAAACAATTGACTACCGAAAACAGACACTATGGCGCTGTGGTGGAGGCATAATTTACCGTGTACTGAAATATATACTTGTACTCATTAATCAGAAATTTAATATTTACACTGGTTTAGTATACTTCGAGTTAGACAAATGGTACTAAATTAACGCATATTTATACACTGTCCTAACCGAAAATTCACACACTCACACAAAACTACTAACTACATACACCACTGTTAGCACTATACATAAAGACAACTAACTAAACCAAACATGCACCATTTAATTACATGCATGTTGACGAAAAATACTCCCTTGTTGGTATATACAGTCGGCTCTATTAAACTTAAAGGGGGGCAAAATGAGAAAGGTAACCCTAGGTCCAATTGACCTGACCAATTGTTTACATAATTATTACTAAAGATTGATGCCCTGGGGGCACCTTAACGAGGTTTATTGAGGGACCCTTCCCCTGAGAGGGGAAAAGGCCCTAAAACAAACAATAACTAACCCATTCCCCTGCTAGAACTGGTTCAATTTGGAAAAGGGGATAGGAGCCCTTTTACGCTAGCTTAAGCTGCCATTATGATTATTTACATTACAACTATCAAACCTACTACATACATGCACTTACTGTAAAATAAAAAGAAATCACATCTACCTAATACACGAACAACATGCACTAAACAGGTCGTAATTTCCCTAATCCCTAATTGAGTTTGAAATAAAAAGAAAGTAAAGTCACTATTTCACTCTGTCTATTCTAGTTGGGCAGCAAACATGGCTTCCTAGTAAACAGAAATCCGGAAGCAGATATTTTCCCCTGGTTTTACAGTTCTTCGAACAAAAATATGTGTTTCTGGCTCCTAAATGATCACACGACGTTTATCAATGAAATTAACTGGATATTACCTTAAGTTCGTTTGAATTTCAGTCCTAATGGAGTCAAAATATGGTGATCACTTCCACAGATAGTGCTTCGTGACGTGTCTTCGATTATTATGATAACATTGCGCCGAAAAAGCTAGAGGTAGGAGAATTCCTCCAATCAGAACGAAAACTTTAGCCGCGGAAATTACAAAGCAAATAGAAATTTGGCAAATCCAGATATAACCGGATCTGAAAGTGACTATGGACTAATGAGAGGGGGTGAGGGAAAGATTAGGTACCTGACTAAATTCTACATTGGTCTGAAATTAAGAAAATTTATATCCAATGACGGAACTATGTTTCGGTATGACGTCAGAATGGTAAACCTTGTAACTATTCAACTTATATATCCGAAAATGGGATTTACACTTAATCAAAATATAAATAAAATATATTATTCAGTGAGAATATGGTTACTAATGAAACCTTTCGATTCATTATATTTAATTCGAAGTAAAGAGAGTAAATAAATTGTGTAACTAAACCGAAATTGAAAAAAAAAATTACTAGGTACAGGGTGCGTAAAAAAATTGCCATTACTTTCAACTGTAATGGTACATTACAAATGACGCTTTGAGCTTGCTACTCGAGAAATTCTTTTAAAAGGCGAAGAAATCGCACCTTTACAAATTCAAAAACTATCATGTTGACGCTAAAATTTTTACAACCTTTTCAACAAAGCATGTTGAGCGTCAGTCAGCAATGTATCCAAATCAGCATTGCTTTTCACGAGGAAGTGAACAGGATCCTTCCTATATGTAATGAGTCATATTCTCTTGCTCATTTAGTGATTTCTTCAAGTGTGAGTTGTCATGGACCTCACATGTAGTTCTCGATGCAGCCAAGAGTCGCCAAGAAAAAAAATTCTCTGTCCACGTAGCTCTGTACAAAAAGTTCAAGTGACTATGCCTGAATCCATAGTATATTCTTTGATTTCTTCTTTAATTAATTGAATGTAGAACAGTTTAATAACTATCTCACTTCATTTCCATATGTAATATATACAATACAATGTCCCAGTAAATGAGATGCACGCAATAATAAAGGTTAATTAGCCTATAAAGGAAGTAACATACATAATTAAATACAATATACAACAATATTGTATTAATACTTCCGTATTACGCTCGGTGTTTACCCATTTATATTTATAATCACAAGACAATATTTAATATGCACGCTAATTTTAAAGCAATTAATTTTACCACAAATTAATATATTTAAATAATGATATATAAATGTGCCCCTCATCTGCATTTTGATATGCAGATGAAGGAGAAGGAACTCGGCCTTCTACAATTCCCCCCTATGATTCTAGGTGCTGTATTTACTAATACAGGACGTAGATCATAATGAGGGCACATTTTATGTTCCTGTAAACATAAGCAAGATATTACATAAGTCACACAATAACATACAAATTAAATCACAAAATAACGCACAATAAACATCATTACAAGAAAAATAAACAAATAGCTAAATGCAGGGAATTCAGGAAGCCCTACTTTACTTGACCTGAATACATAAGTTCCCCATAATACACACAATACACTAATACACTAAAATAAACACTATAACACTACACTATTTACACAAATTGTCAAATCCGGGTTTCGATGCTACGTGTGTGAGTTATCTATTTTGTCTCTATTGCAGCAGTACCACCATTGTTTGCTTCTTCTCTAGCAACATATTTCTTGAGCAGGTAAGCATTTCTGCTCATTTTGACCTCTTCTGTCGCAGGATCCGCTAGCGTGTACATGTTTTTGCCCGTGGTAGCGACAATTTTCCATGGGCCAGAAAATAGGAGTAGGAGCTTCTTAGAAACACCTGCTAGAGCATCCGACTTTGGGAAAACTCTAGATAATACAAGGTCACCCACATTGTACTCTACTGTACGGTGTGACTTGTCGAAATTTCTCTTCCGTGCAGCAGCATTCTTTGTGTGATTTTTCTTAGCGATATCTATGTAGTACTGCACGTCATGGCGCTGATCCACTTCTGGGATTTCGAAGAGCCTGGCTATGTCTCTAGACATAGACTGTCCAAAATGACATTCATAGGCTGACACGCCAGTGGTCAGGTGTTTCGCGGAATTCAAACACTTCTCTATTTTTTCCAAGTGTTTGGGCCACAATCTTTGACACAATTTGCGCAGTAAACGTACGGTTGCCTTTACTGCTACTTCTGCCATTTCTCCCTGGGGATAATATGGAGTAGAAGTTATGTGCCTGATACCAAGGTCTGCTAACTCATTTTTCCAGCGTTCAAACTGGAAAGGTGACCCTCTGTCTGTCAAGACGAGTTCCACACTAGGGTTTACTTTCAAATAGTCCTTCAGCTTTCTTACTGCGGTGGCAGTGTTTGCTTTTCTACATGCATATAAACCTATAAGTTTTGAAGAAGCATCATAGAACACAAGAATGTAATGGACTCCCCCAATTCCTTTGGTCATTGGTCCTAGCCAATCTGTACATACCAGGTAGCCTGGCTTCTGTACAATGACGGGATTTAGTGGTTCCGGACGATAACAGTGGGGAGGGTTGCTTTTTTGACATAATTCGCAGGAAGCACAATATCTCCTCACGCTTGCTCTCATCTTTGGCCATACGAAAAATTCAGTCAGAAGTGGAAGCAACTTGCTGGCCGACATGTGCCCTCGATCTGAATGGTAATAATAGAGCAGTGGACTTACTAACACTTCTGGGATGCATATGCAAACTCCTTCCCGGTCACGCTTACATAAGCGTCCGTTCAAAACTTCGAAACGGTGACAAGCACCATTCACTCTTGGTGAGTTCGTCTTCTCTTCTACTTCTTTCTTGATCTTGCCGTAGACAGGGTCAGAAGACTGCATCTCCGGTAGTATGGCTATCATCTTTCTCAACTCACAAGGAATTTCCGTCAGTATGGTCATCAGCGACTCCTGGAGGATAGGCTTCCGTGCAACACTGAGGTCTTCTTCTGTGTGAGGAGGGTACCGTGAGTGATAATCACTCAAATTTTCATTCGACTTTACAAACTCGAACTCGAAATTAAAATTGGACAGCAACATCGCCCACCGGGTGATGCGCTGGTTTGTAAGTCTACAATACAGGATAAACTTAAGAGCAAGGTGGTCGCTGCGAATTTTGAATTTAGTTCCTACTAAATACTGCTTAAATTTAACAACCCCATCTATAAGTCAATAAAATTCCTTCTCAGTCACAGAGTAGTTCTTCTGTGCTGCGTTGATCACACGTGATGTGAAAGCGATGACCCTAATGTCATCATTGTCATCACGCTGGTACAATAGAGCTGAACACGCAACATCACACGCATCTGATTCTAGTATCAATTGCTTATCAGGCAGGACGGTCTTCAAAACTACTTCTTCTTGGAAAATCTGTTTGATCTTCTCCATCGCTGCCTGATATTGAGGTTCCCACTTGAACCTCACATTTTTCTTCAGCAGATTGAACAACGGATAGAGAACTTCCGAGTATTTCCTGCTGAAGCAACGGTAATATTGGCAGTAGCCAATAAAGGAACGCAGTTCCTTCACGTTCAGGGGTGTTCTGAACTCGAACACCGACTTCACTTTCTCCGGATCTTTACCAATTCCGTGTTGAGAAAGTTCGAAACCAAGTATGTTTAATTTCTTTCTTGCAAAGTTACACTTCTTCAGCCTGAGAGTTAGGCCACCTGCAGTGAGTAAACCCAACACTGTCGAGGTGTACAAGATGTTCGCTGAAGCTCCTGTCGGCTACAATCAGATCATCGACATACGCGCCGCAGTACTCTCGCGCTTCACTTCCAATAAGCATATCTAGTGCTCGAACACATGAAGCAAGGCTCTGTTTTGTACCGAAAGGTAATTTCTGAAACACGTAGGAAATACCTTCATATAAAAATCCTAAATACTTTTGATCACTTTCTTTGACCTTAATCTGAAGGAACATCTCAGTTGCATCCACGCAACTGAACCAAGAATTATCGCAGATGTCTTGGAGAACAGACAAGGGAGGCATTGGTCGGTCAGATAAATCACCAGATATCTTAGCCAAAGCTCGACCGTCGATACATACTCGTATACGTCCATCACTCTTTGCTGTCACTACCAGTGGGTTGATATATGCAGTAGGCTGTTTTCTGATCACACCCCACGCGAGCCATCTCGAAATTTCATTGGATACTAAATTTCTGTAGCGTTTAGGGTAAGGATAAAGTTTGGTCTTGATTGGACGTTCGTCCGTTACTCCAATCTCATGCACGTAGTTAGCTATGCTACCTGGCTTGACATCAAATAAAGCTTGATGCTTGAGCAGCACAGCTTTCAAACTATCTCTCTGTGAGGCTGACAGATCTGAGTAGTTCGATACAAACTCTTCTATCTCTGAATGGGAGGCGCGAGTCTTCACTTTCATCCACTCTTCTGGTGGGAATACGTGATTCGCCAATTCTTGGGCACTTGGGAATCTTCCATCATCCAAGTTTGGTGCACGAGTTGCCTGCTCTCTGGAGGTCTTAGACTCATCATGTGCATTAACCCTTATGGCCTTCCGTCTTTCGTCTGACGGGGAAAAATTAAAATTAACATTTTCAATTTCATCCATTAAACTAAATGGTTTGCTGCACTCTCCATTCCATTCCAAACATCGAACTACTAGATCTTCAGTCTCGCAATCTACAGATCTAAATGCTACTTCTACATCATGTGGATGTTTTAGATGTAGAAAGGCCGGTGTCATAGTCTAACACGGCACGAGATTCTGTAAAGAAGTTGGAACCTAGTATCAAAGACCTATTTAAGCCTGAAATAATAATACCCAACGTATGGTATTCCTTCCCTTGTATCACAATGACTAACAGAGTTTGGCCTACTAGTGTCGCTGCTTTATTTCCAAAAGCCGACGTTACCCATATATTCTTCGCACTTAAAAATGCGGGTGGGGGTCCTATTTGAGACGGTGTCCCAAAATTCCTTAGAGATCGCGGAGCAGGTCGCTCCGGTGTCCAATAGACAATTTACTTCCCTGCCAAATAAACAAACATTTATTTCTGGTAGTGAAATGACGTTATTCGCTGGTAACGGTTCATTACTAGTGTCAAAGAGGTTCTTAAAGATGCCATTAGCTTCCTCATAAATTTCCCTGTCTATGTCGATGGGTTCTCCGTTCCTACTTAATAAAACTAATTTCTTTTCTAAATTGCCTTCATCAAAATGCTTCGTGTTCTTTATTTTTAAACAAAAATCACAATTTTCTTCTTCTTTTTCTTCTGAAGTATAACATTCCTTCACTGCAGTTTCGCAAGAATTCTCTATGTTTACATTATCAAAACTGGTTAATGAATTACGCACACACTTGGGATGTAATTGTGTCAACTCGGGTGAACAAGTTCTCTCCGTGCCCAACCTGCCGTCGCCGCAAGTACGTGCGGACAATTCTCATTCCCTGGAAGAGGGAGATGAGGATTGGTTACTCCTGGTAACATTATTTTGCTGGTTCGGTGGAGGGGGCGCACGGTCATAACGTTCCAGTAACTGGATTTCTTCCTCTTCCCTTCTAAAGGAATTCCGTCGCTGGCTATCCGTGTTGCGCGTTCCTCCCCTCCTACCGCGGGCTACACGATTGTTTTGGTGGGTGTGGGAGTTCCCACCACGTGACCAACCAGACGACCCACTTCCGTTGCTCTGATTACGGAGTGGCGAGCGCTGGTTGTTATGGTTCGGTCGTTGTCCTCGTCTTTGGTAAGGACGCTGGTTTTCTCGTGTTCTTTTTGCTTGTGTACGAGCCAGCTGCTTACCGCTATGGCCGGGGGGCTATTTTCTTCATTGTCAATGCTCACCTGGAGCATGTTGACCCCCTTCCTTGGGTTCTGCTGATAGAACTGGTCTCGATTCGACATCGAAGACTGCAGTTCTTGTACCAAGTTAAGCAACTCTGCTATTGTTTTCGGGCGAGACGAGACAATAGCCCGAAATAACCAGTTGGGAAAATGCCTCGGGGGTACTTTCAACAGAATTGAGTCTGTCATCCGCGGTTCCAAAATACTATTTTTATGCAACAAATCCAGCAGATATTCTGCTGGGGATTTGTGCACACGACTGTCAAAATGAGACGTGAGTATGTTTGCCCTCAAGTTCGCAAGACGTTCCTCGCTCAAATAACATTGCTTAAATTCCCTAATAAAGTCATCATATGTGTGAATCTTACTCCGGTTCACTTGGAACCATTGGTATGATGTGTTCCTGAGAGCCCTAGGTATGAAGCTTAGCCGCAGTTCTTCTGGTACCCCTGTGACCTCAAAGTAGCGGTCAACGTCCTGGACGAAGTTATAAGTCTGTCTCGGGACTCGGTCCCCATGTAAACCGGCAGGGTTACATCTCTATGAATGAGACCTAGCGCGGTGGCCAGATTCTGTCTCGTCTCATGAGTACATGAGCGAGACGTCGACGGTACAGGGTCTGTCTCGTGGGATTTAGCCAGGTTCCTAGGTTGAGAACCGTGCAAGTCGCGATTCGAGGAGTTGTTTGGTGATGGAGGTCTTTATTGCGTGGCAGAGACAGAGATGTTCGCGAGACGTCTTTCGATCACCTCGCTCGTCTCTTTCTGCATGGAGTTTTTCCATTCCTCCATTTTCTTCTCCAGTTGAGTGCAGACGTCTTGTACGGTATCGTGCATCTGACGGATGCCACCGTTGCACTCGGAACGTATTTCCTCGAGTTGCGTCTCTTGCTCGATTTCCCCCCTAAGTCTGGCAAGTTGGGAAGCGAAGCTCACTTCCACTCTCCTGACCTGGTTATTGAGATTTTGAGTGGTCTGTTCAAACCGAGACGAGACACGCTGTATATTCTCATTAAGTTCGTTATAGTTCTCCTCCAATTTACTGGCCGTCTCCGCTACACGAGAATTTAGGTCTTCACGAGCGCCTTCAATCTCCCCCCTTAGCTCCACTGTGGTGACCTCTAAACGCTCTGTTAACTCACGTTCACTGTGCTCAAGTCTCGAACTCACAGTCTCCAACTGGAGTTCGAGACGAGCATTACTAGACTCGATCGCCTGTTCGAGACGTTTATGCATATCTGTGGTCTCTCTATGCACCTGCTCAAGGCCGGTCTCTATTCTTTGCTCAAGCCTCTCGCTATTTTGTCTGGTTTCGTTTCGTACCTGTTCTAAGTTTTGTTCTAAACTATTTTCTAGATGACTATTACTCTGTTCTATTTTCCTTTCTAGTTTTCCCTCTAGTGTCCTAGCACTCTCATCTAATTTCTCTCCCAATTTTGACTCAAGGTTCCTTTCTAAATTTTGCGAACTTTCTTCTAACTTTTTCTCTAACTTGGTCTCAAGGTTTCTCGCATTCTCCTCTAATTTCTTCGTGCTTTCCTCTATTTTCCTTTGGCCCTGTAATATTGCGCCTAAAATGGTCGCAAGATTTAAACTACTAATATTTCCAATAGTACTACTTTCGTTACAGGCTGGGCTATCTACCGTGCTCGTTTTGACAGTCGGCTCGTTAATTACTTCCCGAGGAGGCACTTCCGGTTCCCTTCCGGTGGATGGTGGAACCGTTTCCACCACATCAGTGTTTTCTCCCACAACGCTATCAGTGCGCTCGTTAGCGCACTGCGCTACAACTAAACTATCATCTGAGAGCTCGTCTGCTCTCTGAGCGAAATCTTCATTAGGAAACTGTTGTTCCATCTTTCTAAACTTACGAGCCTGTGCTCTAGTTAATACCATTAATAAGTACAAATTAAATACAAAGGTTTACTTCCCCCCTAAACTTCTATAAGCCTGAATTCTCTAAAACACACTATATCACTCAACACAAAATCATATGCACAAAATAAAGATTCAAAACATTTATAAGAGACACCGCAGTTCTTGGAAATTTCTGAGGGGTTTGACAAAACATAAACCGAAAAATTTTACATCCAAAAGTACACTGACCATGAGTATTTAAGAGAAATACTCTATCGCCCTTTACGCTGTCGGCGCCAAGTTTATTGGCGCAAGAGCGTGGAATATCGTGCCCTGAAGCTGGGTAGCCAAGTTTTATGTGAGGTGCAGGTAGCTAGAGACGAAACTTAGCATACCAGAGAAACACCACCACAATAAAAATGATAAAATTAAGGTGGAGTGGCTAGGGATATTCAAAATAATACCAAAATTTACATAAATTGCAAAAGGAATGCATCAGCATAAATAATTCCCTGCTTGGAGATAAAGGTGACCTCCTGTGGACGCCGCCACTGCCACTCTTAATAGTCGGTAGAGCATATGTAACTGAATATAAATGAACAAAAGATCTCAGGGTATTCTTTAACTACAGTCATGGTCTGGAAGCTACTTATAGAGAGTTTTCAAACTAAACAATAGGTTTAAAAAAATCTAGTTTCAAAAACAAACAGGTAGCAGCCTGTTAATTACTCTCTATACTCATGACTGTGTTCTGTTAGTTCTTTGGGCGTAATTCTCCCTGGGCCCCATTCAGGGAGATGGTCAGATGTACAAAGACAAGGAGAAATGTTTCCTTGACTCACACTCCTGAAAACAAAACATAGGCATTAGCATCAGGTACTCACCATGCAGGAAAGACAGACCTCTAGAAATACCTTGGATAGATGAAGGTTTATTATTGCCTTGGTAGACCATTGGTGAAAATCAACACACTGAACACTTCGATTTTTCTATACACTTATATTAAATTTCTATTCTTTATGGTGCACCACACACGCACTCTTAATTGAAATTTCGCACAAATTTTCCTCTGAGAAATTTATAAAAATTAAAAAAAATGATGATAATGATTTTTGACTGAAGATCTGTTAAATCTATTAATTGATCTGTTACCCTACATTAATATGCACTCCTCATTATTTTTAAGTTCACTGTCTCTGACTGTCTTTCAGAGAGGAGGATGATTTAGCACATAAATAGTAATACACACTTGATATGTGAAAATAAAATAAAAAGAAAATGATCAATATCTATATATTCGCTGCACTGTTCATTCGGAAAGTTGACGCACAGTTCCTGCTGAAAATCACCAAGGTAGTGTCCACATTCTCATTCCACTAAAACAAGGAAATGTTCCTGGCGATTCAGATTCGCTGGATAGTCAAAACCACGCTGGAGCTGACATAAGAAATGTCAGTAAAACAGGCAAATTCAGATACTGCTTGTTTCCTTGTGCTAGAGTCCAAGGATGGCACTGCCGTAATAGCGTGACAGGCCAGAAATCTCTCTAATAGAGATTTGAATATAAAATTCCAATTCCATGTTGGAATTTAGTGAAATGCACCACTGTGCTACTAAGAAAGTTTATAGACGAATAATGGCTACTTGGTACTGCTGACCAACATATAGCTACAAGGCTATAGTTAAGTTAATGTTTGAAACTATCATGTGCAGACGTAGCAACTGAGTATAACGTAGTTTTCAAAATTTTAAGGTTGACACTGTTCGAATGCACTTGAGGTAACTCACAATCAAATAGGTGGGTATTAGCACTGTTCACTAGAACAAATAAGTACCCGATACATGTCGGTACATGTATAATAATACACAGGAATCCAGGGGAACGACACTCTCACCTTCCTGGGTCACATTTCCCGATACTTGAGAAGTATTGACGACTTCACACCCGATCGTTCGAGGTGTACTCCTCCAGATCTATCAAAAAACTTACTCTGTTCAGCCACTGAACAAGGTTATTAAACTATGAAATTCCAAGAAAAGCGGGACTCGCTCTTCTCGGAATCTTCCCACAAAGGGTTTGATGCCGCGGGCAACATCTACTGGGTGGTCTCCTGCAAACAGACCACAGAAACTTGCTTCTGACTGCATAGATAGCCAGACACCTATGAGAGGTGCTGCCCTCAGACTCGATGGCGGTAACTATGAAAAGCTTCAGACCAAAGCAGAAGTCCATAGCATTTACACATAAACATTAGTTATTTTCACTCAGAACCAACACTTTGCATAATAGAAACACATGATATTATATACAAAAATAACGAAAAATATACACAGAATACATTGATATTATTATACAGAACTGTCATCTCTCGTGGTATTAGAAGGAAGTCTCTTTTCCTTTGGCTTCCCTTCAAACTGTCTGCTACCAACACCCGTAGCCATGTTTACAAGAGAGAGAGAGAGAAGAAAACATCTTATGTTACTATTAATTTTGAAAAATACAAGAGCCAAATGTCTTGAACGAAAGGAAACACGTTGACAAATATAGTCATGAATTTAGAACGGTCTTTCCAAGAACTAGTGAGCGTAATACGTTAATATTAATATTTTACATATAAAATGAATCAAAATAAATTACAATTTTTCAAAGCTGCTGTGCATCCTGGGAAAATTTCTTAGGTCCGCTAGCTGACGGGGTAACGAACTTTGGTGAAGAGGGGTGGAATGACGCTTTGAGCTTGCTACTCGAGAAATTCTTTTAAAAGGCGAAGAAATCGCACCTTTACAAATTCAAAAACTATCATGTTGACGCTAAAATTTTTACAACCTTTTCAACAAAGCATGTTGAGCGTCAGTCAGCAATGTATCCAAATCAGCATTGCTTTTCACGAAGAAGTGAACAGGATCCTTCCTATATGTAATGAGTCATATTCTCTTGCTCATTTAGTGATTTCTTCAAGTGTGAGTTGTCATGGACCTCACATGTAGTTCTCGATGCAGCCAAGAGTCGCCAAGAAAAAAATTCTCTGTCCACGTAGCTCTGTACAAAAAGTTCAAGTGACTATGCCTGAATCCATAGTATATTCTTTGATTTCTTCTTTAATTAATTGAATGTAGAACAGTTTAATAACTATCTCACTTCATTTCCATATGTAATATATACAATACAATGTCCCAGTAAATGAGATGCACGCAATAATAAAGGTTAATTAGCCTATAAAGGAAGTAACATACATAATTAAATACAATATACAACAATATTGTATTAATACTTCCGTATTACGCTCGGTGTTTACCCATTTATATTTATAATCACAAGACAATATTTAATATGCACGCTAATTTTAAAGCAATTAATTTTACCACAAATTAATATATTTAAATAATGATATATAAATGTGCCCCTCATCTGCATTTTGATATGCAGATGAAGGAGAAGGAACTCGGCCTTCTACAATTCCCCCCTATGATTCTAGGTGCTGTATTTACTAATACAGGACGTAGATCATAATGAGGGCACATTTTATGTTCCTGTAAACATAAGCAAGATATTACATAAGTCACACAATAACATACAAATTAAATCACAAAATAACGCACAATAAACATCATTACAAGAAAAATAAACAAATAGCTAAATGCAGGGAATTCAGGAAGCCCTACTTTACTTGACCTGAATACATAAGTTCCCCATAATACACACAATACACTAATACACTAAAATAAACACTATAACACTACACTATTTACACAAATTGTCAAATCCGGGTTTCGATGCTACGTGTGTGAGTTATCTATTTTGTCTCTATTGCAGCAGTACCACCATTGTTTGCTTCTTCTCTAGCAACATATTTCTTGAGCAGGTAAGCATTTCTGCTCATTTTGACCTCTTCTGTCGCAGGATCCGCTAGCGTGTACATGTTTTTGCCCGTGGTAGCGACAATTTTCCATGGGCCAGAAAATAGGAGTAGGAGCTTCTTAGAAACACCTGCTAGAGCATCCGACTTTGGGAAAACTCTAGATAATACAAGGTCACCCACATTGTACTCTACTGTACGGTGTGACTTGTCGAAATTTCTCTTCCGTGCAGCAGCATTCTTTGTGTGATTTTTCTTAGCGATATCTATGTAGTACTGCACGTCATGGCGCTGATCCACTTCTGGGATTTCGAAGAGCCTGGCTATGTCTCTAGACATAGACTGTCCAAAATGACATTCATAGGCTGACACGCCAGTGGTCAGGTGTTTCGCGGAATTCAAACACTTCTCTATTTTTTCCAAGTGTTTGGGCCACAATCTTTGACACAATTTGCGCAGTAAACGTACGGTTGCCTTTACTGCTACTTCTGCCATTTCTCCCTGGGGATAATATGGAGTAGAAGTTATGTGCCTGATACCAAGGTCTGCTAACTCATTTTTCCAGCGTTCAAACTGGAAAGGTGACCCTCTGTCTGTCAAGACGAGTTCCACACTAGGGTTTACTTTCAAATAGTCCTTCAGCTTTCTTACTGCGGTGGCAGTGTTTGCTTTTCTACATGCATATAAACCTATAAGTTTTGAAGAAGCATCATAGAACACAAGAATGTAATGGACTCCCCCAATTCCTTTGGTCATTGGTCCTAGCCAATCTGTACATACCAGGTAGCCTGGCTTCTGTACAATGACGGGATTTAGTGGTTCCGGACGATAACAGTGGGGAGGGTTGCTTTTTTGACATAATTCGCAGGAAGCACAATATCTCCTCACGCTTGCTCTCATCTTTGGCCATACGAAAAATTCAGTCAGAAGTGGAAGCAACTTGCTGGCCGACATGTGCCCTCGATCTGAATGGTAATAATAGAGCAGTGGACTTACTAACACTTCTGGGATGCATATGCAAACTCCTTCCCGGTCACGCTTACATAAGCGTCCGTTCAAAACTTCGAAACGGTGACAAGCACCATTCACTCTTGGTGAGTTCGTCTTCTCTTCTACTTCTTTCTTGATCTTGCCGTAGACAGGGTCAGAAGACTGCATCTCCGGTAGTATGGCTATCATCTTTCTCAACTCACAAGGAATTTCCGTCAGTATGGTCATCAGCGACTCCTGGAGGATAGGCTTCCGTGCAACACTGAGGTCTTCTTCTGTGTGAGGAGGGTACCGTGAGTGATAATCACTCAAATTTTCATTCGACTTTACAAACTCGAACTCGAAATTAAAATTGGACAGCAACATCGCCCACCGGGTGATGCGCTGGTTTGTAAGTCTACAATACAGGATAAACTTAAGAGCAAGGTGGTCGCTGCGAATTTTGAATTTAGTTCCTACTAAATACTGCTTAAATTTAACAACCCCATCTATAAGTCAATAAAATTCCTTCTCAGTCACAGAGTAGTTCTTCTGTGCTGCGTTGATCACACGTGATGTGAAAGCGATGACCCTAATGTCATCATTGTCATCACGCTGGTACAATAGAGCTGAACACGCAACATCACACGCATCTGATTCTAGTATCAATTGCTTATCAGGCAGGACGGTCTTCAAAACTACTTCTTCTTGGAAAATCTGTTTGATCTTCTCCATCGCTGCCTGATATTGAGGTTCCCACTTGAACCTCACATTTTTCTTCAGCAGATTGAACAACGGATAGAGAACTTCCGAGTATTTCCTGCTGAAGCAACGGTAATATTGGCAGTAGCCAATAAAGGAACGCAGTTCCTTCACGTTCAGGGGTGTTCTGAACTCGAACACCGACTTCACTTTCTCCGGATCTTTACCAATTCCGTGTTGAGAAAGTTCGAAACCAAGTATGTTTAATTTCTTTCTTGCAAAGTTACACTTCTTCAGCCTGAGAGTTAGGCCACCTGCAGTGAGTAAACCCAACACTGTCGAGGTGTACAAGATGTTCGCTGAAGCTCCTGTCGGCTACAATCAGATCATCGACATACGCGCCGCAGTACTCTCGCGCTTCACTTCCAATAAGCATATCTAGTGCTCGAACACATGAAGCAAGGCTCTGTTTTGTACCGAAAGGTAATTTCTGAAACACGTAGGAAATACCTTCATATAAAAATCCTAAATACTTTTGATCACTTTCTTTGACCTTAATCTGAAGGAACATCTCAGTTGCATCCACGCAACTGAACCAAGAATTATCGCAGATGTCTTGGAGAACAGACAAGGGAGGCATTGGTCGGTCAGATAAATCACCAGATATCTTAGCCAAAGCTCGACCGTCGATACATACTCGTATACGTCCATCACTCTTTGCTGTCACTACCAGTGGGTTGATATATGCAGTAGGCTGTTTTCTGATCACACCCCACGCGAGCCATCTCGAAATTTCATTGGATACTAAATTTCTGTAGCGTTTAGGGTAAGGATAAAGTTTGGTCTTGATTGGACGTTCGTCCGTTACTCCAATCTCATGCACGTAGTTAGCTATGCTACCTGGCTTGACATCAAATAAAGCTTGATGCTTGAGCAGCACAGCTTTCAAACTATCTCTCTGTGAGGCTGACAGATCTGAGTAGTTCGATACAAACTCTTCTATCTCTGAATGGGAGGCGCGAGTCTTCACTTTCATCCACTCTTCTGGTGGGAATACGTGATTCGCCAATTCTTGGGCACTTGGGAATCTTCCATCATCCAAGTTTGGTGCACGAGTTGCCTGCTCTCTGGAGGTCTTAGACTCATCATGTGCATTAACCCTTATGGCCTTCCGTCTTTCGTCTGACGGGGAAAAATTAAAATTAACATTTTCAATTTCATCCATTAAACTAAATGGTTTGCTGCACTCTCCATTCCATTCCAAACATCGAACTACTAGATCTTCAGTCTCGCAATCTACAGATCTAAATGCTACTTCTACATCATGTGGATGTTTTAGATGTAGAAAGGCCGGTGTCATAGTCTAACACGGCACGAGATTCTGTAAAGAAGTTGGAACCTAGTATCAAAGACCTATTTAAGCCTGAAATAATAATACCCAACGTATGGTATTCCTTCCCTTGTATCACAATGACTAACAGAGTTTGGCCTACTAGTGTCGCTGCTTTATTTCCAAAAGCCGACGTTACCCATATATTCTTCGCACTTAAAAATGCGGGTGGGGGTCCTATTTGAGACGGTGTCCCAAAATTCCTTAGAGATCGCGGAGCAGGTCGCTCCGGTGTCCAATAGACAATTTACTTCCCTGCCAAATAAACAAACATTTATTTCTGGTAGTGAAATGACGTTATTCGCTGGTAACGGTTCATTACTAGTGTCAAAGAGGTTCTTAAAGATGCCATTAGCTTCCTCATAAATTTCCCTGTCTATGTCGATGGGTTCTCCGTTCCTACTTAATAAAACTAATTTCTTTTCTAAATTGCCTTCATCAAAATGCTTCGTGTTCTTTATTTTTAAACAAAAATCACAATTTTCTTCTTCTTTTTCTTCTGAAGTATAACATTCCTTCACTGCAGTTTCGCAAGAATTCTCTATGTTTACATTATCAAAACTGGTTAATGAATTACGCACACACTTGGGATGTAATTGTGTCAACTCGGGTGAACAAGTTCTCTCCGTGCCCAACCTGCCGTCGCCGCAAGTACGTGCGGACAATTCTCATTCCCTGGAAGAGGGAGATGAGGATTGGTTACTCCTGGTAACATTATTTTGCTGGTTCGGTGGAGGGGGCGCACGGTCATAACGTTCCAGTAACTGGATTTCTTCCTCTTCCCTTCTAAAGGAATTCCGTCGCTGGCTATCCGTGTTGCGCGTTCCTCCCCTCCTACCGCGGGCTACACGATTGTTTTGGTGGGTGTGGGAGTTCCCACCACGTGACCAACCAGACGACCCACTTCCGTTGCTCTGATTACGGAGTGGCGAGCGCTGGTTGTTATGGTTCGGTCGTTGTCCTCGTCTTTGGTAAGGACGCTGGTTTTCTCGTGTTCTTTTTGCTTGTGTACGAGCCAGCTGCTTACCGCTATGGCCGGGAGGGCTATTTTCTTCATTGTCAATGCTCACCTGGAGCATGTTGACCCCCTTCCTTGGGTTCTGCTGATAGAACTGGTCTCGATTCGACATCGAAGACTGCAGTTCTTGTACCAAGTTAAGCAACTCTGCTATTGTTTTCGGGCGAGACGAGACAATAGCCCGAAATAACCAGTTGGGAAAATGCCTCGGGGGTACTTTCAACAGAGTTGAGTCTGTCATCCGCGGTTCCAAAATACTATTTTTATGCAACAAATCCAGCAGATATTCTGCTGGGGATTTGTGCACACGACTGTCAAAATGAGACGTGAGTATGTTTGCCCTCAAGTTCGCAAGACGTTCCTCGCTCAAATAACATTGCTTAAATTCCCTAATAAAGTCATCATATGTGTGAATCTTACTCCGGTTCACTTGGAACCATTGGTATGATGTGTTCCTGAGAGCCCTAGGTATGAAGCTTAGCCGCAGTTCTTCTGGTACCCCTGTGACCTCAAAGTAGCGGTCAACGTCCTGGACGAAGTTATAAGTCTGTCTCGGGACTCGGTCCCCATGTAAACCGGCAGGGTTACATCTCTATGAATGAGACCTAGCGCGGTGGCCAGATTCTGTCTCGTCTCATGAGTACATGAGCGAGACGTCGACGGTACAGGGTCTGTCTCGTGGGATTTAGCCAGGTTCCCAGGTTGAGAACCGTGCAAGTCGCGATTCGAGGAGTTGTTTGGTGATGGAGGTCTTTATTGCGTGGCAGAGACAGAGATGTTCGCGAGACGTCTTTCGATCACCTCGCTCGTCTCTTTCTGCATGGAGTTTTTCCATTCCTCCATTTTCTTCTCCAGTTGAGTGCAGACGTCTTGTACGGTATCGTGCATCTGACGGATGCCACCGTTGCACTCGGAACGTATTTCCTCGAGTTGCGTCTCTTGCTCGATTTCCCCCCTAAGTCTGGCAAGTTGGGAAGCGAAGCTCACTTCCACTCTCCTGACCTGGTTATTGAGATTTTGAGTGGTCTGTTCAAACCGAGACGAGACACGCTGTATATTCTCATTAAGTTCGTTATAGTTCTCCTCCAATTTACTGGCCGTCTCCGCTACACGAGAATTTAGGTCTTCACGAGCGCCTTCAATCTCCCCCCTTAGCTCCACTGTGGTGACCTCTAAACGCTCTGTTAACTCACGTTCACTGTGCTCAAGTCTCGAACTCACAGTCTCCAACTGGAGTTCGAGACGAGCATTACTAGACTCGATCGCCTGTTCGAGACGTTTATGCATATCTGTGGTCTCTCTATGCACCTGCTCAAGGCCGGTCTCTATTCTTTGCTCAAGCCTCTCGCTATTTTGTCTGGTTTCGTTTCGTACCTGTTCTAAGTTTTGTTCTAAACTATTTTCTAGATGACTATTACTCTGTTCTATTTTCCTTTCTAGTTTTCCCTCTAGTGTCCTAGCACTCTCATCTAATTTCTCTCCCAATTTTGACTCAAGGTTCCTTTCTAAATTTTGCGAACTTTCTTCTAACTTTTTCTCTAACTTGGTCTCAAGGTTTCTCGCATTCTCCTCTAATTTCTTCGTGCTTTCCTCTATTTTCCTTTGGCCCTGTAATATTGCGCCTAAAATGGTCGCAAGATTTAAACTACTAATATTTCCAATAGTACTACTTTCGTTACAGGCAGGGCTATCTACCGTGCTCGTTTTGACAGTCGGCTCGTTAATTACTTCCCGAGGAGGCACTTCCGGTTCCCTTCCGGTGGATGGTGGAACCGTTTCCACCACATCAGTGTTTTCTCCCACAACGCTATCAGTGCGCTCGTTAGCGCACTGCGCTACAACTAAACTATCATCTGAGAGCTCGTCTGCTCTCTGAGCGAAATCTTCATTAGGAAACTGTTGTTCCATCTTTCTAAACTTACGAGCCTGTGCTCTAGTTAATACCATTAATAAGTACAAATTAAATACAAAGGTTTACTTCCCCCCTAAACTTCTATAAGCCTGAATTCTCTAAAACACACTATATCACTCAACACAAAATCATATGCACAAAATAAAGATTCAAAACATTTATAAGAGACACCGCAGTTCTTGGAAATTTCTGAGGGGTTTGACAAAACATAAACCGAAAAATTTTACATCCAAAAGTACACTGACCATGAGTATTTAAGAGAAATACTCTATCGCCCTTTACGCTGTCGGCGCCAAGTTTATTGGCTCAAGAGCGTGGAATATCGTGCCCTGAAGCTGGGTAGCCAAGTTTTATGTGAGGTGCAGGTAGCTAGAGACGAAACTTAGCATACCAGAGAAACACCACCACAATAAAAATGATAAAATTAAGGTGGAGTGGCTAGGGATATTCAAAATAATACCAAAATTTACATAAATTGCAAAAGGAATGCATCAGCATAAATAATTCCCTGCTTGGAGATAAAGGTGACCTCCTGTGGACGCCGCCACTGCCACTCTTAATAGTCGGTAGAGCATATGTAACTGAATATAAATGAACAAAAGATCTCAGGGTATTCTTTAACTACAGTCATGGTCTGGAAGCTACTTATAGAGAGTTTTCAAACTAAACAATAGGTTTAAAAAAAATCTAGTTTCAAAAACAAACAGGTAGCAGCCTGTTAATTACTCTCTATACTCATGACTGTGTTCTGTTAGTTCTTTGGGCGTAATTCTCCCTGGGCCCCATTCAGGGAGATGGTCAGATGTACAAAGACAAGGAGAAATGTTTCCTTGACTCACACTCCTGAAAACAAAACATAGGCATTAGCATCAGGTACTCACCATGCAGGAAAGACAGACCTCTAGAAATACCTTGGATAGATGAAGGTTTATTATTGCCTTGGTAGACCATTGGTGAAAATCAACACACTGAACACTTCGATTTTTCTATACACTTATATTAAATTTCTATTCTTTATGGTGCACCACACACGCACTCTTAATTGAAATTTCGCACAAATTTTCCTCTGAGAAATTTATAAAAATTAAAAAAATGATGATAATGATTTTTGACTGAAGATCTGTTAAATCTATTAATTGATCTGTTACCCTACATTAATATGCACTCCTCATTATTTTTAAGTTCACTGTCTCTGACTGTCTTTCAGAGAGGAGGATGATTTAGCACATAAATAGTAATACACACTTGATATGTGAAAATAAAATAAAAAGAAAATGATCAATATCTATATATTCGCTGTACTGTTCATTCGGAAAGTTGACGCACAGTTCCTGCTGAAAATCACCAAGGCAGTGTCCACATTCTCATTCCACTAAAACAAGGAAATGTTCCTGGCGATTCAGATTCGCTGGATAGTCAAAACCACGCTGGAGCTGACATAAGAAATGTCAGTAAAACAGGCAAATTCAGATACTGCTTGTTTCCTTGTGCTAGAGTCCAAGGATGGCACTGCCGTAATAGCGTGACAGGCCAGAAATCTCTCTAATAGAGATTTGAATATAAAATTCCAATTCCATGTTGGAATTTAGTGAAATGCACCACTGTGCTACTAAGAAAGTTTATAGACGAATAATGGCTACTTGGTACTGCTGACCAACATATAGCTACAAGGCTATAGTTAAGTTAATGTTTGAAACTATCATGTGCAGACGTAGCAACTGAGTATAACGTAGTTTTCAAAATTTTAAGGTTGACACTGTTCGAATGCACTTGAGGTAACTCACAATCAAATAGGTGGGTATTAGCACTGTAATATTATTATACAGAACTGTCATCTCTCGTGGTATTAGAAGGAAGTCTCTTTTCCTTTGGCTTCCCTTCAAACTGTCTGCTACCAACACCCGTAGCCATGTTTACAAGAGAGAGAGAGAGAAGAAAACATCTTATGTTACTATTAATTTTGAAAAATACAAGAGCCAAATGTCTTGAACGAAAGGAAACACGTTGACAAATATAGTCATGAATTTAGAACGGTCTTTCCAAGAACTAGTGAGCGTAATACGTTAATATTAATATTTTACATATAAAATGAATCAAAATAAATTACAATTTTTCAAAGCTGCTGTGCATCCTGGGAAAATTTCTTAGGTCCGCTAGCTGACGGGGTAACGAACTTTGGTGAAGAGGGGTGGAATGACGCTTTGAGCTTGCTACTCGAGAAATTCTTTTAAAAGGCGAAGAAATCGCACCTTTACAAATTCAAAAACTATCATGTTGACGCTAAAATTTTTACAACCTTTTCAACAAAGCATGTTGAGCGTCAGTCAGCAATGTATCCAAATCAGCATTGCTTTTCACGAGGAAGTGAACAGGATCCTTCCTATATGTAATGAGTCATATTCTCTTGCTCATTTAGTGATTTCTTCAAGTGTGAGTTGTCATGGACCTCACATGTAGTTCTCGATGCAGCCAAGAGTCGCCAAGAAAAAAAAATTCTCTGTCCACGTAGCTCTGTACCCAAAGTTCAAGTGACTATGCCTGAATCCATAGTATATTCTTTGATTTCTTCTTTAATTAATTGAATGTAGAACAGTTTAATAACTATCTCACTTCATTTCCATATGTAATATATACAATACAATGTCCCAGTAAATGAGATGCACGCAATAATAAAGGTTAATTAGCCTATAAAGGAAGTAACATACATAATTAAATACAATATACAACAATATTGTATTAATACTTCCGTATTACGCTCGGTGTTTACCCAATTATATTTATAATCACAAGACAATATTTAATATGCACGCTAATTTTAAAGCAATTAATTTTACCACAAATTAATATATTTAAATAATGATATATAAATGTGCCCCTCATCTGCATTTTGATATGCAGATGAAGGAGAAGGAACTCGGCCTTCTACAGCTGTGTCCTATGATCATCTGATTGGACCGTTCTTTTTTGAAGAGGAGACTGTGAATGGAGATTCGTACCTGGATATGTTGCAGAAATACCTCATTCCGGAACTGGAGACACGTGGAATCCAGAACGACATCGTGTTCCAACAGGACGGGGCACCCCCTCACTATGCAATCAAGGTGAGACAGTTCCTTGACGAGAAATTCCCTAACCGATAGATTGGCCGCGGTGGCCCGACCGCTTGGCCGCCAAGATCACCCGACCTTACCGCCTGGACTTCTGGCTCTGGGGTCATGTGAAAACAGAAGTTTATGCAAAGAAGCCAAGTGGTCTGGAGAACTTAAAGGACAAAATCAGGGCGTATGTGGCTGGCATTTGGGATCAAACACGGCGGAACACTGTGAGTGGATTCCAGCGCCTCCTACGCGAATGTGTGGACGTAAATGGCGCCCAGTTGGAGGTGTGGCGGTGAATGATCTGAGCTGGTGCAGATTACAGGTAAAAATTTAATCCTTCCGCTACCGTTTGCACTTTATTTGATTTTAATATGAGCATTTTTATGTAAATTATAAGCGAATTAAATCCGTCCATACTTTATGAAAACCCTGTACTAGACCAAAAATAAATCGACGCGTATTATTTTGTTTCTTTCGGAAAATAAGTTCAGAGAGGCAAAGGACCCCTTTCAAAAAAAAAAAAGACCGCCCTTGACTAAAAGGGCCACATTAAAGAAACGAAACCCTCTTCATGCAGAGATGACTTCATAGTAGGAAATACGGGTTTTGTCGTTTTTGCGAGAAAAGAGTTTCAGGGGGCAATGGCTCCCTTCGAAATGACAAAGGACCTCACACAATTTTTACGGAAATTAGATTTCGGTGGAATTGCCTGAAATCGTGATATGTCGTAGATATTGTGTACCTGAGAAAAAGTCTTAATAGGCACAACCAAAAATCACTGACCGTTTGGCCACTACAGGGCCACTTTTTTGAAAACAACCGAAGATATCGATAATCTGGATTTCAGTAAAAATGACTGAAACCGTGATATGTTGTAGATATTTTGATCATGAGAAAAAGTCTTAACGGACATAACCACCAATCACTGACCGTTTGGCCACTACAGAGCCACTTTTTTGAAAGCAGTCGATGATAGTGATATTCTGGATTTTGATTAAAATGACTGAAACTGAGATTTGTTGTAGATATTATGATCCTGAGAAAAAGTATCAATAGGCAGAGCCACCAACCACTTACCGTTTAGCCACTACAGGGCCACATTTTTTATAACAGCTGAAGGTAACGGTATTCTGGATTTCGGTAAAAATGAATGAAACCGTGATGTGTTGTAGATATTGTGATCCTGAGAAAAAGTCTCAACTTGTACAACCATCTATCACTGACCGTTTGGCCATTGCAGAGCTTTTTTTTTCTAGAAAATAGTAGAAGATAACGTTATTCTGAATTTCGGTGGAATTGCTTGAAACTGCAATATGTTGTAGATATTGTGATCCTGAGAAAACGTCTTAATGGGCAAAACCACCAATTACTGACTATTTGGTCAGTGCAAGGCCACTCTTTGGAAAGCAGCCTAGCCGAAGATAGTGATATTCTGGATTTCGGTTAAAATGACAGAAACCTGATATGTTGTAGATATTGACATCCTGAGAAAAAGTCTTAATGAACACAACCACAAGTTACTAATCGTTTAGTCACCACAGGGTTACTTTCTTGAGACAGTCAAGTATAACGATTTTCTGGATTTCTGTAAAAATGAGTGAATTTGTGATATGTTGTAGATCTTCTCATCGTGAGAGAAAGTCTTAATGGACACAACCATCAATTGGTGACCGTATGGCCACTGCAGGTCCAGATTTTTGAAAACAGTCGTGTATAACGATATTTTTGATTACGGTGTAAATGAATGAAACTGTGATACGTTGTAGAGAAAAATTGTCTAGTGCTTTCCAGGGTTTTGCTTTGTCCCTCAAGATAAATATCGGAATGTTGTCTATGCTTAAATGATGTTAGACGCTACTCTCCCCATCCCTTTTCCGGGTTGTTGGATAGGACTTTTCGTGGCTTCATACAACTCCACCAAAATTCCAGAATATCCTTACCTTCTGCTGTTTTAAGAAATGTGGTCTCGTAGTTGCCAAATGGTCAGTGATTGGTGGTTGTGTCCATTGAGACGTTTTCTCAGTAACACAATATCTACAATATAACACAGTTTCAACCAATTCACCCAAAATCCAGACCTACCTTCTGCTGTTGTCAAAAAACGTGGTCCTTAAGTGGTCAAACGGTCAGTGATGGGTAGTTGTGCCCATTGAAACTTATTCTCAGGATCCAATATTAACAACATATTATGGCTTCAAGCAATTCCACTGAAATTCACAATACAGTTACCTTCTAGTGTTTTCAAAAAAGTGGCCTCGTAGTGGCCAAACGGTCAGCAACATATCACAGTTTCAAGCAATTACACCGAAATACAGAATACCGTTACCTTCTGCTCATTTAACCTTTACAGGACGAACGACTCAAGAGTTGAGCCAGCAGTTTAAACCTTTATCACTTCGTTCCTAATTAACCTAAAGAGATGATTTAGGTGTCTACCTCTTTAGGAAGGATCAAACTTTCCAACGATGTGCATTTCCGTTGGGTGCACGCGGGAGTCCAGCAGCGGAAGGGTAGGGGAGAAGTTGAATGTACAAGTTCCCCCTCCCCCTCAGCATTTAGGGTAGGGAGACTTTCCCTCCAAAGGAGATACAAGAATAGAAGTGGTATTAATAAAGATAAATAAACATCCTAACTTATGATACTCTGTATATGGTCATTCTTGGGCACGACAAATAACAGTGTTGCCAACTTCGAAATTTTTTTTATTTCATTATTTTTGAATTTCTTCTTCAACTTCTTTTACGAGTTGGGCACGAGGGGCACAAAAGTTACCTTGTTAAAATCTGTGTCTTACAAGCTTTCAAATGAGGTATGGCGTATATCTCTGTGCCAATTAGGGACGTCAGGGTAGACCAAGATATTTCGAAAAATAAGTACACCTTGTCTCAAAAAGGTTGAGCGCATTCTTTATTGGTGTTTTGAGGCAAAAATTTTCTAAGTCCAGCTTCGGGTATCTTCGGGAAAAAGTAAACCAGGTTCGAACCTCCAAGCCAGCCTTTGCAATCGGGAAAAAGTTTGCAGATGTGTTTTTCTTCTTTTAAATATAATAAGACTTGTTACCAAGTGTTTAAAAAAGCAACATTGATTGAAATACTTAATGATACAATATTTCGAAACCTTTTATTAATGTGAGCACATGCTTGTTTGTCATTTAGCTTTCTATACGTAATGGAACATTTAAATACGTTAAAGAATCTTTCCATATGTAAAAGAATGCTCAAAGTTAAGAAATAGAACATAATTATCGCCTGAGTACTAAAATAAAAGTCAAAGTAGAACAGAAACAGCGTTTGTAATGGATATGAATGTCATAATTATCTTGAGATCCGTTATACATCGCTAGAAGCTTAGTTCTAGAAGTCCTTGTGTTAGCTCATTGGTAAGCTGTCGAATTTCAAATCATAAGGTTGTGAGTTCGAATCCCATCTGGGTCAGTACTTTTTTTTAAATTATATTTTCCGCAATGCATGAAAAATTATATAAAATAATTACATTAAAATACATAAGTTGTTTATATATAACATAATAATTGCAGAACATAGTAATTATTATGTTTAAAATATAACATCTGAGATAATTTTCACAGTAGGTCGTTATTATATATGAGAATGTTAAATACAAGTTAGGAAAATCGTTTAATAGCAATAAATAAGTTATGTAGTGTATTTATTTGAAGCTATTTGTCATACAGATTTAACTTCTCAATATTCTCATTACAGTATGTGATTTATATTCGTGAAATACAGTATATTCCTACGGATATAGAAAGTGTATAAACAGAGTATCCAAAGTCGTATTCTGCTTCAAGACACATAACTTTTCCCGATCCCCTTAACGTCACGGGAAGAAACACAAATTCTCTTTAGAACGGAATGTCGTTACTTAGAGTCTCATTCGAATACGTTTTGTGTATTCATCTCTCTCTCTCTCTCTCTCTCTCTCTCTCTCTCTTTCGCTTTGTTTATGTGTGTGTGTGTGTTGCGGGATATCCCAAGTTGAATACAACATTTGCAAAGTATATGAGCATCATTGTCATCGAATACCGGAAATTGAAAGTCGTGTTTCTTCAGGTTAGGTTTGCGTGTTCATGTTAGCTCACTGGTAGAGTACAGACTTGCCACTGAAGAGGTCTTGAGTTCAAAGCCTACAGCTAATTATCATTCTTTTGTTAGTAGGATTGCACAGAAATCGGATACAAGGAGTGGTTTACTTCTAGAAATATTTTCAGAAGCGTTTAGGTAGCCCTGAAAAGGGCTGGTTTTCGGGAGTTAAGGCGGGGACATTAATATTGTGTCCAAGACCCTTCTGAATTTATTACACGCTCCATTCTTCTGGGCATGGAATCTATTACATGGGTGACAAATCTATCTCCTTCCCCTACCTCCAGCCATGCTTCGGAAACAAGATGCCACAGGTCATCCTGAGTTCTTGGTGGATCTGCCTCAGGCCAACTTTCCCTTAGAGTACGCTTCACTTCTGCCCACATATTTTCCATGAGATTGAGGTCTGCTCCACGAGGCGGCCAGTCGATTAAATCAATCTCAGGGTGCCCTGCGAACCATTCCTGAACCACACGGGAATTATGTATTGGCGACTGGTATTGCTGGAACTGAATTACACCATCAGGCTGAAATACTCGTACAGATGGCACCATGATATTACTGATAATGTCTAAGTACTGAGCATTGTCCAGATGTCCTTCAATTCTATGAAGCTGTCCTGCTCCGCGTCTGGAAATCCAACCCCAACATAAAATAGATACATGGCCACTGCGATTGCAAGCAGCCACATATCCATGGTCATATTGGGTGCCTCTCGGACGATACACAAAACGGCGTCCCTCCTTTGATGTTGTGAATATGGATTCATCTGAGAAAACTACGTTTTCCCAATTGAGACCCACATTCGCCTGTGCAAACGCGAGACGGTAAATTTTGTGGTCGTCTGAGAGTTTTTCCTTCACGGCAGCAACACGGCCACGTAACCCAGCATGACGAAGCCTTCGCAGAGCTGTATGCTTACTACCAGGAAAGAGAGAAGCTTCCCTTAGCTGTCTAGACGTCCTTAGTGGGTCTAACTGGACTTCGTTTACTAATCTCGCATCTTGGGCTTCGGTTGACACATGCGGACGACCAGGAGATCGTAAATTACCAGTCTTACCTGTAGCACCATATTTCCGAATCCATTGCCTTCCTGTAGAGGCCGGGACACCTACTCACCTGCTAGCTGCAGTTGCAGAATAACCTTCCAACTCCCATAAAGTAATTACTGCTGTACGTCTATCCATAGTTACCAATGTTCTGAGCTGTGAGAAGAAAGCAATAGGTAAAAGCTAGTACCTGACGTGTGATTGGTTACTTGCACGACACGCCTATTGTGGGGAACAGCGTTGCCAGATCTAGCATAATGATGCTAGATCTAGCATAATTTGCATGTCTCTAGAACCTAGCATCTTGCTTTTAGCATCCTGCCCAAATCTAGCACAATTTCAGCAAGTTATCAAAAAGCCGTAAAACCTGGAGAAGTTGGTCGTGGGAAGAAAAAGAACGGCAGAAATGTATCCTCTTCCATTGATTCATACACTCGGTAAACCATACAGGCAGTCTTATTTTCCTAAGTAAGTTCGGAACGGCTTTGGGCTTTTTTGTGTGTGTGTGTGTGTGTGTGTGGCTCCACTCAGGGTTTTTTAATCCTTTAACTCCGAGGCATGGGCGGAGCTATGGGGGCCATTCTCCCCCCAACTTTTTGACAACTTCATCATCTTTACTTCTGACTTCATGATCATATTTATTCCTGAAATGACAGCTCCGAGACCGACCAAAAATCTGCCCCCTCCCCCAGCAGACGATTCCCAACTCCGCTTATGCTGCGAAGTAATTTTCTTTCAAAATATGTAAACAAAAACTTTGCATTCATTTATACGATATATACGCCATTGAGTTTGGCAACGACTGCAGTAATTTAGTTGAGTTAAAATTTTGGTGCGTGAAGTATTGAGTTCTATCCATGCATTCTTGCTCTCTGTGTATTTTAAGTTACGTTATCGTGTCTCAACTTTGTTTTTTTTTAAACTCCTGAATTAGTAATTATGAGGATCTAGCATAATTTGACCGAATCTAGCATAAGTTCGATCAGGTTTTGGAATAATTCCGAGCTGTGAGTCTGGCAACGCTGGTGGCGAACGACTTGGTCAACGACTCGCGAAAGAAATCTGAAAATGGTGCGCCGTAATAATAATAATAAAAACAGTTTTTATAAAGGAATATTAATACATACGAAAAGCTGTTTAAAGAATGAATTGTTATACTGACTTTACACGTATAAAAACATATACCATATACCAAACAGATTGAGCGATATGATTATAGCTGTTTTGAGACGAACACTTTCGAAGCCCAACTTCGGGTGTCTTCGGAAAACAGTAAACTAAAGCTGCTGGTTCGAACCTCCAAAGCCAACCTTAGTAATCGGGAAAAGATGTACAGATATGTTTCTCCTTCTGTTAAATATAATAAGACATGTTGAAATGGTATTAAGTGTAGAAAAAAGTAACATTGATTGAAATACTTAATGATACAATCAGTGGCGTAGCACACTTTTGCGGGCCCCCCGCAAAGTATAGAGAAGGGGCCCCACTTGTAAAGCCGACACAAGTAAGGTGGAAGTTCTACTTCTTTAAAACTTTATTCATCGCAAGACTTCGGGGCCCCTATACATCGGCCCCCCCCGCACTGCGGGGGTTGCGGGGGCAGCTGCTACGCCACTGGATACAATATTTCGAGACTATGTATTCACACTCTCGTTTCGTCATTGTGATTTCCATACGGAAAAGAGCATTTACGTATGAGCTCAGTTATATTTCAGAAGCAGCTTCCGAAAAGCGGTCATGTTAGCTCAGTGGTACACCACCGAGCGTTTAAATCGTGAGTTCGATACCCGTTCAAGTGAGATTCCTTTATGATATTCTACTTTCCTCAATGCATGAAAATTATGTAAAATAGTTACATTACAATTCATCAGTTGTATATATATTTTCATATCATCAGTTGTATATATGAGTTGAATATATATATTCATATCATCAGTTGTATATATCAGTTGAATATATATATTCATATCATTTCACGACATAAGTAATTCTTATCTTTAAAATATAACATCTGAGGTATTCACAGAACGTCGGTGTGTTATGTGTGAATATTGAATACAAATTTAAAAATTCGTGTAATAACTATAAATAAGTTATGTAATATATTTATTTGCAGCTACTTTCATCGCAGATAACTTCTCAATATTCGCATTACAGCATTTAGGTAGAGCATATCGAAAATCGGATCGCGGTTCAAGACAAAAAACTAGCTAGCCCCAAACTGTCACGTAAGAAATTCACGAATCGCAAAAGTAAAGTGAAGAGATTGAGAGCGGTAATTCCTTAATCGCTCTCTCTCAACTCTCTCTTATCTGCATTTATACATATAAAAGTGTATGTATGTATGTTCCATCATAACTCATGTATGCCTAGAGCAGGGTTTCTCAACCTGGGAGTCGCGGCCCCTAGGGGATCGCGAAGATAGGCGGGAGAGATAAATATAGTTAGAATATAATACCAGAAATTTTGTTCTGATAGGCATACTTTTATTTTTTATACACACTGTAAAGAACAATTAAAAATAAGTCTACTGAACATTTTCAAAGGGTGTAGAATTCGTGTTACTATTCGGTTCAAAGTCTCTTGTCGTCGCGAATTCTGTCGAGAAATTTGAAGCTTAAAATATACAAAACGATAATCATGCCTGTTGTTCTGTATGGTTGCGAAACATGGTCGCTTACTCTGAGGGAAGAACATAGACTGAAAGTATTTGAGAACAAGATCCTTAGACGAATATTCAGACCCAAGAGGAACGGGAATGGGGAATGGCGGAAACTTCATAACGAGGAACTACATAATTTATACGGTTACCCAACATTGTTAGGGTCGTCAAGTCTAGGAGGCTTAGGTGGGCAGGTCAGGTAGCTAGAATGGAAGAAAGTAGAAACGCTTTGAAAGTCTTGACTGGAAGACCAAACGGAAAACGACCATTAGGAAGACCTAGGGGCAGATGGGAGGACAATATTAAGATGGATCTCGCTGAGATAAGAATACAAAGTAGAAACTGGATCCAATTGGCTAAGGATAGAAGTCAGTGTAGAGATTTTGTGAACGCGGCATTGAACCTCCGGGTTCCATAGGCCATAGAGTTAGTTAGTTAGTAGAGTTGTTTAAAAATGAATTTAAATCGAAGAGGTATGATATAAAACTAATGAGAGCTGTATATAGAAATACTAGAAAAATACACATGAAACAAAACCTGCACATTGAAATACAATTAAAATTAAAACCTAATGAGATACCTAAGCATGGTGTAATTTCACTAGTGCAGTAATGCCCGGTTCAGTCTTCATGACGAATATTATCAAGCCATTTTCAACTTATAAGCGATTTCTTATCTTTATTTTAATGTTTACCATAAAAAAAAAAACACTTTCGAACAAGTACGATATAGCAAATGGAATTATTACTTTTAAAGCAGCAATCACCAGACCAGGATATTCTTCTCTCCTCATCAGGCAGAACTTGTCCAAGTCTTCGTTACAGAAAACCAGTTGCAAAGACTTGTCGCATGATCATTCTATTATTTGGTCAAGAAGTTGTGGGCTTAGATCGGATACGTTAATGGCCTCTTCAATGAAGGAGTTTAACATCCATCTTGAACCAGCACCTTCGTCGTTGGGAATATAGATATTACAGTTACTGTATCCACTGTCAGTGCCGGGCGCCGAAAAGAGGGGCCACACATTTCGGAGGAAGTGTGTTACTCAAGTTAGGAAAGTGCATGTGCACATGTGTAAAATAGAAGGAAAAACGTAATAAAATGTGCTCAAAATTAAGGAAAGGTAGGGTTTATTTTGAAAATGTTATTGAGCTTCGTGCCAACCATGGTGGCGCTTCGTAGCTAGTCTGTCGACGTCACTCATATATACGGTGACATCGTACTATACTCTCGCCCCGGGCAATGATTTTCCATGGCACTGTTCACTATAAACAAAAAAATGGATTCTACTATTATAGAAATAGGTATGTTAAAAATCCCACACAAGCTTATTATAAAACAAATTATAAAAGGGTCGCTGGCAAGAGCGTGTGATAAAAGGGGATCGTGATAGGAATTAGATTGAGAACCACTGGCCTAGAGTAATTTTAACCACATTTCTTATAGTTTCAAAAAGAGTGCTGTCGGGTTACCTATGGCGAATGGGAGGGGGATACATATAAAAGGTTGCTAGAAAATGATCGATATTAGATTCATAGTTTTCGGGGTCGCTTAGATAAATAGTGAGACTTTCAATTTCGCTTAACTCCGATTAAGCTCTCATTAGTAGGGATGGGCACGAACGACTTTTCTTTGAAACTCGACTCGACTCGAAACAGACATCTTTGAGGTCTACTCTTGGACTCGGCGCGAAAAATATCTTCCAACTCGACTCGGATTAGAGTCAAGTCGAACCAAAACGAGCCAAATCCTGTGTGTAGTCCTACCTAGACAATACATAAACAATAATTATTCTATCATCAATTATACTACTGTTACTACAAATAATAATAATAATAATAATATTATTATTATTATTATTATTATTATTATTATTATTATTATTATTATTATTATTATTATTATTATTATTATTATGACAACACCGTGTACAAACATGAACGATAGATGGTTAGTAAAGGAATACTAAAAGCTAGTTGACTGCCGACGTCGGTAGTCGTGCAGTCTACAAGGCAAGGACATCGTTCATTACCCTAAGCTGTAAGCGTCGGTGGACTACAGATGGTCAACTATTAACCTCTCGCCAGAAATTGGTGGCCCCGCAGCGACGATCCGTGATGGCCCAAGTTCCATTTTGAAAACTTTACTACCAGCGGCAGAGACGCGATGAAACGCCAACGAACCACAAAATTACTCTCCCAAAATATGTTAAAATGCCTATATGTGTGATTTGTTTATATTTAGGTGAAACAAAAAAACACAAAACAAATACCCGGGGTGGACGCGAACTATCAATATTACGATTACTAGGCACATGTTCTTCTGACTTCCCCACGGAAACGATCATAAAAAGCTTGGTTGTTGAAGGATAAATCATTGACGTCTTAATTTAGCCAATCAGACAAACCCCTACATCTCGAGTTCTAGGTCATACCGTGAACCGTTTCAGATTTATTGCTTTCTGGTGGAGTACTATCCATGCGCAAAATTTGAGCATAATAGCCGACATGCATCTTCGGTGCCTCTTATCTTTAGTACAATTTTAACCAGAGATGGTGTGGGTCAATAAAAATTTGATCCACGACCCACCATGACCCACTATGACCCACCACCCAAATGACCCATTGGCCCACTCTGACCCATCAACCATCGTGATCCACTCTGACCCACCACCAACTATGAACCACTCTGAACCATTGCGACCAACTCCGACCCACCAAAACCCATCGACATCAACTCTGACCAATGACCCACGTCCTCCTCTCCATTGACTAAAGAGATTACACTTGTAATAAAACAAGACTGTGAAATTATCACTTATCGGAGTTTGAATTTCTACCGTCATTGGCTCAAGCACCCCTTTGTTACAATACTGGTGGGTCTGACCTTTACGATATATAATGGCAAAGTGTTTCTCATCTTCCGAATTAAAATGAATTTAAATTTATCATATGTAATTATTTCTTTGTTGCCTTACAGACACATTTCAGTAGAAAATAGGGTGAAATTTAAAAGTTTCGAATCAAGGAAAAGTAGACCAACGTAAAAAAAAAAAAAAAAAGAGAGAGAGAGAGAGAGAGAAACTAATTTTCTATATAATTAAGCATGCCGTACTAATTGAAAATGCCCATGTAATTAAGTTTAGAATACAAATTTTATGGCCATTTTTCTCTAACTTTATGACTTGATTGCCTTATGCTCGGAACGCTCCATATATTAAACACCAACTTCAGCAATTATAAATAGAAAGCAGTGGGTAGAAAATTCAAAAAGAACTTTAGTTTGCATTACTCAATTTTTTTCTCAACTAAAATCAATCGTTTTCGATTATTTTTACAAATCAACCCACTACCAATTTCCAATATATAGAAAATGCACCCCCCGTCCCCCCGCTCATAAAAGACAATTTTAAAAAATGCCAGGGCATATTCTCTTTATTTTTAATAAAGATTTATATGCTGAATTTCAGCTCTCAGTTGAACGGCTTGTGAGATACTAAATTTTTCGCAAAAATTCGGACTTCTACTCCCCCTAAGGATATGTATTATAATGAAAGTGACACGCGTATGATAACTTCCCAGTTGGGATTGGAGCCTGATTATATACCAAACGTCAATTCATTTGACTTTGCAATTTGACCGTGATGACTTTGCAATTTTTTATGATACATATCTTTATTTCATATGTTACAGATGATTCAAAAATATTTTTTCAAGCAGTTAGCTCCTCTAGAATCTCACAGGCTGCATCCCAAAATCCAACTCCTACTATCCTATGACAATCCAAAAGTGACTGAACTTTTTTTATTAGGAACAAATGACAAAAGAAAAATGGAGATCTTGAAAGTAAAATGTAGAAAAGCTCAGTGCCCCCAATAACTCCATATTTCTCCGCCTCTTCACTCCGAACTTAAAAATAAAACTTAATTCGAATATGGTTAATTAGTGAATTTATTACAGTTAAATTCCACTCACTACATGCTACAGCTACAACTATGTAAGAAAAAATAACAACTGTGAAACATGTTCTGAATTACTATTACATTTCTTACGCTATTATTAAACATATTAGAATAGTAAAAGAGGATTGTTCGTGAAATAGTATATTTGCTCATGATTTTTAACTTTTTCATACGAAAAAAAATTAAAATATTATTCAAGTTTTAAAATTTGCACTCTGCAAATATGTTGCCCTCTAGGCAATGGGACTAATGTGGACTAATGGGAAATGCTGCACTGTTAGCGGCGCTGAAAACTTACGATTCGATTCTAATATCGGTTGATTTCGATATCTTTATGTCGCTACGTAACCACCCTGGGTGCTAATGGGAGCTTAGTTGGACTTGAATTGAAAGTAGAGCTATTCACCTAAGCGACCACGAAACTATGGATTCAATAATAATATCGACCCGTTTCTAGCATTTTTGATATGTATCCCGACAGTACTCTTTTTCCAGACTGTAAGAAATATAGTTAAAATTGCTCTGGATATATCAGAATTATGTTGAAACACACACATAAATCCACTTTTATATTCTGTATAAATAGAGAGTGAGCGAGCGAGCGAGCGAGAGAGGGCGACTCAAGGCATCACCACTTCCACATTGCAAAAGCATATATCAGGAATTGAATTGAAAATCTATGTAAAGACTTTCTGCTGTGGCATGCTTCATAAGGACAATTCCAGTCTGCTTACGTGACCTTTGGGGTTCATGAATTTTTTTTGCGAGCGTTCCGACTTTGGATTCTCTGTTTATACCCTCTGTTTATGCATCGAATAACTTTTCAAGAACATAAATGACATTCTATATTATGAATGTTGAGAATTACTCTCTATATGACAAATAGCTGCAAATAAATACACTACATGATTTATTTATTGCTATTGAACGAGTTTCTTAACTTGTATTTACATCCTCATATATAATACCGACCTACTGTGAAAATTATCTCAGATGTTATATTTTAAACATAATAATTACTATGTTCTGCAATTATTATGTTATATATAAACAACTTATGTATTTTAATGTAATTATTTTATATAATTTTTCATGCATTGCGGAAAATATAATTTAAAAAAATGTACTGACCCAGATGGGATTCGAACTCACAACCTTATGATTTGAAATCCGAAAGCTTACCAATGAGCTAACACAAGCACTTCCAGAACTAAGCTTCTAGCGATGTATAACGGATCTCAAGATAATTATGACATTCATATCCATTACAAACGCTGTTTCTGTTCTACTTTGACTTTTATTTTAGTACTCAGGCGATAATTATGTTCTATTTCTTAACTTTGAGCATTCTTTTACATATGGAAAGATTCTTTAACGTATTTAAATGTTCCATTACGTATAGAAAGCTAAATGACAAACAAGCATGTGCTCACATTAATAAAAGGTTTCGAAATATTGTATCATTAAGTATTTCAATCAATGTTGCTTTTTTAAACACTTGGTAACAAGTCTTATTATATTTAAAAGAAGAAAAACACATCTGCAAACTTTTTCCCGATTGCAAAGGCTGGCTTGGAGGTTCGAACCTGGCTTACTTTTTCCCGAAGATACACGAAGCTGGACTTAGAAAATTTTTGCCTCAAAACACCAATAAAGAATGCGCTCAACCTTTTTGAGACAAGGTGTACAGTATGATTCTCGTAGGAAACATATTCGAAATTTTTCCTCACTTGATATTGAACTTTCGCCTTCACTTTCTTACATGATTGTACCCAATGTCTGGCGTACACGTGAAAAATATTTTTTCCTGTGTAGGACAGGTAACAGTGTTGCCAGCTTTTGACAAATTTCCAAAAACAAAAACAAAAACAAATCTCATTTTCTTCAAAACTCTCGTCTTCTTCTTCTTCTTCTTCTTCTTCTTCTTCTTCTTCTTCTTCTACGAGTTTGGTACGAGGGGCACAAAAGTTAGCTCGCTGGAATCTGCGTTCCATAAACTTTACAACGAAGTATAGTTTATGTCCCTGTGACAATTAGAAGGATACTAGGGCCGCCAAAGTAAAAGTCTACGATTTTCTTGAAATTCCTATCCGTCCTGTAAAAAAGTGGCCCTATAGTGGCCACACGGTCAGTGATGGATGGTTGCACAAATTGAGACTTTTCTCAGTACTACAATATCTAAAACACATCACGCTTTCATTCATTTTTACCGAAATCCAGAATACCTTCCGCTGTTTTCAAAAATATGGTCCTGTAGTGGCCAAACGGTAAGTGATTGGTGGTTGTGCCTATTGACACTTTTTCCCAGGATCATAATACCTACAACAAATCTCAGTTTTAGTCATTTTCATCGAAATCCAGAATATCACTATCTTCGGCTGCTTTAAAAAAAGTGGCCCTGTAGTGGCCAAACGGTCAGTGATTTTTGGTTGTGCCCATTGAGACTTTTTCTCGGGTACACAATATCTACAACATATCACGATTTCAAGCAATTCCACCGAAATCTAATTTCCGAAAGGATTGTGTGGGGTCCTTTTTCATTTCGAAGGGAGCCATTGCCTCCTGAAACTCTTTTCTTGCAAAAAAAAAAAAAAAAGACAAAACCCGTATTTCGTACTTTAAAGTGATCTTTGCATCGGGAGAGTTTCGTTTCTTTAATGTGGCCCTTTTTAGTCATGGGGATCCTTTTTTGAAAAGTGCCTTTTGCTCCCCTGAACCTATTTTCCGAAAGAAACCAAAAACACGTGTTGATTTATTTTCGGTCTAGTATATATGTGCTAAGTTTGAAGAAAATCGAACGACTAGAAACCCGTGTGAAGCTATTTCCTTTACACTTTCACTTTTTGGACTTAATGGTTTTTTTGCCCCAAAGTCTTTAATTTCTCGATAACGGCTCTAACTATTTTCTTGTATTTCTGAAGTAAACGTTTCATCTATGGTGTTATAAACTGATATAGTTTATAACATAATTAAATTTGAAAAGAAAATGAAATGAAATCGTTAAGTTTTACGTCCCACGGTTATGCCGGTTAGGCTAAAGGAGACGGTGATGATGAGAGATGAGTGAAATGGTGGAATGAAGAAAGTGGGAGGAAACAGGAGAACCCCGAGAAAACCCACGAGCACGGTGTTTGTCCACCACAAAGTCCACACGGCGCAAGCTAGGATCGAACCAGGGACCCCAAGCACCGGAGGTGAACGCTCTACCACTGAGCCACCGCGCCCCCCCAAATTTGAAAAGAAGGGGGTGAAAAGGTAGTACGGTGGCGCATATTTTAATATTTTTGAGCTACAAATAGGAGTAACGACAGACTTGTGATCATAATAAATAAGTAAATAAATAAATTTAAAGAACTTGTACGTTTTATGGCTCCACATGTGAAGTGGTCCAACGTTTTTGGATGTTCCTCAACAAATTAATGACCTTATGTATATACACAGACCTTGAAGCCGCATCATTCAAAATACCGAAATCAAATTTTAAATTTTCTATGAGATTCTCTAGTTTTTCCTTCGAATTTTCTTCCTAGCCTGAAAACAAGGTTTGTTTATAGTAAGGGTAAAACTTTAAAGTTCACTGACCTTTATAGGGGTTCTAACTATTATGTCTATGTTTCATAAATTTTTCATTAACAATACTGTAATCGCTAGCGGATCCAGAAGGATCGTTTGGAGAGGAGGGGGGTTCGCTTCCTGGAAGTGAGCGTAGCCTCAAGGTGACCAGAATTTTACTTTTCAAGAATCGGACGCATATGAATGCCGGACCGGACCGGAAGTAAACCTGACTCCCAGATTTCATTTTGGGACCCGCATTTGAAAGTTTTTCTTTTTAAATGGAAGTATATTTTTTCTGTAGTTTTAAGTTAAATACGCACCTCCATTTCGGAGGCGTGGCGGTGTTATGAAAAAGAAAGAAAAAAGTACAGATTCGTCTACGCAAAAATATATAACAAAAGTACTCATGTATGAAGAATAATACAAAATGTCAACAAATAGCAAAAGACAACATTATGATATTTCTATGTACATTTATTTCTTGGTAGCTTAAAAATAATATAATAATTAATTATAAAGTGAATATTTAATAGTATATGGCGCACAGTGTTTCAAATGGGTCAAAATATAGGGGAGCAATCCTTACATGTTGCTTTCATTTCTGTTTATATCAGATATAATTTAGCAAATTGAAAACTGAAAAAAAAAATACTATTCAAACTGAACTCCGAGGATGATTCAGTGGCTTCATGATTATTCCCAGTGGTTTCGTGGCTTTCCCCCGAAATAAGATTTTTTTTTTCCTTAAAAGAACTGGCCTGCGCATTCAAGGGCACAGATCAAGTACAGAGGAGAATGAAATAGATACACTTTCTAATACATAATCATCATTGCATTTAAACCTTGTACTGTACTACTAACAGTAACCCAGAGTGACGGTTTAAAGTAAAACTACAGTAGTAACATATAAAAAATGAATTGTGAATATAAATCCTATACAAATCAATATCAATATATATAATAAAAGTAAGTATGGTTTGTCCGTGCGTGCCACAAAGGCTCCGAAACCAAGACTCCGAGCCCTATGGGATTGTATTGTAGCACTGTATGTCCCATCCATGAAGAAGGTTTTGGTTTGGACCAGCAGGGGTCCTAGAGGGAGAAAACGCCCTAGCAACGGTGTTACTGTGCTAAAAAAAAAAAAGAAAAGAAAGAGAAAAAATGGGTTAAATTTTAAAAACAATGCGTGCATTTCTTTATTTTCAATTTCAATGTTGCTCTTCTTTCTACGCAAATCATTATTGATCGAATATTCCAGAATGTTCTAGAATTATCAACAATCTTGGAAAATGTTACAGACTGTTGTAGAAGTTTCCCAAAGGTTCGAGAATGTTCTAGAATTTTCAGGATGCTCTAGAACCTTCAAGAATGATCCAGGATATTCTAGAATATTCCAGAATGTTCGAAATTGTTGTAGAATGTACCAGCATGTTATATTATTTTCCTATAGGTTCGAAAATGTTCTAGAATGTGCACCACTAGGAAGGTACACAGTAAGAATACGGGGGCATTTTTTTTATTAAAGTGTACAGGTATCATTATCATTACTCGCAGGTTCTTCTCAACCTATTTAATGTTTTGAAAGGAAAATGGTGGGGTTATGTCTAGATGATGGGAGCCAAACAGAACCTACCTTAACCTAATTTACCGAATCCGAGATACTACTACTGTTTGTACTACTACTACTACTACTACTACTACTACTACTACCAAATACTACTACTACTATTTGTTCTACTATTACTACTGCTACCACTATTACTACTAACTACTACTATTACTATTTGTACTACTACTACTACTTCTACTAAAGGCTGCCTCCCATATCTAAACAAAATTATCTCTGTGGCGCCTCTGAAGTTTACCTGTCCCTGTTCCATGCGCCAACACAAGAAGAGTCTGTATAGAGTAGTGGCACTATTTCCAGAAAGAAACGTGTTTCAGAGTTACGGTAAGAATTACTTACTCAGAAGCATAATTAACTAAAATTATAGATTACTGAGAATCAGCTTTTCTGGGAGGTACATTGACAGAAAGTTAAATACATGTCAGTTTCATCTTCAAATTACTAAATGCTCTTTGGCATCAGTGTGCTCAAATAGCACCAAAGAAAATTAACAGGCAAGGATGGACCGGAGTCTGAGCCAGTGACGACGCCAGCGTTAAGTTCTTAGGGGGGCAAAGGAGGGGCAGATACATTTTCAGGGGGACGGCTATTTTCCACACCAAAAATGACATATATTATGTTTGACTTATTTTACATTACATTGTGTATTTCGTTGTTGCTTTTATATTAGACCTATATAATAAACTTATTTCAAGTAAAATTTGTAACTAACAAATAGGTAACGTCTGCACATGAAATATACTTCAACGTAACTTTTGAAACCTTAACATAAATTGAATTACTTTCGCGTATGCTACAAGTAACACATTTGTCTAGTACTATATGCTACGTATATATATATAATTTTCGAGGGGCTGCTGCTGAAAATCTCCTTGTCCAACCCAGAAGGAATGTAGGTATTAGGTAAAAAGATGAAACTGTGGTTTTGAAAAACATATCTCTGTATGTATTTGGTCTAGGAATTAATTCGTGCGGGTGGACAAGAGATGGCGCAACGAACGGAGCGTCCCACAGTTCCGTGTATCCGCACATGTGTTGCAAACCCCTGTCATCGCGTATCGTTCGTAGTATAGGGCAGTGGATTAAAGCGTCAACAACACCAGTTTGTAGTTAAGTGAACATGGCGCAATTTGTGCCTGATAAAGTGTTTTTGCGGGGTGTCCTGCTGCATTACTTTAACATGCAGAAAAGTGCGACTGAAAGTCATCGTATTTTGGTGGAAGTGTATGGTGACCATGCTCTAGCTGAGCGAACGTGTCAGAAGTGGTTTGCACGGTTTAAAAGTGGTGATTTGGGCTTGGCAGACCAAGAGCGAGCTGGACAGCCAAAAAAATTTCAAGACGAAGAATTGACAGCATTGCTCGAGCAGGATTCGTGTCAAACGCAGGAACAACTTGCAGCAGCATTAGGCGTTGATCAAACAATAGTCTCCAAACGCTTGAAAGCCATGGGAATGATTCAAAAGATGTCACATTGGGTTCCACATGAATTGAAAGACAGAGACGTTGAAAGACGAAAAACCATTTGCGAATTGCTGCTTCAACGACAGAGCAGAAAGGGGTTTCTGCATAGAATTATTACGGGTGATGAGAAGTGGATCCATTACGAGAACCCTAAACGAAAAAAGGCCTGGGTGAAACCAGGTGAACCAGGTCCATCACAACCAAAACGAGATATTCACTGTGCAAAGGTTATGCTGTGCATATGGTGGGATATGAAAGGTGTGGTGTACTATGAGCTGCTGCAACCGGGTGAAACTATGAATGGAGAACGTTATCGACGACAATTAATGCGTTTGAAGCAAGCTCTGGCCATAACACGACCAGAATGGGAGAACAGACATGATAAACTTATTGTTCAACATGATAACGCTCGCCCACATGTCGCAAAACCGGTCAAAACCTATTTAGAAAATGTCGGATGGGAAGTTTTACCCCACCCGCCGTATTCACCAGACGTTGCTCCTTCGGACTACTACTTGTTCGATTGCATGAACAACGATTTGATTGGACAGCGGTTTACTTCTTCAGAAGATATCGAAACATGGGTCTCTGACTGGATCGCTTCCAAGGATGAGGACTTCTTTCGCCACGGAATCCGTACATTGCCTGACAGATGGGCGAAAGTGGTGGCTAGCGATGGACAATATTTTTCTTAAGGTATTTATGTATTTTGTGTTTGTACTACAGCTTCAATGTGTGCGTACCAACCGCACGAATTAATTCCTAGACCAAATACAAATACAAATTTTCATATTAATAATAAAATTCTTATTGCTTTCTCAGGTCTCTGAAGTGATTGTGTGCGCCCAAACAGCGAATTTGACGAACATCCAGATCACAACTGTTATAACGTTTTTGTCGAAAAAGTGTAAAACGCTTTTTCAGGCCAGCCACCCTGAATGAGGTTTTCCTGGGTTTTCCTCATTGCCACTAGGTAAAAGCCGGAGTGGTACCTAATTTATAAGTCCCAGGCTACTTCCTTCCTTCCTCAATTCTTTCTTCCTTTCCTTTTCTCGAATGGTGTGCTCGCCGAAGGAGTCATCCCTCAAAACATGATGGGCTAAATGGCCTTAGATGCCGAAAGCCCTGAAATCTAAATCCTAAATCCTCCCTTTGTTCCACCAAGGATAGTCACCGAAATAAATTAATGAGGAAATCAGTGAAACACTACGATACTCTCCTCCGTTAAATACAGTGGTGAAGAAGTGAGTGGCTTAGTTTAAACGTGACGATTTCTCAACAAATTATGCTTTACATCCAGGATGACTAAAAGCAGTGACTGTTCCCGAAATCATGGACGTAATTTGTGACATTATTCTTTAAAATTGCAGCATTTCAACCAGTGGTGAATATAGCCCGGGGCCTGGGACCCTAGACCACCCCAGTTTTTAAGTGACACGAATAATTTAAGCTATTGTTTATATAGTTTTTAAAGTATATAGTAAACTCACGATATACTTATTATAGTTTGGGGTCTGGCTGCAACCCCCTTCCATAGTTTTTACCGTCTCGGCAAAACTTGTGTCAGAGATTGTGGTCATTTCTTCATTTCTTTGGAACGCGTCGGTAACACAGTTCAGAATGGCTTGGGTATGTGCAAGTTCTCGGAATAATGGGTTCCCAAAAATATGTCATGAGAATAAAAGAGTGACGGCATTAAGAGTAGTCTTCTTCCAATTTGACTGTAATGCTGATCATTTCGCTCACGAATAGTAACCATGGTCGAAATATGGTTGTACCACTATGATCCTGAAACGCTAAATAGTACGATCTGACAATGAGATTGGTTATGAAACTGATATAAAATACTATATGTAGAATGTTTTATGATTATAGGAGTCTGGGGGGGCAGTCTAGATGTCAGTTAGGGGGGCAGGAATAGCCACCAGGGGGGCGCTCGCCCCCCCTGCCCCCCCTCTGGCGTCGTCACTGGTCTGAGCCATTACATTTATTTACAAGTTTGTTTAAAAGAAGAAGATATAATGTCTACAGATAAGATCCTTGTATAAAATAGTATTTATATTTATGACATCCTTGGTCTACAGACATCGTTGAAAATACTATGATGGTTTCAGAATGATCACAAAGTAGGCTACCCAAAATGCTCGTTCTTCGCACAAGGAAAATACTTTATAGGAAATGAATTACTCTCTATAAATTGCAAAGTAAATATAAGCCAGGGAAACTTTTAAAATATAAGATCGGATCAAGGAAAAATGAAATTGCCAGACAGTTAATTGTATGCCAGTGATATGTTTAAAACGTAACAAGTGAAAGTAAATTGCTAAAGGCAAAACTTAGTGAACAGTGTATTAAATGGAATTTAAGTGTTAAGTAACAATAACGTTAAACAGAATGCCGAAACGTAAAAGAAGATGTAATCTTGTCACTGGTAACTCTATAAGAAGGACGCAGAAAGAACAGCGAAAAAAAAATTAGAGAGAGGAGGAGCACGAAGCACGTTTAGCGTCACAACGGAAGAGAATGAATACATTAAGAAAAAGCTTAACATATGCACAACAAGAAGAAATTAAATAAGATGATCGAGTGAGACACGCAGCAAGCAGACACAGAGAAACTGCTGAAGAAACAAGATTACAAAACGAACTAAGCAGAATTACAATGAGTGGAGTTCGTGAAAGACAACGATCGCAGGCGCATGAACAAAACATTAGTGTACGAGACGTGCGAAGCAGAAGAAGTAGATTATAGTTTGTCAGGTGAGGCATTCCGTTATGATCCTACTAAAGAGTATAACAAACAAACACATTGTCATTGGTAAAATGGATCAAGTCTGTATGTTCTGTTGTGCCAAAAAATTCAGCAGAGAATCACCAGGAATGTGTTGCAAGAATGGAAAAATTCGACTAACATTATTGAAAATGCCTCCCCCAGAATTCTTTCATTACATGACTGCAGAGACCCCGGAATCAAAGCATTTTCTTCAAAATATGAGAGCTTATAATGCGTGCTTTCAAATGACATCATTTGGTGCTACATTCATGAGCAGTGAAGAACATCAATTCAGTCCTGTGTTCTCGATCAAAGGACAAGTCTATCATAAAGTGGGATCATTGTTACCGCTGCCAAACGATTCTCATAAGTTTTTGCAGGTGTATTTCATTGGGGACTAAAAAACAGAAGTCGATGAACGTTGCGCAAATATAAGTGGATTGAGACGGGAAATAATTGAAGATTTGCAGAAGATTCATGCTTTTCTCACGGTCAGTTATATGTAGCTTGCTCTAGAGTGGGAAATTCAAAGAATTTATTTATCTACTCACCAAACAATAAGATAACAAATGTAGTTTATAAGCAAGTATTGCAATAAACAAGTTAGTTAAGCATGAAATAAAATGAAAATAACATTAAATACAAACCAGACTTTCCTTTCTTTATTTGAATTTAACAGCATTATTGTTGCTTTTCTTTTTAAATGAAGTTCCGTTCACCAAATTTTCCATTCTTGCATAACCGTGCACTTCATACATAAAAGTACGAAAATTATAAAATAGTCACAAATCAATTTATGGCGAGTCACCTATCTCCTATAAACATATTTCCCCCGTGCGAAAAACGGGTATTTCAGCTAGTATAATATATTGCAGTACTCCTTAACCATATAAATCGCTACGAAGGTAAATGCACAATTTATTCAATAAAATACTGCAATTAATGTAATAACAAAAATATCAGCACTAAACTTTCTCTTACACAAATGTAATGTGCCGTTACAATCAAGGTAATGAAATTTTTGTTTGGAGGGACCCAATACTTTCCGAACGTACCATGTACTGTAAATTTTTCAATACATAACTTTCGACCTATGTATTAAATTCATTTATTCCTTACTCAAACTAAAATTAATGTGGGAGCTTCTTAATAATCTAGGGAGAATTATATTTCGGGGAATAATTTCTTTATTTATATATTATTTCATTGTAAATTTTGTATATAGGCATTTCAAATGGATGATTATTGAAATTATACATCGTAATGCGATACAAAAACATAGATCGGCAATGGGACAGAAATTTCTGAAATTATCCACCAATCTGATGTTTGTCAGAATAATTTAGATCCCCTTCGTCCCTCTGAGATGCTCATATCCTCCCAAAATCCGGTTGCGTCCAGTTTTTAGTATTTTCTATTCGTTTTATATTTCCGCCGCCAAAATTCTTTGCTCTGATTTGAGAACTATATTCCACCTCATTATTCAGGTGCGAATGACCAGCAGCAGTCATCGGAGAAACAACTGTAGTAATGAGGAAGTAAAATTTAATAAAAAGACTGAAATTTCATTAAGTATTCTTTTGCAATTATTGATGCTTAAGTATTAATTCTGGTCGATATGAATAAATATGTAGACAAATTACATTACAATTCGGCATCTCTGAAAAGTACAATCATTTATATAGTTAGGTAATCGAATTATTAACAAAATCAAACTTTGCGTTTATCCTTAAACTGAAGTTTGTCTATATGGCATTTTTCCGTTGTCAGGCTGCGATTTCAAATTCTCTCTCTCTTCGTTGCTTTCTGTGAACGATCGCATTGTTGACACTTTAAAAATATAATTCTTCAGTTAAGAGGATAGTTAATGATATTGAAGTCTCATTGCATATAAAAAAAATAATATGAAGCCGTGAAGTGAATATATATTGTAGTTTTGCACTGGAAGAATTTAGTATCAGTTCATACAAATTCACGCGTATTGATTGGTGTACTATAGTAGTTTGTTGATTTATATATATATATAGGGAGTCTATAAAGAAGTTTATATTATAAATGAGAATAAATGTAAATGAATAAAGATAGTGGTAATATATATTGTAGTGAGTGTGAGTAAATAATAGAACGCCCGTGCATATATGTGTCCAGTTGTAATTTTTACCATAAGGTATTGATATATATATATATATATATATATATATATATATATATATATATATATATATATATATATATATATATATATATATATATATTAGTACGTTAATCATTACGTCAGAATATTGTGTGAGGATAGTGTGTCGTGTGAAAATGGTGGATTGTATTTTCACTTCGTGGCTCAATCGGACATACTAACCGATCATCAGGTCTGACGATGTGAATAGTGGTCATATGGCAAATAATTCCGAAGAGTTTCCAATTAATCACAGAACATACTAGCTGTTTGCAGAATTGGTACAGTTTAAATGTATGCGTTTACTTTACTGTACATTTGCGATACTACCCTGCAACTTTGAAATTTTTTCCACGTCAGCTGATCAAGCGAAGTTCAGTACTGTTTGCAGAGGTGTGGAAGTGGATAGGATCGAATAATATAGAAAAGTTATTACAGTAGAATCTCGTTATGCCGTACCTGTGCGTCCAAAAATTCTCAATATCTGTGAATTTTTATTTCTTCTACTTGTAGTAGGTATAGTGTTTTAAAATTGGTTGACGCCTCAAGTTGGTAGCGAATCTTGCGGACTGGGAGCGACTAGTAAGAATTTGACAAACAACTTATTAGAGCCTTTCTATCTCAACTGTATCCCTTCTGGCGCTGCTGTTGATATGTGATTTCCCGTACCTCCCTCTAAAGAGGGACAAGTTGCTGCGGCCGAGATCTTTCAATTGTTGAATGCGAAAATGTCACAGTGAATTATTTCACACACTTTGGTGTGCTCTGCCTTATTAGCCGCTCTAAGTAACCTACGATCTTCACTCATCAAAACCAAACTACTGAATGGCAAATTGGCAACACAGCTGAGGTCATTCACTTCTTTTCCCTACGCAAAGGGATGATTTCATCCGCCAGAGGATGGCGGGGGTAGGGACGAAGTATAGATCGCATAGTTTCGGAGGGCACAGGTGGAATAGACAAGCTCTAGTATAAAATTTATTTTATTTAAATATTTTTAAATGTGGCAAATTCCTGTTAGGATTTCTTCTATTTTATTGACTTTATTCTAGTTTCCATACTTTACTCGTAACTCTTCTCTCAACTTCTGAGGGGTCGGATAATTTTTTATTTAGAAATTCTAAATTAGATACCACACCATCATTTCGGTAGTGCCGGGGTCTCCAAGGTATCAGCCAGATACGTCGCGAAGTAGAATTTCCATAAATCCCTTGTCTATGTGGAAATCGTGCTCACGACACGGAATTGCATGTGGGCTTGGATATATTTATTTTAGGCTATATATTTAGTAGACCATCTGTTTTTTGGCACATATGAAAGTATATTTGACTGTGGATTGTCATATGTCTAAATTCGACCACTTATCTTTGTAGTTTTAGTGTTCTAGGTCATTCTTTTGGCGCGCCACTGTCTTCCCTTCTCTAGCTAAACTTCTAGTTTTTCTTCAAGATTTTTTAAAAGGTGTTTCAACCTCGCCCACCCAAGGTTTGAACTTGACAAATATCAACTGTTTAACATATATCATTTGGACCTGAATTAAAAACTGCGATGTCGCGAGACACGATTCGTGGAGGTATCCGTTGATGTTGAATATCAAGGGACCGTTTTCCATCACATTTCGACCCACTGCGATAGCGAGCAATGGTTCAGTATACGATTAAATTTTGCTTTCGTTCCTTTTATCATTATCCGTTTGGAATTCTCCGTTAGACTATCAGTCATTTCTAGTTTCGTTTCCATTGGTTACCATAAAGGTGAATGTTGTAGTTGTTTGGGACCAAAACTAGTATTAACATTTTAGAGTCATATATTTATATATATTCTGTGTTTACGTGCATGCCTTGCAAATTAAATGTCCACTATTTTAAACAGAATGCTTGAGAATATGAATTTTATCATTATGTGCCGTTAATTAGTTAGATTTGTGATATAGTCGGATTTTCTTGTATAAAGTGTTGCAACATGAAAAAATTAATTTGTCGGGGTTATTAATTTGAAAGATTAAATAATTATTGAATATATGTATGTTGAGATATAAATGCGATGATATTAAAGTGAAATACATAATGTTTAATTGAGTAGATAAATATGTGTAAAGGGTCTTGGTACGGCCGCTAGGGCCCCGAACGGTCGTTGGTTGCCATAGTTTCGAAATATCCGACGAATATAAACTATGTTTTAAACTACCGCCGCATGTTAGATAATTTCCTTCAAATTTTGTAATATTATTAAGTAACATATGTAACGATTAATATCTTCTGTTATTATCCTAACTGCATGTAGCATAGAATTAAGGCAGGCCGTAATCGTAACCCTAATTTAACAGTAAATCTATCCTCAAGTTCATAAACCTAAAATCATTTTGTACTACTACATTTCAATCTTATCCATTATATATTAATTCTCAGATCTAAACAGTGTTCCACCTCCGTGAGCAAGTTCTTGATACGAAAAGGAAATCCCTTTGGACTTAGATAATTCTCGTTTTGTTATACATTGTACAATTATGACTACAAATGTGTGCGCCTTGTGATATAAGGTGATAGCGATTTAAAGCTGGTCAATGAACGAGTTAATAACTGAAATGACCCGATAAGTGACGTATTCACTGTGGTATTAGTGACAAAACTTCGTTCTCTTAATCCAGGAAATGGAAAAATGTATAGACAAATACGTCTACAGATTGAATATGTGTCATTTATAAATCATAAACATGATCTCATGTGTGTACATTTAGAAAAAATGAAGTTAAAGGCACGGGCATCAAAAAGGTACTTTGATAATACGTGTGACTTCACATATTGCCTGAAAGTACGAGCGAGGACTCTTTGGATTACTTTTTTTCTTTTAGTTTTCTTATATGAGATACAGACTCATTCTAACCACTATTTTGAGTGTTTTTATGTAATACTGTAGAAAGATTTACATCTTATTTTATCAACATTTAAATAATTATCTTTTTTCGCTTAGTCTATCTGTTACTAACGAATATATGTATCTACATTGCTGTAGTTCAATATTATGTTTTGGAATGATACATTTATATGTATACTTATTTGCATGTTCATAACATTTTGTGTTTAAATTTTCAATAGATGTAATAAATGTCCACAAATTGTAGTTAGATGATGGTTTCTTTAAAACTGGTTCACCTCTAACAATACATTGTCCTGTATGTATGTATGTGTGTGTGCGTGAATGAATGACAATTTAGTCTTAAGTGGTAGCATTTAATATTGATTTATGACGATAGTGTTTATAATAAGTGTGTAAGAGCATGTTATATGTATTGGTGTATGACGGAGGTCATGAAAGATAACTAATTCTCAAATTAGTCTAAATCAGCTCTGGAAAGAAAGCCAAAATAACAGGATAAGCTCAAATAACGACAGTCTTTTCAGGAATCTCAAAACTTCTATTTGTGGAAAATATGTACATTACTTTGATTTTTTTTCCTTTGCTAATTCAAATGTGTGTTTGATCTCCACCATGGTTATTCAGATACTGTATAAAGATTATTTAACGTTTGGAAATAACAGGCAATCTATTAAATTAAACTTCTTGTCACTTGGGCTAGGTCAGGGCAACTCCCACTTGTGTAGTTGCCTGGATCTAGCTCAGGGTAGTGTGAGGGAACATGTGTCTCTTTAGGATCACCTCAGAATTGATCCTCAAGTAATAACATTCTGGTATGGATCACCTTTTCAATAACTGCTCAAGTTTCTTACCATATTTCCATCATTATCCAGTAATCATTTATCTCTAGTTCCTTCTTCCTTTCTCCTTTTCCTCTTTTCCTCCTTTCTCCTACCTTCTTCTCTTCTTCCTCACTTTTTTCTCTTTCTAATAAAACTGAGGAGGGGTCGTGACTGGGAGTTTCGCTATAGATACGGTCATTAAATTTCTTTGATGTTTCTCTGAGGAAGTCCAATATTAATTAACCAGTAACAAAACCTACTTACAAAGCAAAAATTCTAAAATTCATTTATTTTTATTTCATATTTACTAATTTATCAAATTGAAGTTTTAAATTAGCGACTCCCCTTTTCCACTCACGATCTAACTACTTACGCTTTGCTATACAAACTCAACAGAAATTTTATCGGATCCAGCACGAAATGTGTATAAATTTTATATGAATTAAAATATGATTTAAAATTATATAGAATCACAATATAAGCCATTATAATGTATAACTAGTAAAAAAGAACTCTGAAAGATTAGCAAAGCCTACAACAAAATGAACGAAAGAAGATCAGAAATTTAAAACCAAAGTGACGTTTTTGTTCATTACTGCACAAAAGCTATATTTCTTTTAACATACCGACTGGAAATATTTGACAATATCAGATATTTTTAAAAAAGTGCAAATTAATATTTAATTTTGAAAAAATCACACCTTTAAATGAAATTAACAATGGAGAATAAAGTAAGTATAACTTGTTTTTCTTTCATCTCAGATATAATATGGACCCCGATTTGTGTTTCTTTAATTTCTTTACAGCGGTTTCTACTTCTATTCGATTGGGTTCTGCGGTGTGTATCTCCTTTTCTCCACGCACACTAGTTTTTGGCTGCGTGTTAAGCAAATGGTCAAAGAAATCTTTCCATCTATTTAAGATGCTATCCGTATCAGTGAGAACTGTACCGTCAGATTTCTTTAATATACAGCATAAGCACGAGGTTGATAGCTATTCTTAAATTCGCTGATCTCCTTATACATGTCCTGTATGTTTTTATTTTAACTATTATCTTTAAGTTCCTTAATTTTGGCTTTCAAAAAATCGCGCTTCTTTGTTCTAAATGTTTTGGAAGTTTCCCGCCTGATATCTGCGAAATTTTGAGTAGTTATTTCATTCGGATTTTGTAGCCAGCGTAATTTTGCCTGTTTTCTCTTCTCTGCTAGTTTAATGCATTCCTGGTCGAACCATGGTTTGTTCCTACGTATTTCCGCGTGTCAAAATTTTTGTTTTGCTGAAATTTTAATGCTATCTCTAATTTCAATCCAGGTATCCTCAACACTAGTGCACTCCGAATCTTCTAAAGCCGAGAATCTATTCGAAACTTCAATCTAGTATTCCTCTCTTACCTGGCTCTCTTCTAATTTCTTTAAATTGAATCTCTCCGTTTTCGGACAATGAATATTACCTTTATTCAACGATAATCTCTCTCGTATTATCGCTGCTACCAAGTAGTGATCAGTGTCATAATCAGCCCCTCTAAACGACCGGACATCAATTATGCTAGATTGCCTTTTTCTATCTACTAAAACGTGATCAATTTGATTATGTGTTTTTCCGTCTGGTGATGTCCCAATGTATTTATGAACGTCGCGATGTGGGAATTTTGTACTCTTCACCATTAGGTTTTTGAATGTTGCAAAATTCACGAGTCTAACACCGTTGTCATTACTTTCCTTATGCAGACTTTCGTTCCCTATAATCGGTTTGAAAATATCCTCTCGTCCTACCTTCGCATTGAAATCCCCTAATAGAATTTTCATATGGTATTGCGGGAGTTGGTCAAATATCCGTTCCACTTCTTCGTAAAAGCTGTCTTTTATATCGTCATCCTTATCTTCAGTTGGGGCATGTACATTTAAAACAATAATATCACACCACTATCCCTTAAGTGTAATAAAAGAAAGTCTGTCTGTAACAAATTCAACCCGTTTAATTGCTGGTAATATTAGTTTGTGAACGAAAAACCCTGTTCCTAACTGGTGATTTTTATTTCCTTCCCCGTATGAGAACGTAAATTTTCCGGAATTCCCAGATCCATCCCGTATTTCTCTAACTCACTCGTTACGGATTTTAACGCGCCTGCCCTATAAAGACTCCTAATATTCCATGTTCCAAATCTCATGTCCATTTTCTTTTTCTGAGGTCGTGCCAAGTTATCAGTCCTTGTCCGAGGCTTTTGTAAATATTTCTGAACAAGTGTTTTTTTTTTTTTTTTTTTTTTTTTAATAATAGGATGAGGTTGTTAGCCTTACCCAAACCCCCACGCTGGAGGACCACTCCTAGTCGTCTGTCCGCGACTGCTTATTCAGTATATTCGCAGCTAACCTCTATATCTAGAGGCCTTCTCCTCGATCCGCAACCTGAGGACGCGCCATGCCGTGGTGACAGGAACCCACGTTATTATGAAAATGAACGATTATGGAAAATGAAATGAAGTGAAATCTTTGAGCTTTACGTTCCACGGTTATGCCGGTTAGGCTAAAGGAGACGGTGATTATGAGAAATGTGTGAAAATGGTGGAATGAAGAAAGTGGGAGGAAACGGGAAAACTCCGAGAAAACCCACGCGTCCACCACAAAGTTCACTTGGCGGGAGCAGGGTTTGAACCCGAGACCCCATGCACCAGATGTGAACGCTCTACCACTGAGCCACCGCGGCCCTCGAACGATTATGGAAAGTTTGGTGTAATGAGAATGTAGAAGGAAATGAGAGAACCCTTTAAACTCCACGAATATCATATTATCTATCAGAAAATTATACTATCTATGATCAAACTAAGGACCTCTTGCAACAGAAGAAACTCAATCAAAATACAGAAATGCAGTCTGACTTATAAAGGTCTTAGAATGTAGAAGACAGTTTAGGCAAAAAAAAAGAAAAAGAAAAAAAAGAAAGAAAGAAAAAGGTAAAGGCAAAAAAAAGAACTTTGTAATAATGTATACATCGCAGAGATTTCAATAAATTTGAATAAAATGAATTTTAACGTTATTCTTTTATAAGGTATTGTATACAATCCCAACCCAAGAGCTTAAATGAAAGTAACTTAATTTTCATAAGTCTTCGCAGATGAATTTGGTTTTGTTAATGAGGTGTTAAACTTTACAATTAGTTTTCCAAGACTTGGGAAGTTACGAAAAAGAACAAAGAACGAAGTCCGTTAAGTTGGGTCTAGATCTGCTGTCTCCAGGGAAGGTAAACTTTGATAGGAAGCTCTAAAAAGATTTAAAGAAATTATATATATATATATATATATATATATATATATATATATATATATATATATATATATATATATATATATATATATATTAAATATATATATATATGTGTGTGTGTGTGTGTTTGTGGTGTTTCAAAAGTCCCCTCACATAAGGTAACTCTGTTACTATCAGAGTTACCACAAAATGTAAAAGGAGAAATTTTCTCCAAATATAATGTTTTCAATCTAAAGTGAAGGATTTTTTTTAAAGTCAAATGAGTCGTTTGGGCTGTACACTCTTTTTGCGCCCAATGTTAAATGAAAATGCAACCCCCGCCAAGTGAACTTTGTGATGGACAAACACCGTGTGCGTGGGTTTTTCCGGGGTTCTCCCGTTTCCTCCCACTTTCTTCATTCCACCATTTCATTCATTACTCATCATCACCGTCTCCTTTAGCCTAAGCGGCATAACCGTGGGACGTAAAACTTAAAGATTTCATTTCATTTTAAAATACGAAAAAAATTCATAACATCAGAATAACATTCTGAATTTTTTGGTCAGAAATGAATTGAATCATATTATAGCATCATTAATGAACTATTGATTAATGAAGAAAGAATGTAATTCTTACAGCCATTTTCGAGAAAAACACACAGTAAACATTCTTATTTGATTTTAAAGTCAAAACTTTAAGAAAATTCTTCGTTGCGTTTCTACAGGGCTTTGAAGTTGCCAGAATGCAGTTAAGTAGGTTTTGCCATTTAGATTAAAGCAAAGCGCCTGAAATGTCAGTCCACTTAATATGCGTAGCTTTTATGCTGGTTGCCTAACACAAGGATATCAACCTTAGCAACAATGACGATATTATGGACTCCTAAAACGTTGAATACAAAAATAACGGCATTTTAAAAAAAATCAATGAGAGTAGGCAAATCTTCACAAAATTTAGAGTCAATCAGCACAAACAGCACGTTTCTAAAGTTTGTGGTTTCCGAGATCTCATTGTCAATGGCTACAAACATGTAAACATATCACTTTAATATAAAAACCAATTTCATCATTGTAATCCTACTGGACGTGTCTAATAATTGTGAGGAGTAAAAAGTATCTCGTTCAAATAACTCGGGGAAGTCTTCAACTCAAGCGATTAAGCCCAACTCAGTACATCCGACCAGTGGACATGAATTTCTAAAAAAAAGTTTCCACTATATTCTTTCTAGAAATCGAACCTCAACAGAATAAGGAGTTCGAATGTATTTGAAGAGAGCTAAGTTTCGTGGATATCGAATGAATTTTATAAAAGTTATCACGGAACACACAGACTCATAAGTAATGTAGGCCTATATCGTGTCAAAATCTCGTTTACGTTCGCTTCAACAAATACCTAGAGAACCATATATCATATTTTAATTAGAGAAAGAACGTTAATGGACAAAATTATTTTGTTTCCTTGTGTCAGCCCTATACATATTAATTTTATGCTGGATTAAAAAGAAAGGTTTTAAGGACGAAAAAGTAAATGTTATTGGTTGTCTGGCTTTGGCTTCCAAACTTAATAACAGTATTATCTGTTACATAGCGTGTCTGTTACTTGCAGTGTTGCCAAGTTGTTTAAGATCCTCGAAAAAAGCACGCTAGCGAATCAACAATTTTTTAATTGTCGAATTCAGCATGATTCTTGATTTGACTGAAATGGGTACCTTTGATTCATTCAGCGACATAAATATGCTAGTTATCGCCTGGGGTAAAACTCACCTTAACGCCCCCCTGACCAACCAAACCAAAACGTTCCTCCAAATATTTGCGCAATTTTGCACCCTCCCAATACGACGGCCAGGGCACAAGCCCTGTTTGCCCCTTCTAGTTACGTCACTGGATGCGGTACGGTTAGTGTGGACGATTACTTGCTTCTTGTAATTTAATTAGTCTTAGTAACAGCTTCAGTGACGAAATCAAATCAAGTGAGATTTTGTCCTTCTGTTGATTTTACCTTTCAAGCAAATCTATGACAAGGATAACTTAAATCTTATATTCCTTTCAGCTATCCTATCTCGGCTAATTATGACATATATTTGGAGTTAGAGCTCATTAGTACACGTAGACTCTTGGGAACACGGTGGCTTAGTAGTAAAGGGCTCACCTCTGGTGCGAGAGGACCCAGGTTCAATCCCAGCCATGTGAATCTGTGGTGGACAACATCGTGTCCATTGCTTTTCTCAGAGTTATCCCGTTTCTTCCCACATTGTCATTCCACCAAATATTTCATAATCATTCACATTCATAAACCATCAGTCTCATTTAACCCTAAGGGGATAACCGTAGGACGTTAACCTAGAAATTTAATCTTATTTTAAATTTCACAATGGGTTCTGTAGGTTTTAAAGCTATGAGGGTTTTAATTCGGGTTTTACACAGAAAAAAAGCATATGTGGCGTACGTAAAACGTAGGTTACATGCGTAAATTCTGTAGGTTTTGGACTTAATGTAAGAATATATGTAACAACCTGCAGCAAACGAATAAGTGAAAACATAGTTTTATAATACTTTCCATCTAAATGTTCCATCTATACACACTTTCCGTATGAAAGAAAGAACTGAATAGAGGCGGTCAAGGTCTCACATACAGATTGACATATAGCTGACGTATGTAACATACGTATACGTATATAATATACGGAAGACGGGTAGATATCAGACATCCTGCAGCGATATCATGCAGCAACTTAGCGTGAAAAAGGCAGTGCATATGTAACATATAGATAACGTATGCTTCACGCAGATTTGCGTAACAAATATATGGATTCCGTATATTTGTACAATATACCGCTGCCCGGATAACGGATATTTCTCAGTGTAGACAAAAATTGTATACCTTTTCATGAACGCATTTGATCTTAGTTAAATGTGGCACACAGATACACCGTGACCTCCTTAATACGGATAAGAAATAATATATGACAGACTCTTTTCTTTCACAGTTATTAGGATTCAAATGTGAATTTTAACAGTTTACTAATGGAAAGTTAACATTCTACTATTTTTTCGAAAATTCTAAGAATTGTTTTTTAAAAGAATCAGAAGTCTATATTTTTTGAATAACTTAAGTCTATTTTATTTATTTATTTATTTATTTATTTATTTTAAAATTTTTCAGAGGGGATGGTTCACTGGTGATATGATTTTGCTGGGCACCGTTTTCCTTATATTGGGGGTGTAGACTTTATTCGTATTTTGCCAATTAAAGTGTCACTACTGACTCTACAGTGTGGCATTCGTTCCCTTCGGAATATCCAGGAAATTTTATGAATGTTGTATTGTATGTATTATTATTATTTCAGAAAGACAAAGATTGTAACAAGGAATGTTAATGACTTTTCACTTATAAAATACGAAGAAAATTCATAACATCAGAATAACATTCTGAATTTTTTTCGTCAGAAATGAATTACGTCATATTAGAGCACCATTAATGAACTACTGATTAATGAAGAATGAATATAATTGCTACAGCCATTTTCGAGAAAAAACACAGTAAACATACTTATTTGACTGTAAAGGGAAAACTTTAAGAAAATTGTCCTTCAAAATTCTTTGTGAACCTTAATGCGTTAAATATGCTTGCATTTCGTTTAACGGTATGGATTCTACGTCTCTACAGATGAATGAATAGCGAAAAATCACGTTTCCAGCGTACAGGTGTTATGCTATTTATATATGTTAAGACCTTGGACTTGAATTTTTCACGGTTATAACTCTTTTAATTAGTATAATCATTAGAAATATATCTACGATATACTGTATATATTTCTACGATATATATAACATTTCGAATTATCATAGCTATTAATAAAGCCTTAAAATCTTGAAAATGGAGACCTCATATATATATTTGATTGAAAGAAATGTATTAAGATTTTAGATCTAATGACAATGTTGTGCTGTTGAATATAATTATCACAATCACCAGCAAAAGTACAATAGTATCTAACGTCAAAATAAATTAAAATTTCTTGTTTAACCCTTTAAGGATTTCCACTTTTTGAGGTAAATTTTAGACTTATACTCAAACAGCTACTGCTTTCTCACTGTTTATCGTAGGATCATGGTTCATAACTCGTTATATATATATATATATATATATATATATATATATATATATATATATATATATATATATATATATATATATATATATATATATATAGGATAGAGTATACTTTCCAATGGTATCAATATTTTGTCCGCATTATACACGAGGAACGGGAAAATTGGGAAAAACCGGGAGATTGTTCGAAAAAAACTTTTTCGAAATATTTGCGCAACTCTGGCCCGGGCCTGGGCTCACATAGGAATCTGAATGTTTTTCTTTTTAAAAATACGCTGTTATGTACATAGTACGTGCAAAAAACTTCAGTTTTGTACCTTGAAAACTGAGGTCGGGAGAAATTTTTGAAAGTCTGAAGGTGAACCATATTTTTCACACATATACATAAAACGTAATTTAAAAATGTACTGCGTCATTGCTATTTGACCTAGAGTCATGGTTCAAATGCCATTTTTTTAGTGTAACGAGCCCTTTCCAACGGTACCACTCACATGTGCGTATCATATATCTGAAATGGAAAAATCGGGAAAAAACGGATATTTTTCTGAAAAAATCACAACCTCGGAGCACTTTTGTCCCTTGGGCCCGGCCCCGAATTGGATCTGGGAATTTGGGAAATACTCAAAAGTACACACAATCCGTATGCAAAGTTTCAATGTGATATTTTGAAAACTAAAAGAATGAAAAAATTTTGAAATTCGTCTTAATAGAAAATTAAAGAAGTCACGTCCCTCCGCCGCCACTTTGCGCCGCCAAGTTGACCATTCGGTTCCTAAATGCATCTGGGGTGTTCTTTGGTTCATCCTTGACTTGAACAATAGAAAACACTCAGCTTAAATACCTGTTATAGAACCTAAATAAGCGGTCAAAGTCGATATTACGCCATGGTAACAAAAGTTACCAAACATCCTAAAAGGGTTCATATCAAATGATTATGCTCTGTAGGTAAAGAATTAATTTAATTAGAATGAGAGAGGGAACGGGAGAAACTGGGAAAAACCTGCGAACAGAATGTTGTCCACCATAAACTCAAATTGATTCTAGAATTAATCCAGGATCCCCCAAACCAGAGGTGAACGCTCTATCACTGAATTACCGTGACCCAACACATGAGCACCAGGAAACATAAAGAGTGTTATGTAAAAGTGTCATATTTTTTTTGGGAACAGATTTCTCAGATAAAAGTAAGAAAAAAAAGTTCATATGGATCTGTGCTCAAAAGTGGATAGTTTCGGAGTTATAGGGTACCGAAAACGTGAAATAAGGGAACTTCATAAAGGGAATAAAGAGTTCAGAGCTGCTTTTACTACGGAATCTATCGTAGTCGGGTCAAGACATCACCGAGGAACTAGTAAGTGAACTCTACAAATATTCATTTGTAAGAATGCTCCAGTACTTGTATACCGATTTTTAAAGAGGCAGGTGGAGAGTGATCAAGCACTTCCAAATAGCCTCTCTAAAAATGATTGTGCAAGTACCGGAGGTTCTAAAAGATGAATATTTGGATAGTTCACATACCAGTTCCTCAGTGATATCTTGGCCCGCCGCTAGGTCCCATAATAGTCGAGCTATGAACTTATTTCACGTTTTTGGCACCCTGTAACTCCGAAACTATCCACTTTTGAGCACAGGTCCATATGAAGTTTTTTTCTTATTTTAATGCGAGAAATCTGTTCCCAAGATATTATGACACATTTATGTAATACTCTGTATACTCAAGTACTTGAAGTGTATTCGAAAATATTCACAAAAGAAAGTGACCGTGTACAGCTCACAGATGACGAGAAGAACCCTAAAACAGGGGTAGCGGGGAAAGGTCAACGACACGGTCAAGTCCATTTTGGGTTTTTGAGGTGTGCTCTATACTTAGATGTCATCTGCTACTCCGGGTAAAGTTATATGTGTGCTATTCCGTGGTGTCATTTGAAACCCCCGTGCGAAAAGTGGGCGAGCCCATACCTACGTCACACTACTTCTGCTAGGGTTCTTCTCGTCATCTGTGAGCTGTACATAGTCACGTAGTTTTGATGCCGACTGTACAGGAATTCACTCTGTACTCCTTTGTTAGTAAGTGTACTCGATACCATTACTTCTGTTAGTACTATGATAACTAAAGCTCCTAACAGGCTTACGAAGACACGGGGAGCAAGAAAAACAAGAAAAATATAATTTATGATAAACTAGATATCTCGTAGAATCTTCTTTTCTCCAAGGAGAATGAATAGATTAAAAAAAATAAAAAAAGAAGAAGAAGACAAAGAAGGTACTTCTGGAGCCAGTCCAGAATTTTCCTCCAGTTCCTGTTAGATAACGTTTTTCCACAAGAATTCTCTGAGGTAGTTCACCGGGGCAACCACCACACAAGAAGAAAACTGCTCATATAACTGTCGTTTTAGCTCAACCATCCACCCACACAGGAGTTGCATAGTTTATAGGATAGAAAAGGTAAAAGAACAAAAATCACTGGAACCAAAAATGTGAAAGAACGAATCGGAACTGGAACTTCTAATAATTGAAGAAACCTTTACATGACACGTGTTGGGAAACGAACTTCCTGGAATACGTTCCTTCCTCCCCTGAGGAATCGAAAATTAATTCCGAATGCCAAACGTGAAGAAGGAAATAGTATAGAAGCAAACTGATGCTCTGCCTGTCTTCATCAACCTAAATTTCAAGGTTCACCAATTAGATTGTTCCAGTGGAGCTGGGTGATAAGTAATTGAAGACGCTTTAGAAATTAACGCCTTACCGTCCAAGTTCTAATTAACGATGTTCAACTTACACTCACATTTTTCTTACGTGTTTTGCTGCTCAATCAATTGACATTTTCCTACTAAGGCTTCAAAATTCCTTCTCTCCTCAAAGCAAATTATCGTTTTCCTAATTTTTAATGACTTTGCCGTTATAAAATTTTACAAATGCTATTCTTTATTCTAGGTAATGAGAATAGAACATAATTTTACGTTTACAGGCAAGGTGGCCCATAACAAACCGCACCGACCTTATATTATTTTATCAAAGCTTAATTCCTCATCTTTTAGCCTTTAAAACTATGCTGTGCATAAGTACGAGAAATCTTATAGAACGACTTTGTCTGTTCATCTGTCCGTCGATAGATATAAAAGCTAAAACTACTGAAGAGAGAGAGAGAGAGAACTGGTTTCGGGAAACTGATTCAGTGACCCAAGAATAGGCTCAATTTCATAAATACTCAATTCACACCGGAAAAGGTAGGAATGAACTTTTCCAGTTTGAATATTGATACGGCCATAGTGCGGAAAAAGTAATAGATAGCGAGAAGCAATTATTTACTATGAATTCAGTACCACAAGAATAGGTTCCATCTTCGAATTTATTCCTTACTGCAAACCGGAAGTGGTAGAAATGTACTACCACTTCCGGTTTCAACACTGATCTGCATAGAGCAGAAATGGTAAGACAGAGCGAGAAATGGTTCTCTTTTATGGATTCAGTGCTACAAGAATAAGCTTTATTTCAGCTCTTAATGTTCTAATGAACGCGGAAGTAGTAGCAATTAATACAAATTCAGGTTTCAGTATTGATTTCTATATAGTGATAGTTATAAGAAATAGCGATAAATAGTTTTTGGTGTTGATTCAGAGTCCAATCAACAGGTTCCACTTACTATCTTATTATCTCTTTCGTTGTTATCTCTCTGTTATATAGATATATTATTCTTGATTTCATTCCAGCCGCGGTGGCTCAGTGGTAGAGCGTTCACATGTGCATGGGGTCCCGGGGTCGATACCAGCTCCCACCAAGTGAACTTTGTGGTGGACAAACACCGTGTGAGTAGGTTTCCTCGGGGTTCTCCCATTTCCTCTCACTTTCTTCGTTCCACCATTTAATTCATTTGTCATCATCACCATCTCCTTTAGCCTAGCCGGCATAAGCGTGGAACGTAAGACTCAGAGATTTCATTTTTTCAGCAATTGGTTATGTTTATAAACATCAACATGTGATTTTATTTATAATCCACATCACGTGCTCTTCCATTAGAAGTTACCACACAAGAATCATTGTCATCACTTTGTCACGTAATGGAAACCGTGACATTAGTCTCGGCTGGCCAACTTATTGCTCTTAGCTTGCCTGGAGCTCTGAGAGATACCAACCTAACCCAAGCCTCCTAGCTTGCTCGAGCTTTGAGGTCTTTTTACCACTCGGTTGCCGGGAGCTTTGTCAGAACTCAACCTCTCTCTTAGCTTGCGTGGAGCTCTGAGAGATTCCTAACCGCAACCACTCAGTTTGCGTGGAGCTTCATCGTTTTCCTTCCCACCTAGCTTGCCTGGAGCTTTGCGGGACACAAACCTCTCTTTGCTTACATGGAGCACTGAAAATCCTAACCCACCTCCACTCTGAAAAGGGAAAGAAAAAGAAAATAAAGAGAAAAAGAAAAAAAGAAAGCTCCTAACAAGAGAGGGGGAAACCCTGTATCGTGCAAATGAGATGCATGGAGTAAGTCGTGAGTGGGAACCCCTCACCCCTGGTGGGAGGATATTCATGAAGCTATCAGCTTATATCTAATTTAATAGGAATATATAATCCATTTCTTACTTTTGAACATACAAGGTTCAATCAAAATGAGAAGACTTTTACATCGGACTTCCGAAGAAAAATAAAATAAAATAAATACATGACTGTGTTTATTATATATAGAATTCCCAGTCACGACCCTCTTTTCAGTTTTATAAAAATAGAAGAAGAAGTAAAGAAGAGAAGAGAAAGATGGCATAGGAAGAAAAGAAAAAAGGTAAGAAGATGAGGAAAGTTTAATTTAATAGTTTGTTCAATATTTCTGAAAGTTCTTGACTAGTATCCAGTACTTGAAGTATAAATGAGGAAGTTAACGGTATGTTAGAATTGACCACAGGGAAGAACAAAAAGAATCATAGTAACGCACATATTTGTCGAAGATTTTGACTTTCAAAGTTCTCCCATGATGATCATTCGTTCAGGCTATTTCTGTCCCTTCTGAATCCTTTATAGAGCCAACTTAAATTGAGTTGGTATTGACTTTCAACGACTTTAATTGTCAACTACCATTAATTACAGTAAGTCACACATATATGTCAAAAGAATTGGTGCACTTAATGCTAAACCTACATTTCGCTCACACACACATTTATACAGGACAATGTATACTTCAGGTTGCATTTAGTTGAATTAAACTAACCTAACTATATTTCTATAGACATTTATTACATTCCAAGAAAACTTAATTTGACAGCACAGGATAAATTTCGATACATGAAAAGAAAATAATAATAATAATAATAATAATAATAATAATAATAATAATAATAATAATAATAATAATAATAATACAGTTTATAGACATGCATAGAAATCTATTACTTTTCAACAATATCGAATAACATGTTTCTCTTTGCAGATACATGAAGAGTTGGACTACATTACAAAACCAAAAAAATCGACAGAACGAAAGACGAAGAAAAAAATCAAAGGTCAACATTGAACATATTTAAGATTCAGTACAAAGAATACATATCAATGTGAAAGAAGAAAGGATTTGGTTAATCACTTAAAAAAAACTTTAGTAGCATTTTTATTGTGTCTCTATCCAAAGAGGGGAAATTTCGACAATTTTATGAGTCCTTTTCTCACGTCGATAATAACTCCTTTATCAACTCTCTTTATACACTATGATTGGCGTCCATGAGAGTAGTTAGTCGTTTGTCTTAACTACAGACAAAGAAAGTTGCTTCACATTATATATATTTTTCATTTCGTCACTTGACGCACTTGGTATGAAAATTCAACATTTCTTGAGATTTAAAAATATCGAATCCAGTCCCAAACATTGGGAACATATTTCCATTCTACTATACGATATCTCAATGGAGCTAGGTCTCTGGACTATCCTAGGTCCTGTATTTACATTACGAAATTATTAATGAAATTCAGTTCAAATTAAAATCACTGAATTTTATTTCTGGTTTATATCGTGGAGTCAAGAGATTCGAGTCACTGAACTGGCGACTGACAAATAGTTATGTTCTAGTCATAGTGAGAGGATTTGGGGCACACTGTTTCATAATTCACTGATTTCGCTATGGTTTTGCAAAATAACTTTAGATAAGGATTAGGGTTATTTTTACGACCTGTTACTTGTTCTATTTACATGCAATATTTAACATAGTATTAAAAATTTAATAGCTACGAACATTAATAACAAATCCGTAAGGTGTTATTTATTACAAGTAACGCGGTAATACTCTACAGTCGCAACTAGTTGGTCAGTATCGGGTGTCAAAAATCTATGGCAACCTAAAATAACCAGGGTAAATACCGAGCCCTTTACATACGTATGCGCTCATATATATATATATTCATATTACTCAATATAATAAATTTTATTCTAATATCAATCTTAGTATTTCGTCGACACTTAATTTTCTACATAACCTTTTCATATTTAATAAGTATTCACATTTTCATGGCTCAAAATAAAACAAAAAACCTGACTAATAAAAATTCTTTTCTTTTAATAAGGTTGCAACATTGAAATGTATATATAAACCCGATAATCAATAATAATTCAATTTACTAAGATCCGCGTATAGAGAAATGGTTGATATTATTTAATAAGTTGACACAAGAAGTGGAAATACAACAAATAGAACAGGCACGTAACTTTCCAAATGATATAAGCATACATATATAAATGTATATACAGAGAAAGAAAGAAAAAATCAAGATTATTTGAAATTAGTGGGCCCAAACTACTAATACATACACACCATATAACCAATCAATAGAAAGAAACCAGAAGTCAGTAATCAATGGGTATAGTTTCTACGATCGATGAATAATAATCAAGTTTCTGGGAATCTGAAATCGTAGTGTACCCTCTCGTCAGTCCCTCCCATGGTGGGTTGAGTATCGTGAAAAACGGTAGTAAGTTGTTCTGAAATACCGAAAATACCTCCCCGAATTGTATCCCTCAATGTCTCAGTTAGTACATACTATCGAAATAGGTGATATGAACATTGTATACTTTCATGAGTTTCAGAACCGGGGGAGGTTGAAATTTAAAAAAAACTTTAGAGAAGGAGTAGAAGAAAGAATAAGTAAAAAGAGAGGAGACAGAACACTACAACTACGAAAGATAAGTGGTCGAATTTATGTATACAACATACTATAACCAAATATTTTCTTTTATGCCAAAAGGGGTTGGCTCACCAAATAAATAGCCGAAAAACAAATATCTTCAACAACGAGACGAGTCTGTGCCCTCAATGGAATTTTCGGAAAGACAAAGGCTTTAGGGAAATCCCACCACTCACCGTATCCGGTCAACGCCATTGAAGACCTCGGCTATACCGGAAGGTTGGTGCAGAATCTTAATTTGGAATTTCAAACAAAAAAAAAATCATCCGACCTCTCAGAAACTAAGAAAGTCCAGAATAGTAATGAAACTAGAGTAATAGCTAAGATATCCCTAACGAGTAATTTGCCAAAATAAAAAAAATAAATAAACTGAATTTTGGATCGGTGATTTCAGTGACCAAACATCACCGATGGCTACCCTGCGCAGACATGCCAAAGTCTGGAACGTCGTTAATTTCCATCATCTAATTAAACTAAGAAAAGAAACAAAAATACTTAAGGGTCAGGGGTCGACATCCGGGTACGCAATGGACCTAGGTATTAATTTAGTAGCGGTTGATTTAATTGGATAGCCCCACCCGATCCATTAGCTATATGAACACTGTACGGTAAATAATGTAAGCAACGTAGGAAAAAAATCTCGGAGAGTCAATGAATGTTAAAGGTACAAATGACCAAACCTATACTTTTCGATGATTCCAGGATATAGCAGTTATTTTTCTTAATTATCATTTCCGTAAACCTTCAAAGGTAATTCCTACATGATGCTACCCTATCTGATGAAAGGCTTGAGAACCGGGGCTGTTAATATGAGATACTTAAATGTGAAGTAACATATAATTACCAACTACACATTACTATCCAATAGCAAACTCGGTTGGATGAATATATCGGTGTAGAAATCAAAACGCGAGAGATTTTCAGTAAACATATTCATATTCTCAATATATAATATACACTGGGCCTATCCATTTAAGTACAGGTGTCCTATCATCTCATTCATTTCATATTATAATCGTATTATTACTATATCATTACATTTATTCATTATTTACTCATTTCCACGCCAAGTAATATTTTACAGACATCCTATTACATACATTTACGCGCAGGCCATACATATATTACATTATACACTAATAAATCTAATCCGTATCATAATCCGTCACGCTTAGACTGCTACACGAAAAATTCATCGAACCACGGACTCTGTTCCGAAACACCAAATTATATTTACTTCGCAGTTTTGAGAAAAAAATCATACGTGCATTCACTGAAAGTTAAATTGTCAACGATTATTTTATTTCTGATTTGCTGATAGAACTAAAGCAACAATGGAATCTCTCTACAGCAACGAAAAAAGAGAATTTAATATTGCATTTTGAAACAAACAGTAACATCATGTAGGCTTACTTCTATTAAGAAAATAGGCATTCTTGATTTCAGTGGATATTTCGGTTTCTAATTGACATAGCAAGCTGTAATTTTCAGAACAGTAAGATCTCATGCTATTTCATATGAATGTATACTCATATGAACCGAAAACCATGTCTACTGGACGTAATTTAGAAATAAGGGGCCGAAATCAAACAACCTAAGTCGCTAACTCATGCAATGACTTAATGTCAACAAACAACTGATATCCGAAGACGAACACGATGGCGCTGGTGTACTAAAATATACCCTTACACTTATTAATCAGAACTCTAATATTTACTCTTATTTAGTGTACTACGAGTTAGACAAATGGTACTAAATCAACGCATGTTTAATACACTGTCCTCACAGTAAAAAATCACGCACTCACACAAAAGTACTAACTATATACACCACTATAAATACTACACATAAAAACTAGTAACTAAACAAGCACCATTTATTATAGGCATATTAAAGACAAGTACCTTCAAACACATTACTCCCTGTCGGTATATAAAGTTGGCTCTATTGAACTTTAGGGGTACAAAATGAGAAGAGTAACCCTAGGTCCAATAGACCTGGCCAGATATTTAAAATATGTTTACTAGAGTTTGAAGCCCTGGGGACACCTTAACAAGATTTATTGAGGGACCTTTCCCCTAAGAGAGGAAAAGGCCCTAATCACGAATATTATCTAACCCATTCCCCCGCTAGAAATGGTTCAATTTGGAAAGTGAATAGGAGCCCTTTTTGTTAGATTAAGCTGCCATTCTGCTGATTAGTATTACAGTTATGAAACCTACGAGGCACATGCAGTTACTGATTTTAAAAAATCACATTTACCAAATACACGAACAAAATGTACAAAACAGGTCGTATTTTCCCTAGTCCCTAACTGAATGTGAAAGGATCAAAAATCACTCTTCCTTTCTGTTCATACTATCTTGGCAGCAACATGGCGTCCTGTAAACCGGAATCTGATCTTTCGTTGAATTATTAACTGTCTCCCCAATAAAAAATGCGGATTTTTGGGCTCCTACACAGCCTACAATCCTTAACTATGAAATTAGATTGGACTTTACCTTAATTCCATTAAATATCTGTCCTGTCCAGTCGAAATGTGACAGTACACATCACAAGCTGTGCTTCGTAAGGCATTTTAGATGACAGTGACAACATTGCGCCAAAAACGACAGGGATAGGAGGATTCCTCCAATCAGGGCGAAATCTTTCAGCCGCGGAAATTACAAAGCAAATAGAAATTGGTGAAATCCAGATATAACCGGATCTGAAAGTGACTATGGACTAGTGAGAGGGGGTGAGGGAAGGTTTAGTTACCTGGTCAAATTTTACATTAGTCTGAAATTAAGAAAATTTATATCCAAAGGCGGTCGGTATGACGTCAGAATGGTAAACCTTGTAACTATTCAACTTGTATATGCGAAAATGGGATTTACAATTAATCAAAATATAAATAAATATGCTATTCCGTGAAAATATGATTCCTAATAAGAAATTTCGATTCATTACATTAATTTGAAGTAAAGAGAATAAATACATCGTGTAATTAAACCGAAATCTAATTTTTTTAAAAAAAGAATTCACTAGGTACAGGGTGAGAAAAAAGTTGCCATTGCTATCAACTGTAATGGTACATTACAACTCAGCTTGCCTGGAGCTTTGTAGGAATACTTCCTTTGGCTGCCCGGGCCTGGGACTCCTATTTACCTTAATTATGAAGTGAATCTTGTGTTTATTTTAGTAAACCTGGATAATATAAAAGAACGTTTATAATAAAACTAGCTGTGGGAGAAAGACGACTCCCGTCTGTAATTGGTCTACCTTCTACCTAACATGGTAATTTTACAATATTGAGTTCGCATACGCGAAATTTCTTGTGGTTTCACAATGTAAAACTAATTCACTTTGTTTTTAAAATTATTTGCGTTATATTTATGTTCCCATTGATTTTCTTATATTCTCTTTTACGGCTTATTGTATATTAATACATTGTTCTTTTTCTTATACACATAGATTATATGCACAGATAGTTAACAATACAACGGAAACACCTGAAAATTCGACTTGCCTAACTTATGCTGCCTAGAATTACTTTTAACTTGCAGTGACTCTTGTATTAATCTTGGAATTGAGGCATATAACTCGTGATCATTTCCGAAGGATATTCTTCACGCAGTGCACTGAGCTATGAGAACTCGTGTGATTCCCATCACAGTTTAAGCAGCAGGTCCACCTCTTATATAGTGTCAGTGCTGAAAAGGACGCTAAACTTCAATGCAACCAATCAAATCATATCAGACCTATATTGTGCAAGCAGTTTCTGAAGCAGATAGGATCAGTTGCATAGAAATGACAGAGATTTTAGAGGAAATTATACAAATCAATCAATCTGTCTTGTTTTTTTCTTTCCGAGTAGGCAACATTCATGTGAGTACTCTATTAATAAACAAGGGTATAATTGTGCACGAACTGAGGAAGCAAACACAGGATTTATCTAACATTAGAAGTATGATATGGTATTTTCAATTTTAAAATAGTAAATTCCTTTCTTTCTAACTAGTCAGCTATAACTGGTAGTGCAGCCCACGAGATGAGAAGTACATTTTCAAATTCAAGACGAGATGAGAAACATGATAATTCTGGTCTCATTTTTACACGAGACAAACCATGAAATTGCTCGAGTCTCGTGGGCTTATGAACACTAGTTTACTTGCCTTAGACCTCAAACACTGTTTTAATATTACAAGATTTGTAGTTAAAAAAAAACTATAAATTGGTAAAGTGATTGTACGAAATCAATGAACTTCAATATAGGTGTAAAAGTGGATCTGAAAAGCAAGGGGGATGCATGACGTGTCGTCCCCGGTACATATCTTTGTCCATTGTAATTTTTTTAGGAAGCGAAGGGACGCCATAGATATGTTTTGGAAATTGGGGAACGCCATAGCCGCACGTCCCTTCTCACTTTTACCTCTACTTCAATAATAATACATGCAGGGCCGTGCCGGGGGGAGGGGGCGAGCGTGGCGACGGCCCCGGGCGCTAAAGTGAGGGGGCGAAAAATTCGGAAGGAAAAAGGAAAAAATATAGGAAAAATTGCTTGGAATATATGTATGGGGGAGCCGCCGTATACTCTCGCCCCAGGCGCTGATTTTCCACGGCACGGCCCTGAATACATGGTTTAATGTTGTTGTATCATACCTTTCGTGAACGTTTCGTGACGTGAAAGAATTCTGATAGTTTTTAGATGGAATTAAGAAGAAAATCAGGGGGTAAATATAAATTTAGAAAATAAAACGAGACGAGATAACTTTATTTCTCGTCTCGTCTCATGGACAACAATAGTAATTGGTGTCTTCTACTTGGAGATGTTAAAAATTACTTTGAAGACAATTCTTCCGCAGCTATTCTCATATTCGTTAGCACAATGGTGCGCCCGCTAGAGGTCTGCACGGGCCGGAATTTTTAGCCCAGGCCCAGCCCGGCCAGTGAATTTACAATGTGAGACCCGACCCGAGTCCGAAAATTTTATCATTTAGGCCCGAGCTCGTGTGATAATCAAATGAGCCCATAATAAGCCCAAATTACAGAAACTTAAAAATTAAAGCAAAACTGAATTTTTATTTACAGAGGTATAATTTTGCAGTTGTGCTTTAAAAGTTCTGCAGAAAGAAGGGTGTAATATATGTCGTTGTACAGTATGTTTACAAAGTTAGGTCCGAAAAGGCCCGAGAAATAGGGTTGTATATTTAAGAATTTATGGCCGGGGCCCGGGCCCGAAGTGATATATGATTTGTAGGCCCGAGCCCAGCCCGTGGGCCGGGTCGAGCTTAGGCCCGTGGGCTCGACCGGAGCCTGTGCAGGCTTCTAGCGTCTGCACATTATTACCTGCAGGTACCTCGCCAGACTATTTGGTCGACTATTTGAAATACAAACTACTCTACTTACATACAAATCTGTGCGTTATTACTTGAGATTATCAATGTCATCTGTGTTGCTGGAGTCAAGGTTAAAAGTGTTTTTGATATTCATGTTCTAATAGTGTAAAACACTTGATATTGGGAGTGGAAGAGAATCCGGAAGTCCTCTTTACCTGTTGGTACATACGTTTTCTGAAAATTGAAATGTATTCAGTCACTGTTTTCTTTAGTGATTTTTCAGAAAAATTTGACACACTGCATTTTTTTTTAAATAATCATTTACTGGAAACGTTAAGAACATTCCTATAACCTTTGCATGAAAATAAGTGTCAAAGACTACTATGAAACATGTTCCAGTAGATGTGACCAAGCCCAATGTACTAGCCTTTAAGTTAGTAGGGGAGAGGACGGGACAGAGAGAGTTAAAACGGAAAATTTCCGTAAGTCTGTCTTTTTCCTATTTACAAACATACGGAACTTTTCCGCAAGTTTGCACCAACGGAAACAAGATTTGGCTCACCTGGTCACTTGGCTAGAAGCCGCTTCCTTTTGTGGTATCATGAAAAAAAAATGATAACTAAGAATTCCAGGGCTTTGTAAGTACTTGAGATTAGAATTTCATGTTCTTAGTTTCTGTTCCTGCTTTTATTGTAAGTAACAATTAGCAACAGAAGTTTCGTGCACGATTTATCAGACATTTACGTGACATTACTACTATGTTTTTTCCCGAGTTTATGTGATTTCCTTCTTTTATCTAGCGATGGGTCACGCGTATTTCCAAGAAACGGCTAGTTGTTTGTAAATTTTATAACGCAACAAAAATGAATCACTTTCCTATCTACATCTAAGAATAAAACTATTCTTATTCTTATTCTTATTATTATTATTACTTTCATGTCTAACCAATACTCCATTAAGTTTTATGAGTCAGTACACCTTCAGAGGAGATATTTTTATACTTTAGTGTTGATTTCAGTCTTTTTTAAAGAAATTATTAAATAGACTATTTTGTTTGCTACATCTATGATTATGTATTTTTTTTCAACTCTTTCAAATTATTCAAATTCATCTCTTTGCGGAAGTTTTAAAGTTAGTTTCTAATTTTGCAAGAAATTCCTCTGAGACGCCATCACTTACAGCAACAGAACTGCGTCGAATTTCTTTGTTGGGTCCCGATATAGCAGTCAAGCATGCCGCATTGACAGATATTGCACTGGAGCATTTTTTTTCGTACTCCGCTCTCTGCAGCCATTTCGTGCAACAGATGCAAGCAAAGTGGAACCAAAACAATGAAAATAATCTCTATTTCTTAAAACTTAATGAACGCATCCAATTAGAAGAAGCTTCCGCATACTAGTTCCCTAAATGAAGTGAGCCTGGTGATTTTACCTATCGAACACATTCATCGCACACATTTCTATTTAGTGCGTATCGTCAACCGTCCAAATTGTGAAGACTATCGTCTCATTGAGTATACCCCACATTCTTGTGAATGTTCGGAGTACTTAGTCTTCAAAAACTGTTTAGGACTTTCGAATAATTTTCGTCATTTTTTGAAAGATAATTCTGTTTTCCGTGAGCGTATTCTCCGCTTTATCCGTGAGACTGAAACACACCCATACACTAACTTCCATGAAAAAAGAATTTTTACGAAAATGACTAAAGTATATATTTGTTTATTGGAGGAGATGTGTATAACTGATTTCAACTACTAGCAGCGGGAATAATTTGGGTCTAAAACAAACAAACAAACAAACAAAAGCATATTGGATAAAAATCGATATTTTAAAGACAGATTTAATGAAACAATATTTTAAATCTGCGCATGATTTTGAATTGACCATCAATTATTGAAAGATTTTAAACTCAGTAGCGGTGATAATTGGAAAGTCTACAAAAATATACACTATTTGTCAAAAGTTTCCAGACAGGTGGTTTTGAACTTGCATTTCAATGAACTAATCAATGTATTTTTGATATGGAAATCTGTCAATTCTAAATATTATTTTTGTGTTAATCTCTGTAATGTGTCTGGAGAATAATTCATGTGTCCCTAGTAAAAGATAAAGATTATTGAATTATAGCATTGTCCGTGATTTTTTAAAACAAAAATTCCGCGATCAATATCATGAAACAAGTTTGCGCGATCGAAATATCTTAAACGTTAACGATTAATTCTTTTTCATAATAGCTTCAGGAAGATAAGTATGCCTGACATGCCTTTTATTAGACATAATGTCAAAAGTTTATACTAGCAGAAAGAATAGTATAAAATAAAGTGCACTGACGTGTTGAACGTACTTGTGTAGATTTATTTATTTATTTATTTTGCGATTCCTGAGCGTTTGTTGCTGTTACTGATGGAAAATATAGGCAGAGGTAAGACCTTAGTGTAGGTACACTCATGTCAAAAATTACTGTCGCATGTCTATAAATATGTTGTTGTAGGAATATAATTTGATAACAAATTCGCCCGGTATTTCTTATAATGTTATTATGTATATAATCGACAAAGACATGTATGTGGCAAATTTCATCTCAAAAGAGCAGTAAATAAGAACAATAAAACGAAAACAAAACTTCCTTGTCCATTTAGCAACATTTTGTTTTACTTATTCTAATTTTCGTATTTATAATTCTTTTCCTATGAAATTTACTACAAATATACATTTTCCGATTATACACATAGTATCAGTATTAAAAGTACCCTGCAAAATCTTTATCAAATTATATTCTTACAAGAGGACAGTTACAGATATGCAACAAACATTTTGGACATGAGTGTACATGCGCTAAAGTCATTGCGCTTCATAATGCGAGCTTTTCCATTCGCCAAATAGGTACAAAACTGAAATGGACAAAATCTTCTGAAGGAGGTTCCATTAATTGTTCTCAACCAACAGGAAAAAACGTGCACATAAATCGAAAGAAAGTTATGTCGCTTTTTGTGGAGGTCTGTATTCAATTGGCCCTCACACCGCAAGTTGAATGCGAATGCAGATAAGGTGAAGGTCAGTTCATGGTGTTGGTATGTCTAGCATACTACCTGGTTGTGGCAGTTGAGTTACAACGTGAACTTGCGTAAGGACAGAGTGAACATGGAACCTCCACAGAGCGTCATAAGGGCGTGTATGCTGTACAAGTTCAAACTGGGGTCAAACTGGGGTGGAATATATGACAAGCCTTTGATAAGGGTGTTGTGACTACACGGAGAATGCAGTGGTGGTTTAACAAGTTTAAGGACGGTGACGAAACACTCGAAGACACACCACATACAGGAAGATCAACACATATACAAAATGATGCTCTTCAGGTAGCAATTGAGGCGAACAGTGGCCAAACATCTAAGGACCTGGGACTACAATTCAGTGTGAGTAGAGAAACCATTCGCAAGCACCTCCATCAACTTGGGAAGCACTACAAGTTGGGTCGATAGGTCCCACATGATTCGACTCCGGGCTAGAAGGCAACGCAAGCAGACACCTGTTTCTTTACTGTCTCGTCTGAGGAAAGAGCCATTTCTGGACAAAGTGTTGACATGCGATGAGAAGTGAGTCCTGTACGAAGCTCCACAATGCCGTCATCATTGGTTATAATCCCATGAACCGGTTCCCAAACAGCCGAAACTAGCACTGCACCATAAGGTCCTCCCGTGTGTTTGATGGATTTCTCGCGGCATCGTGTATCGGGAACTGTTACCAGCTGGTCAGAGCATCAATGCAATTGTGTACTATCAGCATTCAAGAAAAAGTCAAAACTCTAGAAGCAAATACCGGATGTATCTAACATTAGAAGTATGATGTGATATTTTCAATTTTGAAATAGTAGATTTCTTTATTTTTAACTAGTCAACTATAACTGGTAGTGCAGCCCACGAGACGAGAAATTTCTCGTCTCGTCTCGAAACGAGAAGTACATTTTGAAATTCAAGACGTGATGAGAAACATGATAATTCTGGTCTCCTTTTCACACGAGATTCGAGAGGAAGCATAAAGTTTGCTCGAGTTTTCTGGGCTCATGAACACTAGTTCACTTGCCTAAGATCTCAAACACTGTTTTAATATTACATGATTTGTAGCATTAAATTGGTAAAGTGATACCCCAGCACTTCTGAATCGCAAAGCGGTCCTCCTGCTACAGGACAACGGTAAGCCCCACGTGGCTAGAATGACCCGGGACAATATTCTACCCCTTGGATGGGAAACACTATTGCATCCGCCTTACTCTCCGGACATTGCACCGTCCGATTATCACTTGTTCCATTCCTTGGATAATCACCTTAGAGGACACGAGTTTAAATCCCTAGTAGAGGTTCAAAATGCACTTGATACCTTCTTCGCTTCACGGTCCACTAAATTCTACCGCGATAGAAACCATGTCATTCCATAACGTTGGCAGAAGGTCGTCGATGCTGATGGGGACTATTTTTTATCTTCCAGTTCTGTCTTATGTGACATATCGATGTTCGAAGATGATGAGTGAAAAGCGACAGAACTTTCTTGGTTACCTTTATAATGTCTAGTAAAAGAAATAGGAAGCTTACTCCACTGTAAGTCTAATTGGAATTCAATTGTACTCACCGTACATAAATTTCAGTTAGTACTGTCAACGACAATTAAGAGTAGATGAGCTTTGGGATAGAGTTGTTTGCAGCAATAATTGTCACAACGTAGAAACAAACAAACAAAAAGAGACTTGAATGGGCCTCGAAACACAAAAATTGGACAATAAATCAGTGGAAATGAAAGATCTGTCTCAAGTAAGATGGATTCTGACTGCGTAATCACGACTACTAAATATGAGGGAGGTTCTGTGATGATCTGGGGATATTTCGTAAATTCTCGAGTTGGTTTGCTCGACATAAAACAAGGAAATCTGGACAAAAATGGTTATCATTCCATTTTAAGGATACATGTTATTCCTTCAGGATTGCGTTTGATTAGTCGCAGATTCAATCTTCAGCAGGATAATGACCCGAAACACACGTCCAAACTTTGTTCTCACTACCTTCAGAAGAAATAAGCTGAAGGAGGTATTTCTATCATGAAATGGCCTCCCCAGTTTCCTGTTCTTAACCCCATCGAACTTCCCTGGGAAGAGTTGGACCGGTGTACAAAAAGACTGTCCAATATCTACTTATAATATGTTTGTCATTGTACAGAACTCCTGAAATAACATTTCAGATGAATGTGTGCAAAAAACTTGTAAACCACATGCCCTGATTTGTGTAACATGGACAGCGACGAAAGGTCATGTTTGCACCTTATCGTGAAGAAAGATGAAAAATGGATACGCTACATCAATCAAAAGCGCAAGAAATTCCACAGGTCAGGTAAATCATCAACACCGAAGGCAAGGCCGAATACTAATGGCTCTGTATTTGGTGGTTTCAACTGGGTATAGTGTATTATGAGCTGCTTCAACCGAATGAAATCATCACTGAGAAAAACTATGAACAACAATTGATGAAACTAAATCGAGGGTTGAATCGAGAGGGGCCAGATTACACGAAAAGACACGGAAAGTGGTCTTTCAGCACGACAATGCTCGGCCTCAGGAAACCGGTCAACGTTAGGAGCTCTTAATTGGGACATCATACCACATCCGCCATATTTGCCTCATATTCCTCGTTCTGATTACTATCTATTTCGATAGATGGCTCATGACTTGTCTGAGGAGCGTTTCCATTTTATGAGGATACCAAAAAGAAGAAGAAAAAAAAAACGATTCATGGATAGCCTTTAAATATGTACTGTTCTTTCGACGTGGAATCTACATATAACCAGAAAGATGGGGAAAACTACTTGTTAGCAATGCACGATAATTTGAATGATCGATGTGTAATCATTTTTCACAATAAAGACGTATGTTTACTAAAAATCCCTTAAAATTAATGTACATTCCAAATATGTTTTATCCTATCTTAATTAATAAATATGTGTCTTATCTTTGGAAAATATTATCTATCTATTAAAATGCTACAGTACCAATTAAGAGCACGGTCACGGTAATGTTGAATTTTTGTGAAGAGTATCGGGCCGAAGCCCCTGACTCCATGAGTAAGATGGCAGAAAGAATATATACAGATGTGCAGGTGGCTTGTTGGGTATTACTATTGTTTTGTTATGTCTGTGAGACTACATCTGCAACTGTCGCAGAGTAGCTGATGTTGAAGACATTACGATCTAAGGAAAGATATTAAAGGCGTGGCGTGCGATGAACGTTACGTAGAGCGCATTTGGTTCCAATGGTAGCTATAGCTGGATTTATGTGTCTTGGTAAAGTATGCCAGGACTTATGGTGGAGGTGCCGTAGAACTTCCTTAACAGAAGGCAGATCTAAATCTTCCAGAATTTGGTTGTTGCGTGTATATCTATCGTGACCAGTGGTGATACGACCGGCTCTCGTTTGTACACTTTCAAGTGTTTGAAGATGATTGTTAGAAGCATGTTGCCAGGCAGGGCATGCATAAGAAAGAGTTGATAGGACTATCATCTTCAATATGTGCACGCGGACCTCATGAGAAATTGAACTGCAGCGAAATATGTGATACAATGCTGATATTTTCCGTAATGCTCGTTGCTTTATGTCGTTGATGTGTGAGGCGAACGTTAACCCACGATCTAAAGTTACACCCAGATATTTAGCATGTGTGGCGTGAGGAATGTGTGCGTTCTCATACGTTAAATTTCGAGGGGCGCGGATGCGTCGTCGACTGTGGATGACAGCACAGCTTTTGTCTGCATTGATTTTAATTCTCCAACGTCTTGCCCATTCCTGAAAGCCGTTGAGTTGGCGTTGCATGTAGATGTAACACTGTGCAAGTGAGCTGCTGGTCGTAAAAAAGGCAGTATCGTCAGCATACGTTGCGGAAAAGCAATGTGGTAAAGTCGGGAGATCCGCCGTGTACAGATTATATAAAAGTGGTGAAAGTACAGCGCCCTGTGGAACCCCTGCTTTGATAGATCTAGACGTGGATTTGACACCGTCAACAGACACATGAAATTTTCTCTCAGTAAGGTATGAACGTAGTAAATGTATAAGACGATATGAAAAACCTTGGGTGTATAGCTTATATAATAGTCCTGCTAACCATACATTATCAAAGGCTTTTGACACATCCAGATATACTCCAAGGGTGTGTTGTTTCCTGTTGAAAGCCGTTGTTATATGATCCACTACCCGTACAAGTTGCGTTGTAGTGCTATGTTGAGCACGAAACCCAAACTGATGGGAAGGTAGAAGGTCTCTATTATCTACGTGATGTTTCAGCCTCCAGAGAAATACCCGTTCGAAGAGTTTGCTCAAGTGCGATAGAAGACTTATCGGCCTGTAGTTTTCCGGGAGCATTGGATTCTTGCCAGGTTTGGGGATTGTGATGACACGAGCTTCCTTCCAGGTTTTGGGAAAGTAGCATAACTGAAAGATAGCATTAAATAAGTAAGTTAAAAAGACCAGTAGTTTTCTAGTTGGATGCTTGAGAATCTCAGATCGAATCCCATCAGGCCCAGATGCTGTCTTTGTCGGTAGACATTTGATGTGTTTTTCTATTTCCTGAGGTGTAACTGGGTTGATGCCATGTGTAGGGTTTTGTTTAATTATGCTATATAATGTGGTTCGGATGTGCTGTTTCAGATAGGGATCGAGACGTGCTCTATTGGGCTGGAACTGTGCTTCCAGAGAGTCAGCGAAAATGTCCGCTTGCGACTGAGGATCTTGAGTCAGTCCTTGAGGTCCTTGTATGACTCTAGCTTTAGAAGCATTTGTGGCACGTTGGAATGATTTGGAGTACGTCCAAATTTTACGGTCATTGAGTGTGACATTTCGAAAAGTGTCTTCCCAGTATTGTTGATTCTGTCGCATAGTGAGCATCTTGAGCTTCATACAAAGTTTATTCCACAAAGTCTTGTATGCGAGATGGAGTGTGTGCTGCCATCGACGTCTAGCCCAACGTTTCAGATGAAGATGAAGTTGTAAATGAAAACTGTCGCATTGACTGGTTTGCGTTGGGGAGATTATGGTAGTGGAGCTCGCCGCCTCTGCTGTACGAAGTGCTAGCGTGATGTGAGAGACCGCTTGATCGATGTCCGCAATGGTGGCAGGTCTATTTCGTAGATCGATCATGGTGTTTAGTTCTTGTTTAAATACGTCCCAGTCAGTTTCTATTTGCTTGAAGATGGGGGCAGAATGGACGATGCTGCGGTGGGAGACGTGAAAAATGACTGGATCGTGATCAGAATCTAAGTCTGCAATGACATAAGGATGGACGGTAAAGGAGACGTCTTTGCAAAGGGCTACATCAAGCACATCGGGTTGTCCGCCGAATTTTGGATAATGAGTTGGGTCTGGTGGAGCACTGATGATGAAGTTGGACGTGAGTAGATAGTGATGTAAAGTATCTCCAGCAGTGTTTGGAGTAATGGAGTTCCATTCTCCATGTTTAGCATTAAGATCTCCAGCTAAGATGACTTTGGGCCCTAAGTTAGCAATGACATCGAAGTCTGTGGGCTCTAGCTGTGTAGCCGGGGACCTGTACCCGGTGACCAATATTAAGGGAACGCCTGGAGTTATTAGCTCAACACCAAGTGCCTCCAAAGTTAGTAAGGGTGGTATTGTGATTGACCTGACGGGGAATGCCTTTTTGATTATGAGTAATAATCCGCCCTTCTGTCTGCCCACTCTATCCTGTCGATACACAATGTAATTGGGTAGTCGCCAAGTAGTGATACGAGCAGTGAAGTGTGTTTCTTGAATAAACATGACATCAACTCTATGGTGTTTGAGAAATCTAATAAGCATTTGTTTCTGCCCCTCGAGACCATCTGCATTCCATGTAGCAAGGACAAGTGTGTGATGCAATACGCTGGATTTAGAAACAGCCATCATCAACCATTTCCGCTATTGTTTCTATTACTGCTGCAGCCTTGGAAGCTGAGTCTGCTGCTTGGCGGAAACGGGTAATACCACGTTTAATATGTGTTATTATTTTGCGTAATTCTAAACCTTTGAGAAATGAAAGAACGGACTTTAAGTCTAGGTCTTCTTTCGGGCCCTCCTGTTGTTCGACAGAAGCTGATTGGGTGTGGAGAGAAGTGGAAGCTTCAGCGTCTTCATTGTCCGTAGCTATAGGTTGGATATTAACAGCAGTGGGCATGGAAGTCGTTTCTTCTGATGGTTTGTTGGAAGTTTTCTTAGTCTTTTCTGGAAGTTTCCTCGGCTGCTGGGCCGGCAATTTAAGAGCCTCAGAATAGGATTTAAAGACTGGGCAGCCACGGTAATTTGCGGGGTGATCTCCCTGACAGTTGGCGCAAGTGGCGGGTGTGGAGGAGTCTGCTTTACTGCAGGATTGGGTGAAATGAAATTGCCCACATTTGAGACAGCGCGGGTGGGCTTGGCAGGTGTCCTGTGAATGCCCCAAGCGTTGGCATCTGTAACATTGCAGCACTGAGGGAGGCTTGTATGGTTCGATGTGGACCTTGTAATGAAGAAGGTTGGTAATAGCATATATCTCCTTAACAGCTGCAGTTCGTTCCAATGCAACCAAAAACAGTGGCATCATAATTTTCGGTGTCTATAGGCAGTTTTCGGATAACGACCTTAATAGGCCTTTCATTTTTTGCCACGCCTGTAGCATACTCAGTTTTTGTTTGTTCGCAATAAGCTTTGATAGAATTATAATCATCTCTGTTTGCTGCTTGAATACGAATGCGCTCCTTATTGGGCTGAGCTAGAGGGGGCTCCTTCAATGCTCGTGATAAGGTCTTAATAAAGGTATAGGTGTTAGTAATTCCGTAAATGAAGATCGGAGGAGGCTTGAAACTCGATGGCTGCTTTATCGTACCAGTGTTATCTGATTGTGTTGGGGACAAAACATCGAACTTGTTACTGAGTGGGAGAGGTGGATATGCTGAGGGACTATTAGAAAGGTGTTCTGCCTTGGTGAGGTTTGCTAAAGAAGACCTACGTCGTTTTAGCGTTCCGACAACCGTGAAATCCATATCTTCAGGAGTATTCGAGGTGGATGGCTGCGAAGCACTTGACTGCTTGAGTGGAGTGGATTTCAATTTCGCTGGGGCGGCTGCTTGCTTGTTTTTCCCTAAAGGCACTAGAAAATCTTCTGGTTTGTACGTTGGTTTTATTATTTTCCCCCGCAGACCTGGAATCCGGGGTGATTGTACTTTTTTGTCCGATTTCGTTGATGTCTTCTGAGAAGCCATCTTTATTACTAAGGTGGGAGATGGCGCCAGCTTACCACAAAAGGGGTAGTGACGGCCCCTGGGTATATTCTGGTGTTAGAGCAAAGCTCTAAGTTTAGAGTTTATTAAGGTGCTCTTTCCTCCAGAGAGGGAGCACGAAAGTAATCGTTCACCGGTATAAGTGCCAAAGTCGTCAACTATTTTTTTTTCCTTCAGGTACCTCTACCTCCGAAGAGGAGAGTATCAAAATAAACAGTAAGCCTAGAGAATAGCAAGGTTGTCAACAGTTAAGATCAAATCATGGTGTCAACCTCCGTGGAGGTATGAAAATACAATTCGGCGGTTGTTTCCTAAACCCCAAAGAGGCAAGTATTCCAACCGTATGTACGAAGATCGCGAATAAAATCAACAAATGGGAATGGACACACTAAATGACTTGATTATTTTTCTCCGCCAGCTACGGATACCCTATTTTTTTTACCTGGTTAGAGATTCCAGGTGGCCAGTTCCAATTAAGAGCGGCTGAGCTCTAACCTATAACCTTAGCTTTCAAACCACTGATTTACTGTTATTTGTGATTTCACGTTTATAACAAAGACAAATATTTTTAAAAGAGTGTACTTTAAATAAATTACTTAAAGAGATATTTTTCACAAAGTTTTTCCTTTTACAATATTGTTCAAAGGCCTTTGCCTTTAATAAGCCTTCTACGAAATAAATGCAAATGAATTATGCTGCCATCTTTGGAACTCTTTTAAACTACGTTTTTATATTTGTGGCCAATCCTTTCGACAATGAGATCTCGGAAACTACAGACTCTAGAAAGATGACGTTTTCACTGATCGATTGCAAATTTCATGTAGATTGTCCAGTTCTAATTGAATATTTAAAAAACATGGGCACTATTTCTTTATTACATTTTTACGGGTACATTGGAAGTGTTGAAATTAAAAAAAAGTAAAGCATCACATCCTAAGCATTATACATTCTAACACAACACTGTTGTATATGTCTCAGGCGTTTGTTTCATGGCCAAATAATAATGGAAAAGGAAGGATAACCATTTCTCCAATCTAAGATGAACCTTTTTTTGGAGTGTTTTGCCCAATGAACACCATATATAACTGACATTATAATTAATTGTGTATTTAATGTATTTGCTTATTACATACTGCATGCAAGAAGAAATAAAACACTGGTCATATATGAATTAGAAACTCCAACCGGAAGCAGGCTCAAATCTTGCAAACGTTGCGAGATATTGAGAAAAAGTAGTCGAGAAAAGTCTCTCCTTTATGATACCCCTTGGCTTTTTTAATCAATACGTCTTTCATTTGTGTCTGTAAAGGGACATGTACAGATGTTGTAAGGAATGATAAGGAGATTTATGCTCATATACGAATGATGCGCTGTGTAGAGAGCACAGGTTCAGCTAGTAAGTTAAAGTTAAAGTTCAAAAGTTAATCATAATTTTGAGCAGGGACTCCTGCAGGATTTTTTTCTAAGGGGAGTTGCAAAAGATTTATTCTAAGCGCGAAAAGAGACCTATTCTAAGGAAGGGGCAAAGGATTAATTCCAAGAGGGGGCAAAAGAACGACACACCAAAACAGTTGCGAATATACAAACACATGCACATATTCATCGTAAAAAACAACACATACATTTTCTTATTAACTACCGTAAATAAACTTTAGTACTGTAGTATTTAATATAAATATATTACGTATGTAAGAGCAAATTAGTGTGTTTAGACACGTATTTCAAAGAACTGAATACCCTTCAAAACTCCAGTAGGAGGCCCTTACCTCCCTTATCCTCCTGTAGCCATGATTTTGGGCTATATCCCATCACTCATATTGTATACTGTCGTCTTCCTAATGACAGAATAGAAAGCTTGATTACTGTATACTTCAGTATCGGTTTTCTCTTAATACGAGGGTGATTCAGGAAGTAATGTCTCCAGGCTCACTACTTGGCAATAGTACTGCAAACCTTCTAAACTGTTAAGGATTCATGCACTGATGTTTAAGCTATAAAAATGTCACTTCCTATCCCGCTCCAGAGTAATGGAGCAATCCATGGCATTCAGTGGTGACATCCGGTTTGAAACAGCAAGCTATCATTGAATTTCTGACTAAGGAAGGTTGTGCGACCAGGGGTATTCATCGGCTATAGTACCCGGCTATTTGAGGCGATCGCAAAGCGTATTTATTGCTCATGCGTACTCTTGGAATACGCTGACCATGTATTTAAATGTAGATGGCTAATCATAAACTTGAAAGCAATAAAATCGCTGAGAAAACGTCAGCTCGAGCGTATTTGGTGCGGGTCGGAACAATAGACCGCCTGCTGTTTAAAAGATTTCAAAAGGAAGGGGAAAAAGGAAAGACGTGTTGCCAGGCAAAGGGATTGTAGCAAGAAACAGCTGCTTGGAAGATGATTTGTGCAGAGTATTGGAACTCTGCTATTACACACCTGGACCTGGCAAAAAGAGCTGGAAACCCTGACTGGCTCACAGTATGATTTACACATCTGGTGAAAGTAAAATTACTGAATAGCCACTTTGGCCGTGTTCGCTACAGGGGGTAACGCTTTCTCGACTAGCCTAGGACTTAGCGATGAGTTGTGGATATATCATTACGACCCGGAAACAAAGCGTCAGTCGACGGAGTACAACCACACGTCCCCTCCTTTGCCATAAGAATCCAAATTTGTCCCATCTGCTGGCAAAATGTTGTTGACATTCTGCCTCATCCTGCCTATAGTCTGGATCTTGTGACCTGCGACTTTTGCCTCTTCGCGAAAATTAAGGATCACCTCAAGGGCTAACGCTACAGTTGTGACGCGGAGGTGAAAGCAACAGTCGGCAATGGTGTCGCTATCAGCCACCATAATTCTTCGCCGAATGAAAAAAAAAATTGTTTCGCGTTGCAGCGTTGCCAGATCTAGCATAATGATGCTAGATCTAGCATAATGATGCTAGATCTAGCATAATTTGCATGTCTTTAGCATCTAGCATCTTGCTTTTAGCATCTTACCCAAATCTAGCATAATTTCAGCAAGTTTATCAAAAAGCCGCAAAACCTGGAGATGAGAAAGAAGTTGGTGTGGGGAGAAAAAGAACGGCAGAAATGTAGTCTATCTTCTCCCATTGATTCATACAGTCGGTGAACCATACAGGCAGTCTCATTTTCCGAAGTAAGTTACAAACGGCTTTGGGCTTTTATTTATTTATTTATTTATTTATTTATTTGTGGCTCCACCCAGGGTTTTGTAATCCTCTAACTGCGAGGCATGGGCGGAGCTATGGGGGCCATTCTCCCCCCAACTTTTGGACAATTTCACCATATTTACTTCTGACTTCATGACCATCTTTATACCTGAAATGAAAGGTCCGAGACCCAGTAAAAATCTGCTCCCCAGCAGACAATTCCCAACTCCGCTTATGCTGCGAGGCAATTTTCTTTCAAAATATGTAAACAAACACTTTGCATTCATTTATATGATATATATACGTCATTGAGTCTGAGTAGTAGGGGTCGACGTATATTGCGCCGAGTCAGCAAAAATTTCTCGATTCTGATTGGCTGAGAGAGGTCACGTGACGTTAGGCCCCGCCCACGCGGGAAATTCAAATTTTCAGGTCACGTGGTATGACGTCATGAGTCACCCTGCGGGGAAATCCCTCATTCTCTTTTATGACTAGGATTTTTGAAAATTGTTCCCTTTTACGGGTAAGATGTGTGTTTTGATTGGTTGACAGCTGTCACATGATCTTAGACCCAGGGATATTTGAAAATTCGTTCCCTTTTACGGGTAAGATGAGTGTTTATGATTGGCTGATAGAGGTTACATGATCTTAGACCCGCTACACGGTGAACAGGTCACATGGTATGACGTCATGTTTTACCCTTGCGAGGAAATCCATCACTAATTCGTTTCCTTTTACGGGTAAGATAAGTGCTTTGGTACCTTGATTCTGATTGGATGATAGAGATCACGTGATTTTAGGTCCTAGGATTTTTGAAATTAGGGTGTCCTTTCTGATGTATACTTTGGTACCTCGATTCTGATTGGCCGACAGAGGTCACATGATTTTAGACCCGCCACACGATGAACAGATTACATGGGAAAACCCCTTACTTATTTGTTTTATTTTATGTGTAAGATGCGTGTTTTGGTACCTCAATTTTGATTGGTGGATAGAAGTCACATGATCTTACCCCCCCCAGTCCATGAGGGAAATACAGAGTGCTATGACGGCGATCCATCCTAGACCGGGATTTTTTTTTTAATGGTTATGCGTAAAGTTCCCATGAAGGGTTCAACCTCCTCCTTAAATAACCCTTTTTTTGGTATCATGATATTGTACTGAAGTTTACATTAAATATTATCGTTCTCTTTGACAGATAAGATGATTCTTACCTTGATGGAGATCCTGTCCTTGAATTAGTAGTCTATGTCTCTGGAAGTAACAATGGTGAAAGAGAGGTGTCGCTTGTAGATTTCTTATAACACATTGTTGTGAGTTTAAGCGATTTTTTAAACGCTCAGTAAGCGCTTCATTAATGGAAACAGTGTTGCCAGATTTGTCTTACCTAAACTGCTCCGATTCTTTTCGAAACGGTTCCGCAGAGTACAAGAAATTTTAAACTAAAAAATTTTTCGAACTAAAAAAATTTCAAAACTAAAAAAAATTTTAAACAAAAATTTTCAAACAAAAAATTTTGAAACAAAAAAGTTTCAAACAAAAAATTTTCGAACCCAAAAAAATTTCGAACTAAAAAATTTTGAAACAAAAAAGTTTCAAACAAAAAATTTTCGAACCCAAAAAAAATTTCGAACTAAAAAAATTGAAACAAAATTTTGTCGAACTAAAACATTTTTAAAACAAAAGTTTCGAACTAAAGATGTAAATCACATCTAAAAATTTTCAAATCAAACTTTTTATCGAACTAAACTTTTAAAATTTTCGAACTAGAAATTGAAACCAAGTTTAAGAAAAAATCCTAAGAAATGTTTCTCCAGGAATCGAACTCAGGTCTTTCAAACCAAAGATGTGTATGCTAACCGCTTAAATGAATTCGGTTTTAATCGATCTTGGTGGGTTTCGAACCAAGGTCCTTGAAAAGGATACACATATACTTTAAGAAAATAAATCTGACAGTGTAACACTTCTCAAATCAAACTTTTTATCGAACTAAACTTTTAAAATTTTCGAACTAGAAATTGAAACAAGTTTTAGAAAAATCCTAAGAAATGTTTCTCCAGGAATCGAACTCAGGTCTTTCAAACCAAAGATGTGTATCCTAACCGCTTAGCTATGAATGAATTCGGTTTTAATCGTGCTTGGTGGGTTTCGAACCATGGTTCTTGAAAAGGATACACTTATACTTTAAGAAAATAAATCTGACAGTGTAACGCTTCCGTTCGTGGATTAAAATAAAATGCTGATAGACTTCTTTGTGTGACGACATAGAAGTACATATGATTGAAAAAATGCAAACGTCAGCGAATCGCATTACTTTAGTTTTACTACGAACGTGTCAGCATGATTCATGAAAAAAGCAAACATTGACATTCTCGTATGGAATATGAGGAAAATGAAATGTCGTCACAGTTACGACAAGTAGTGACATGATCCTGACAGAAAGCATTTGGGATCAGAACTGTGATACTAGATGTTGTAACTATTGAGAAACGTGAATGACGTCACGATCGATTGTTACACATCGTTTTGGTTCGTGATTCATGACAAAAGCAGCGAGCGTTTTGATTGGTTCGTTGTGATGTCATTTTATAAATTTCCTCGTTTCTGATTGGCTGACGGTGACATCGTTTTCACAACGACCTAAATAAAAATCTAAATTTCATTTTTCAAAGCCTACATCGCTCTCAACTGTGAAGTGAAGAAGATCTGCTTTTTTAGAAGTGTCTTCATTTAAGCTTTACTGCACCGACTTTTTGTTCATTGAATTTGAGGTAAGTTCAGTGAGATTTTATTTGTCACCCAAGATTCGAAAATCATTTTTATTTTATATTTGTGGGGGTGGATCACTCATACACTGTTTTACTTTTAGTACGAAATATTTAGACTATGAAGAAATTAGTGGAATGGGAAAGTGGGAGTACGAATCAGGATCCCCACACATTAGAAGTAAGCACGATAAATGATATGTTTAGCGACCCTTCAGTGAACTCCCGTCGGGAATTGAACCATGGTCAAAGATGTGTGCGCTTAGTTTTGAAAAGAATACATTACAAAATTTCAGAAACTATGCCTGAGAATAATATGGTTCGATTCCCTTTGAAAGCATTAGCGGCCCCTTCAGCTTAACGTGATATTCGAGCAACCGCCCGGGATTGAACCAAGGCCAGAGGCGTGTACGTCAATCATTTAGCTTAGTTTTGAAAAGAATGTATGATAACGCATGAGAATATTAAATTTCAGAAAAGGCTTGACAACGCTCCGACGTGGGAAAGCAAACCCCACCGAGGATTGAACCAGGACCTTCCACGTTAGAAGCATGTACGCTAACCGCTTAGTCACAATAATAATAATAAAAAAAATACGTTATACAGATTTTGTTTTGACAATTACGTATGTGTAACGTTAATGGTTGGTGAATCTCTTCAACTTGCAAACGCATCATTTAAAGGTCGTTGTGAGTAGAAAAAAATGCTTACGCATGCTTTATCACATCTCAGTACTGTTGAAACATTCATTCATGCATTCTTTTTTTTATCACTATAGAATGGCAGGTCAGTTACATGCTGATGTAATGGTCTCGAGTTTGACAGCAATAAAACACACATTTCAGTAACATAATTATTTTAAAAAAACTTTGATTTTTAGTACATGTGCTTTCATAAGGAGATTCTGAACGTCACCGCCAGGAATCAAACTCAGGACCTTTACATGAATTGCTTAGTTAAGAATTTATCATGAATGTTATGATTTCCTGGGCTAAGCGGTTAGCATACGTTCCTTTGGCGTGGGAGACCAGGGTTCGATTCCCGGCGGGGAGCTCATGTGGTTCGGATTCCACGTTAATCAGTAGGTCCACGTCTCATATAGCCTCGCTGCTGAAAGGGACGCTAAACTAAAAAATCAAAAAATCAACTCAAATTCACGCTGCTCAATTCCTTTTTTCCCATTACATATTTGTTTTACCGTACCTGTTTGTTTGTTTTCATTTTTTAATCATGGCCGAATCGGGTTTTACTGTTCCCAATGAAATCACTCGTCACTATAGACGATTTATGTACGTTTATGTATTATGAGGTGTACGTCAACCATTTAGCTTAGTTTTGAAAAGAATGTATGATAACGCGTGAGAATATTAAATTTCAGAAAAGGGTTGACATGCCCCCGACGTGGAAAAGCAAACCCCACCGAGGATTGAACCAGGGCCTTCCACGTCCGAACCATGTACGCTAACCGCTTAGTCACAATAATAATAATAAAAAAATACGCTATACAGATTTTTGTTTTGACAATTACGTATGTGTATCGTTAATGCTTGATGAATCTCTTCAACTTGCAAACGCATCATTTAAAGGTCGTTGTGAGTGGGGAAAAAATGCTTACGCGTACTTTGTCACATCTCAGCACTGATGAAACATTCATTCATTTCATGCATTCTTTTTATCACTATAGAATGATAGGTCAGTTACATGCTGATGTAATGGTCTCGAGTTTGACAGCAATAAAACACTCATTTCAGTAACATAATTATTTAAAAAAAAAAACTTTGATTTCTAGTACACGTGCTTTCATAATGAGATTCTGAACGCCACCGCCAGGGAATCAAACTCAGGACCTTTACATGAATTGCTTAGTTAAGAATTTATCATGAATGTTATGATTTCCTGTTTATCAGGTGATTAAGATTTTTCTTTCTTCTTTTCTTTTGTAGTAAATTCACGCTGCACAATTCCTTTTTCCATTACACATTTGTTTTACCGTACCTGTTTGTTTGTTTTCTCCTGTTTTTAACCATGGCCGAATCGGGTTTTACTGTTCGCAATGAAATCACTCGTCATTATAGACGATTTAACATTGAGGGCCGAATGCTCGAAATTCAATTCAACGCACCGCCCGTAGGAACCGATATCATACAGTATGTACATAACAGTTTCCAAGCAATGCTAGACCATTTGTTAGCCAATGTCGACGATGAGGCGATGGTTGGTTTATCCGTAATATCACCACGCAACACGAATAAACCGTTTTGGGTGAGTTTTCGCCAAGCCCGAAACCTAACACTGGAAACGATGTGGGCCTCCTTTAAAAGAGTGTTACAAAGTAACAATGCGTTTCTCCTGCACGAGCCATTCACCGTGCATTTTCATCGTGTCGATATTTCACGTGGCTATGGCGGTTTGCGGCAAGGAGTACTTCAAAATGAAGAATTGTTACGAATCAAGCGAGGGATTGTACGTGTAAAAAATCAAGATTCAAGGTGTTTGGCGTACGCCCTTGTTATTGCTATTGGCCTGAAAAAATACAAGAATACAGATATGAAACGATATACACAGTATCAACATCAGAGAAAATGTGTTGTGGACGATGAAGTGAATGCATTATGTGCAAATGCAGGAGTGAATTTGGATCATGGTGCCAGTGTAAATGAAATTCGACAATTCCAGGCATACCTCAAAGAATATAAAATTACAGTGTATACCAGTTTCACAGGTCATGATATCATGTACGAGGGGTCCAACGACGAAAATCGCACTCCCATAAATTTGATTTGTTTGGCTGGACATTTTGATATCATCCAATCTTTAACTGCTTGTTTTGCAACCAATTTCTACTGTGAAGCGTGCCATAAAAAATACAGTGAACGTAACAGACATGTGAAAAATTGTCCTGTAACATGCTCCAAATGTCTACAGAGACCTCTATGCGACAAGAATCAAACGCTAGTGCTGTGCAACGACTGCAATCGTCAATTTTACGGCGAAGAATGTTTTAACAATCATCGTAATATTGTATATCATCAAGGGGAACCTGTATGCAGAATGGTGCAGCAATGTACTAGATGTTACAGAGTATATTCCTTTGTACGAAGTGGAGAACGCATTCATGATTGCAATGAGATCTTTTGCAATGTTTGTAAGAAGATTGTTCCAGGATCCCATCAATGTTTTATGCTTCCTGATCGCCAATGCTTGAAACCTGGTGTTCCTTCACTCATGCACGCAAAGAAAGCCTTGTTGATATTCTACGATATAGAATCTATGCAGGACACGAATATTGGCGATAATACGTATGTACACATTCCAAATTTATTGGTTGCACAACAAGTATGTTATGCATGTGTTGAAAACGATAATATCCAGCAGTCTTGCAGTACGTGTGGTCAGCGCCAGCATATTTTCCAAGGAGAGGATCCAGTTTATGATTTTCTCCAGTACTTGCGGGAACGTCGTCCCAATATAAATAGGATTTTCTGTGTCGCGCACAACGCGAAGGGATACGATGGACATTTTATCCTAAAGACCATGGTAGAACAATGTCAATGGAGACCTGACGTCATATTAAATGGGACCAAGATACTGAGTTTAACGTTGAATAATCTGACGTTCATTGACTCGTTGAACTTCCTACCTATGGCATTAAGTAAATTGTCAAAAGCGTTCAATTTACCCGCAACCAAAGGCTACTTCCCGCATTTCTTCAACACCAAGGAGAATCAATCGTATATTGGACCACTTCCAGAAACAAAGTATTATGGTGCAGATGAAATGGCCGTCGAAGACAGAAACAAGTTCATGCAGTGGTACAACGATCATCGTAATGACACGTTTGATTTCCAGAAAGAAATTCTCAAGTATTGTATTCAAGATGTCAATGTACTGCGACAAGCATGCGTTTCGTTTATGACGTCATTTGAAACAGAAACCAAAGTGAATCCCTTCTTGGAGACGATCACGATTGCCAGTGCTTCCAATTTAGTATTTCGCCGGAATTTCCTTAAACCCAACACCATTGGAATTCTACCCGCACATGGCTATCGATGGAGAAGTACCCAATCGATCGCTGCAATGCAATGGCTGGCCTACATTGAAAAAACCGAAGAAAAACAAATCTTACATGCGGCCCGACAAAAAGAAGTGTTTATTGCGGGATTCCATGTTGATGGTTACTACCAAGATCCTGAGACGTTAGAGGAGCACGTCTACGAGCATGCTGGCTGCTTTTACCACGGGTGTAAAGTATGTTTTACTACAGGCCGTAATCAGCCCATCTACAGCAATCCAGAAGACACCATGGAATTCCGTTATGAACGAACGCAAAGAAAAAATGCAAGACTGCGTGAATTGGGGTACATTGTACATGAAATGTGGGAGTGCGAATTTAATCAGTTCTTAAAACAAAATCCTGCAATGGCGACGTATCTGAAGAATCACCCGTACATGAACCGCAGACCATTAAATCCAAGAGATAGTTTTTTTGGAGGAAGGACCAATTGCGTGAAATTATACCACCAAGTCGATGAAAAAGCAGGAGAAGTAATAAAATATTTCGATATTGTCTCGCTTTATCCTTACATCAATAAGTGTGCTAAATACCCTGTAGGCCATCCACGAATTTATCTACAGGGTGATGAAAACATACCACCAATAAATAAAGTCAATGGTCTGATCAAAATGTCGATATTACCAAGTCGCCATCTTTATCATGGTCTCCTGCCTTACCGATGTAACAAGAAACTACTCTTTCCACTGTGTGCTGCGTGTGCCGAAGAAATGAACCCAGACCCTACAGCAACGTGTACACACAACGATCAGGAGCGATGCCTCACTGGAACATGGGTATCATATGAAATCCAGAAAGCAGTAGAATTAGGATATCAACCAGTGGAAATTTTTGAAATTTGGGATTATGACATTGAACAATATGATCCCATCACGAAAACAGGTGGCTTGTTCACGGAATATATCAATACATTTTTGAAATCGAAAATGGAAGCGTCTGGCTGGCCCAGTTCCTGTGTCAGCGAAGAAGACAAATCAAAATTCATACAAACCGTCCTGGAGCGTGAAGGTATTGCATTGGATCCGTCCAAAATTGAAAATAATCCTGCACGAAGAAGTTTATCTAAGCTTTGTGTGAACTCATTATGGGGAAAGCTTTGCCAAAGATCAAACTTTAGCCAGACCACAATTATTGATCGGCCGGAAGAATTTTATGAAAAACTCACTTCCCCCGACATTAAACTCCATCAAATTGTACCCATCAATGATACGATGTTGTATGCGTTCTGGGAGTACAATGAACATGTGCCTGTTCAAAACCGAAACACCAATGTCGTGTTAGGTGCATTTACAACATGTCAGGCACGTCTGGAACTGTACAAGTACCTGGAAATGTTGCAGGAACGTGTTTTATATTTCGACACGGATTCTGTAATATTTACAGAGAAGCCCGGGGAGCCAACCATTGAACCTTCTACGTACTTGGGATGCTTATCGAATGAGATGGAGTCTTATGGACCACGAGCATACATCAAGACATTTGTCAGTGGAGGACCAAAAAATTACAGCCTAGAAATATACAATCCAGATACCAACGTCACCAGTTACATATGCAAAATTAGAGGATTTACATTAAATTACAATGCAGGACAACAATTAAATTTCAACACGCTAAAAGAAATGATTACAAATCAATGCCGTGGACAAGTCACCATCACTATCCCCCATAAGATATGCAGGACCAAAGACCATACCATCGTCACACGCAAAGAAGAAAAAATGTACAGTATCCAGTACACAAAACGTCGATTTAAAGAATTCAATTCCTACGATACGGTTCCGTACGGGTACGTTAAAAAACAGAAGATGGAACTGGAAAAAGAAGATGAAGAAGAAAAAACTGTAAATACCCAATAAGGCCGCCATTTCTTTTTTCCTTTTCCTTTTCTTCTTTCCCTTCCTTAACCACAAAGCAGCAACACCAAGAAGAAAATGAAGTACCCACAAGAGTTTATAAACCACCACCAACACCATCAGTGGAAGAAATGCAGTCATCTCGTACCGAAGGAGGAACCTTGACCATAAAGGAGCAACACCAAGAAAAATGCAGTACCCAGAAGAGTTCATAAACATCCATCGGTGAAAAAAATGCAGTGATCCTGTACCCGAGGAGGAAGATGAACCTAAACAGATCCATCATTTACGAGTAAGTTTTATTTCTCTCTTATCAATATTGACTCATTTTTATTGTTTCAGAAAAAAAAGAAATTCTTAAAGTAATCCGTCGTTTCTTCTTTTTCTTTACAGGATACGGCTACAACATTCGAAGATGATGACGCGTCCAACATATTCATTAATTAGATCCTGTATTTATTATGTTAATAAACATGTATAGGAAGACCACATACCTTTCGTTAAATACAACAAGTTGAAAAAAATATGTTTTATTATTTCTTGAAACCCTGAACACTTGTTTTCAAATCATGGTAATCTTGAAAATTTAAGGTGAAAAATATATTCAAGATTTGGTTTACACGATTTTGTTCGAAAAATAATTAAAGAATTTTTAGTGTCCAAAATTTGATTTTTAATTTAGTTCGAAAAATTTTTAATTTGAAAATTTTCAAATGTGGTTTACATCTTTAGTTCGAAACTTGTTTTTAAAATTGGTTCGAATTTTTTTTAAAATTTTTAGTTCGAAAAATTTTGATTTGAAAATTTAGTTCGAAAGTTTTTAGTTTAAAATATTTTTCGAAAAAAATTTAATTTTTTTAGTTCGAATTTTTTTTTGGGTTCGAAAATTTTTTGTTCGAAAATTTTTTGATTTGAAAATTTAGTTCGAAAGTTTTTAGTTTAAATTTTTAGTTCGAATTTTTTTGAAATTTTTGTTTCAAATTTTTTAGTTCGAGACTTCTATCCACCAATCAAAATTGAGGTACCAAAACACGTATCTTACACATAAAATAAAACAAATAAGTAAGGGGTTTTCCCATGTAATCTGTTCATCGTGTGGCGGGTCTAAAATCATGTGACCTCTGTCGGCCAATCAGAATCGAGGTACCAAAGTATACATCAGAAAGGACACCCTAATTTCAAAAATCCTAGGACCTAAAATCACGTGATCTCTATCATCCAATCAGAATCAAGGTACCAAAGCACTTATCTTACCCGTAAAAGGAAACGAATTAGTGATGGATTTCCTCGCAAGGGTAAAACATGACGTCATACCATGTGACCTGTTCACCGTGTAGCGGGTCTAAGATCATGTAACCTCTATCAGCCAATCATAAACACTCATCTTACCCGTAAAAGGGAACGAATTTTCAAATATCCCTGGGTCTAAGATCATGTGACAGCTGTCAACCAATCAAAACACACATCTTACCCGTAAAAGGGAACAATTTTCAAAAATCCTAGTCATAAAAGAGAATGAGGGATTTCCCCGCAGGGTGACTCATGACGTCATACCACGTGACCTGAAAATTTGAATTTCCCGCGTGGGCGGGGCCTAACGTCACGTGACCTCTCTCAGCCAATCAGAATCGAGAAATTTTTGCTGACTCGGCGCAATATACGTCGACCCCTACTACTGTCTGGCAACAACTGCACTAGTTTAGTTGAGTTAAAGCTTTGGTGCGTGAAGTATTAAGTTCTATACACGTATTCTTGTGCTCTGCGTATTTTGTTACGTTATCGTATCTCAACTTCGTTTCTTTTTTTCTTTTAAAATTCCTGAATTAGTAACTATGAGAATCTAGCATAATTTGACCAAATCTAGCATAATTTTGATCAGGTTTTGGAATAATTCCGAGCTGTGAGTCTGGCAACGCTGTCGCGTTGGCACAAGTGTGTTGTTGCCTGTGGAGATTATATTGAAAAGTGATGCCACCGTTTGTAGCTGACATTGCAAACTTTCCAAAGATACTCAAAAAACAAATAAAGGTATCACCTTGGAGGCATTAATTTCTGAATCATCCTCGTAGACGGCGCGATTATCGTATAGTATCTAAATATACAGAAATAGTTTCTTTCAATTTTCTCGATAAGTACGCATGAGGACTTACCTGCACCCGTTTTGTTCATTCAATGAGGTCTGTCGATTGCTTCTATTTTTAGACGTTATTTTCGTTAAATAGTAATAATATTATAGAATTAGTTACTTGTACGCAAATATAAGGAAATCATTAGCTTCAACAATTCTTATAAAGCGAACTAATTTTATTTACTTCCCTACCATAGGTGAAAACATGAAGTCACTCTGGGAAACACACTTTTTGGAAGAATCTCTCAAAAAAGGGGGGGGGCGGGAAGGAGTAACGAACGACGGAGAAACGAAATAACCGGAACAGTTTTCCCAGTTTGCTTGAGGAAGAAGAAAAAAAGTAATTGATGTTTCTCTCGAGAGATGGCACTGAGGATTTTCAACCCTTGCTCAGGGTGCGTGACTGTGGTAAGAAAAGCACGAAAGAAACCTACTGTGACGAATTCAACCCACGCACAGTACAGACGGACCCGACGGCTAAAATATACATGATATATACATATTGTGTTAGCAAATATTTATGAAATTGCATATTGGCTAGGTCGTATTTCACACAGCAGACAACGAAAATCAAGCTGTGCATGCTAAAAAGCGATTGTGTTTTGTCTCCACATAAAATACAATAGATCAATACAGACATGGGTATCAAATCTGACAATAGTTGTATTTCAAGCATTGGTTAACAGTATAAGCCGCCAATGTATCTTGACAATGTGAGGTACAGAAATACTGTGATTATCGCTGTTCTTATTCCCATGGAAAACACCACAATAATTAGATTCGCGATAATCTGGGTAAACAATGTGTGCAAAATTGATAATCATTGCCAAGATTTTCAAATTTACAATATGTATACACAGGGTGTTCATGAACTATACCAACAAACTGTAAGAAGTGATTCCTTGCATCAAAATAAGAGAAAAAGTTCACATGGACCTGTGAGGAATAGTGCATAGTTCCCGAAATAGGGCTGTACAAAATCGTCAAAAATACAATCGTCAACCGAATTAACCTAGTCGTCGCGCTATTTTGAATTCGAGGAAACATACAATAGAGGTCCGTATTAGCGTAAAGGAAGTTATACGTACATATGTAGTCCAAAAAAATGCATATTTCATCAATATGTAATGGGTATGCAAGGGATTCCCTACAGGGAATAATTTCCCGGACATGCTGTCAAGAGAATTACCAGACATGATCTGATTTCAAGGTTGAACCAAAGTAATCAAAGGAAAGCCTTGGGAACAGTGAAAATGGAAGCTTTGGCGAAAAATAATCGGAAGTGTTAGGAAATCGTCAGCTCGTGTTCGGAATAACGTGTGTCACCGTATATTTTACGTTATATATATAAAAGCGTGAAACAACAACAACGACAACAAAATAGCAACGTGGTTCTCGTACAGCACGTACGTAAAATTAGAATTCAACTTTTAAAAAATTCGAATACTCCGGAGTTTTGTAGAAAAACCTTTATTTTGATGTTTTCAGTATATCTAAAAAGTACCCTTAACTTGAGGTGTGTTTCTATTATTATCATTATTATTATTATTATTATTATTATTATTATTATTATTATTATTATTATTATTATTATTATTATTATTATTATTATTATTATTATTATTATTATTATTATTATTATTATTATTATTATTATTATTATTATTGGTGTTTTAGGACAGACACTCGATGAATACTGAAAATTGTCTGTAGGAATTAAGAAGAGAATTCAACGCATGTATATCACTGTTAACCAGCCGTTTTTGTGATAAAAGAACAGAAGCGGAAAAGGCAACATATTAGCTTCTTTTTTAAAATCACAATGAGGAAAAGGAAACACGTGGGAAAATCTGTGAAGATTTTTTGAAACGTGCAAAGGAGGGCGATAACTACTTACAAAACATTATAACTGACTCGCCATACAATCGAACACAAATGCCCGGTACTTCCTCTCTATTACGAAGCCTCTCCTCAAAAATCTGTTTAGTACGAAAAATGAATAGATTGCCATTAAATGCATATTTTTTCTGCAATAATTAGTAAAATACTTCACTAATCTTATGAATCTTTATTCGTGATAACTTTTCAGGTGTGTGTGTGTGTGTAAGATTTGCTAATATGGCACCCTTCTTATATTTGTATCACGGCCCGTGTCATGATGCAAACAAATCGGGTGTAAGGCGGGGTAATAGTGTGGCATCTTTCCAATATCTCTATCATTATCCCTTTCATTGAGCCAACCGATCTCTGATAACAAGTGACAAGACTTCAGATTATGGTTATGACGTTTAAACAAAAACAAAGTCTCTCAGTGGATGGGAAAATCTTCGCTGAGGTCCAAAAAAGTACGTCAAAACTGCTCAAACGTTAAAGTTATGATTAGGCCTATCGTTTTCTTTGATGTCTTTGTGCTGCTCATTGTGAATACGTCCCATGTGGTCAAACCATCAACAAAGAGTATTGTTTAAAAGTGTTTAAGCTTTTGAGGGCCACTGTGACAAAGAAGAGACCGGGAACTTGGAAAAATGGAACATGGATGCTGCATCATGACAATGTTCTTAGCCATTCGGCGCTCCTAATTAGAGAGTTTCAGGCAAAGAACAATATGACCGTTGTACGCCAATCATCCTACTCGCCTGATTTGGCACTTGAAGACTTCTTTGTATTTCACAAGATGAAATTGACCCTAAAAGATGTCTGTTTCCAATTTATTAAAAAGATTTTAACAAATTACTATGAGATCTCCAGGATATTTCAAAAAGTGCGTTCCAGCAGTGAAAGACATAGTGAGAACGATGTATCAATAATAAAAAAGATACATTTTTAAGGAGATAAATCTAAATAACATCCGCAAATGGTAAGAGCCATTATATTTAGAAAGTCCTGTTTCTTTCTACACGACCTCGTATATATAAATAATCTTTCCTTAATGCATTTTTCAATTCGCCTTTTCAGTGCATTTTATAAAAGCATTGTTTAAAAATTACTCTTTAGTCTTTATTCATTATTTTAAATTTCATTTGAGAAGACATACTTTCTTTCCCTTTATTACGAGAAGAAAAATGCTTAAGCTTGTTGATATGAAGTCAGAACGCCTAGTCACCTGCAACCAGCCAAATGTCCATGATGATGTGGGTAATAAATGCAGCAGACGTTGAATAATTATTTTTGTTAATAAACAGTTAATTTTACGGCAAAACGATAAGATAAAATTTTAAACACGTGAAAATAAACGTATGGCAAGATAGTCCTCCCCCACTTTAGAAAATTGAAACAATAACTAGGTCATTCGTTTGTACTACGTTTGTACCGGTTATACCGAAAATATTTTCATTTATACCATTTTCCTTATAGGGTTACTTGAGAGGTCAACAGGGGGCTATCTTGGCGCCAAGATAGCCCCCCCCCAAATGTCATCCCCTCTTTCTCGAAAACTATCAGGGTACAAACAAAACCTTTCGAAACAAACTATTTGCTTTCGAATGGTGTATTTCAATATTTTGTGCTGCGATACGGGGGGGGCTATCTTGGCGCCAAGATAGCCCCCCCCCCCGTTGACCTCTTAAGTAACCCTATAAGGAAAATGGTACAAACGAAAATATTTTCGGTACAAACGTAATACAAACGAATGACCTAGTTATTGTTTCAATTTTCTAAAGTTAGGCGGGGCTATCTTCCTATACGTTGAAAATAATGTACTCTCATGAGTAGCCTAACGGGCCAAATCTTAGGACGTTAAACTTTAAAAATAATCATTTCATTTTCATTTTGAAACTTCAGAGCTTTAGTTAGTATGGAAGTGCTAGATGTTTAAGTTCCAAGATTTAACTCTAACAAACAGAAAAGCTAATAAAAGCATTATAAAAAGAATACTCTTTAAAATTTCTGATATCTTGTCCTACAATTTATGGACTTCACTGTGTATATGTGTAGGTCTATATACATTTTAGAGAAGTTTTAACAAAATTTATTCATTCTTTCCCTTAAGAACCTGACATACTAAAAATAATACAAAATTCACCACTTTTCTTTTGCTTGTTTATTCATAAGTGAAAGGAGATAATGAAATGCAACTTACCCCAATCGTAGGTAATGTTATTCTACAACAGAAAATACGAGTATGAACCTGAAGAATTTTCAGTGTTGTCATCCATAGAAGTTACAGTGCTGCAAGACTAACATTTCCGCAAAATCTAAGTTAAGGCAGCGACTAGAGGAACAAACTCAACTGCATTTGAATATGTGTTATGTTGTCTTGGAATCCTATGAACTATTTTTTTTTAAAACAATATTGTATTTAGTTTGTAATAAACAAAATAGTTCTAACATACAGTTATTAAAATTAAATAATAATGTTAATTAAAAAGTAGTTCACAGGATACCGAAACAACATGATACGTAATCAAATAGAGTTGAGTTCATTCCTCTAGTCGTTGCCTTAACTTAGATTTTTGGGAAAACGTTATTCCAGAAATACTGTAATTTCTGTGGATTGCAACACTGAGAATTCTTCAGGTTTTCTCTTGTAGAATGACATTATCTATGATTGTGGTAAGTTGCATTTCATTATCTCCTTTCACTTACGAAAAACAAGCAAAAGAAAAATGGTAAATTTTGTATTAATTTTAGTATGTCAGGCTCTTAAGTATAACAGTCACACTTTTATTGGGTGTAATTTATAGTTTTTACAACTTATGGTTATTGACCCGTAGGTCAAAGGAAACAGATGATGGAACACATATAAACAGTGATAATTAAATTTATGTAGTGAAGATAGCATGAAAAAGCAGGACGCAATATTGTCCTCCACAATCTTACATGACTACACTGAATCATAACTCTTTTACTATGATACATCTAAGTAATTTGTTTATTTTTTAAACGGGGAATTTTATGCTGACAGCTAGTGAAAAAAGAAACTTTTTGCTAGGCTTCATTTTATATGGCAAAATTTTATATACTGTTAATTAAAACCTAATTGAAATAAAGCTTTAACAAAAACGAAAACTGCAAGGATTTGAGTGCCTACAGCTTGTAAACAAATTTTTGCTTTTGAGTGCAGATACTGGCAGATAGCTTTAAAGGGAACCTTTTTTATGATCAATTTGCTTTATTCTTTAAAAAAAACCCTCGTAACTCACTTTCCAATATTCTTGCTAATAACGTATAAAAATACTCGTGGGATGCGAAGTTTGAAACCCAATAACTGTACTTGTTTATCTTGCAAATGGAAGGAAAGCATACAGTACATTTTGAGGAAGACTAAAAATGAATAATGAAGAAAAAGTTTTTAAATTTAGTTTTTCAGGGAAAAATAAGGAAATCTAACCTAATTGGATTAAATCTTAATGGATTTGGCGGTGCATTTATAATTAAATTTACAGAGTAAATACACACAGCAGCAGACAAAAATCTTGTTGGTCTTTGCTTATTTGTACTGATATACATACATACATACATACACACACACACACACACACACACACATATATATATATATATATATATATATATATATATATATATATATATATATATATATATATATATATATATATATATATATATATCATCATAGGTATTCTGCCTTTATTGGCAGGTCACTTGCCGCAGCTGAGAAGTTTCCATGCTCCACAGTCCTCCGCTAACCTTTTCGTCTTCGCGTATGATCATTCTGTTTTAATATCATCCATTAATTGTAGTATCCTTCGCCCCCTCCCTCTCTTTCCCGCCACCATACCCTCTAGGACGTCCCTCATGATACAATCTCTTCTTAGGCAATGTCCCAACCAGTTTCTCTTCCTAATAATATCTAAAAGTGTTCTTTTCTCACCCACCATTTCTAACACTCTCTCATTCGTTTTCTGCTCGATCCAACTAATTCTTTCCATTCTTCTCCACACCCACATTTCGAAGGCTTCCAGTCGATTTTCATCACCTTTACGTAATGTCCACGTTTCCGCCCCATACAGTACAACACTCCACACGAAGCATTTTATGAGTCTTTTTTTCAACTCTTTATTCAAGGTCCCACAAAACAGACTTTTCTTCCTCCTAAAGGCTTCTTTCGCCATTCCTATCCTTGCTTTTATTTTACGTTCGCACTTCATGTTATTACTAAGAATACTACCCAGATATCGAAAACTATTCACTTGTTCTATTTTCTCCACTCCTACTTTTATATTTGACACAGACCCCTTCGTTCCAATCACCATGGCTTTTGTCTTTCTAACATTTATTTTCATCCCATATTCTTCAAAGCCCTTTCTAATTTTTTCTAACATTTTATTGATTTTCTTTTCAGATTCTGCAACAAGCGCCATATCGTCTGCAAATCTTATGCATCTAATCATTCTACCTCCTACCGAAATACAATCTTCATCATGTAAAGTCTTTTTCACTATCTCTTCTAGATATACATTAAATAGTGTTGGCGAGAGGCAGCATCCTTGTCGAACTCCCCTTCCAATTGCACTCTCTTCAGTCAGTTCTTCCCCTATCCTAACACTTACTTGTTGGTTCATGAATAAGTTTCTTATGAGTCTTCTATCTTTCCATTCCAACCCTATTTTCGTTAGAATTCCCAACAAGAATTCCCAATTCACGCGGTCAAAAGCCTTTTCTAGATCAATAAATATAACATACACCTCTTTCCCTTTTTCTATAAATCTTTCACCGATCGCCCTTAATAATCCAATAGCATCTCTTGTGCCCTTGCCTCTTCTGAACCCGAACTGCTCCTCCTCAACTTCCTTATTTGTTCTTCCATATAACCTTCTATTCAGTATTCGGAGCAGAATTTTAGCTGCATGAGATATGAGACTAATAGTTCTATAATCCTCATATCTCTTTGGGTTTGATTTCTTAGCCATCGGTATCATGATCGTTTTCAGAAAGCCTTAAGGCCATTCTCCTGTTTCATATATTTCATTGCATAGTCGGAACAATTCTTTCTTTCCCTTGTCTCCTATATTTTTAATGAATTCGATTGGTATGTTATCTATTCCGGTTGCCTTTCCATTTCTAATCTCGGATATAGCCTTTTCAAACTCATCCCTAAGAATACTAAATCCTTTATCATCCTCGCCTACTTCATTTTCTATTTCAACATTTAGGCTACACGGTCTATCCCTACTCTCATATAAGTCTTCAACGTATTCTTTCCACCTTCCTATGACCTAATTTCTCTCACTGACTACCTTCCCATTCTTATTTTCTACTGCCATCATAATACCGCCTTGTTTCCTCCGAAATTCCATAGATTTCACCTCCTTGTACATTTCCTCATATTTCCCAACTCTTTCTAATTCCTCTATGTCCTCGAATTTTCTTTTGTAAAACTCTTCCCTCGCTCTGTCTGTTTCTCTTCGTAATTCATTATTTAACTTTCTGTACATCTTTCTGCCCTCTTCTGTATCAACCTGTTTCCACATCTTTCTCTCCCTCATTTTCTGCAACATCTGCTCTGTAACCCATGTTTTTTTTTATAGCTCTTTTGTGTTCGCGGTAACCTACTGCTTCTTCTGCAGCCTGTTGTATGCAACTTTTAATATGTTCCCACCGTGCGTTACTACTTGCACCTATTCCTTCGTCGTTTGAACATTTTTCTTCGAATTTTTCAACGAAAAGATTTCTTATTTCCTCGTTTTTCAACTTTTCAGTATTCAACACTTTGTTACCTACTTTTCTTCTGCCTACATTTTTCAGTTGAATATCTACTTCTGCCAGCACAAGATTATGATCAAAGAAAATATCAGCCCCGGGAAGGATCTTCGCGTTCTTTAAGCTATTCCGATACCTGTCCTGAATCATAACATAGTCTATCTGATATCTTCCGCCATCTATTGGTGATTTCCATGTATATCTTCTTCTCTTGTGCTGATTGAACCAAGTGTTCCCAATTACTAGTGAATTCTGTCTACAGAAATTCACCAGTCCTTCTCCCCTTTCATTTCTTTCGCCTAAACCATATTTGCCTGCGATACTACCTTCATGTTTTTCTCCCACAACTGCATTGAAATCTCCCATTAGAATTATGCATGCACCCTTCTTCTCCCTATCTATAATTTCTTCCATTTTCTCATAATTTTCCTCTACTTCTTCAGTTGCATGCGAAGTCGTCGGTGCATATGTCTGTATCACCACTAGATCCTTCGTTTTCCCTTTAAGTCTTAACATCATAACTCTATCATCAATAAATTCTACTTTCACTACCTTCTCCTTTAAGCGCTTTCCAAGAATTATTCCTACGCCATTATACCCGTCCTTTTCATTACCTGAGTAAAACATTCTATATCCTTCGCTGTTCAATACCCCATTACCTTCCCATCTAACTTCACAAACGCCTACTAAATCTAAATTATTTTGTTTCATTTCTTCTTTAAGATTTTCTAATTTTCCACCCTGTAACATAGTACGTACGTTCCATGTCCCTATTCTAAACCTTTTGCTCTTCCTTGTCTTTCTTTCTCTGTATGTCTTGCCCCCATTATTACTTTCTCGTCCAATAGTCCTTCCCAAGCCATCCCCCTCCCGGAGATCCGAATGGGGGGATATTTTACCTCCGGAACTACATATACATATAACTAGATATGTATATAGTTATATATATTATGTGATCAAAAGTATCCGAACACCTGGCTGAAAATGGCTTACAAGTTCGTGGCGCCCTCCATCGGTACTGCTGGAATTCAATATGATGTTGGCCTACCCTTAGCCTTGATGACAGCTTCCACTCTCGCAGGCATATTTTCAATCAGGTGCTAAAAGGTTCTTTTTGGGAAATGGCAGCCCATTCTTCACGGAGTGCTGAACTGAGGAGAGGTATCGATGTAGGTAGGTGAGACCTGGCACGAAATCGGCGTTCCAAAACATCCCAAAGGTGTTCCATAGGATTGAAGTCAGTACTCTGTGCAGGACAGTCCATTCCCCACAGGAGAGGGATGTTATTGTCGTGTAACCACTCCGCCACAGGCTATACAGTATGAACAGGTGCTCGATCGTGTTGAAAGATGCAATCCCTGAATTGCTCTTCAGCAGTGGGAAGCAAGAAGATGCTTAAAACATCAATGTAGGTCTGCGCTGTGAGAGTGCCACGCAAAACAACTAGGGGTGCAAGCCCCCTCCAAGAAAAACACGACCACACCATAACACCACCACCTCCGAATTTTACTGTTGGCACTACACACGCTGACAGATGACGTTCACCAGGCATTCGCCATACCCACACCCTGTCATCGGATCGCCACATTGTGTACCGTGATTCGTCACTCCACGGGGTCTTATTTCGTAAGGACTGAAGAAGAGCGTTCCGAACACATATATCTGTATAACTCGAGACATATAATGGATATAGGATAGGAGTGAGAAACGCGTCTGGAATAAAAGAAGAGTTTACAGTAAAGGTGAGACTTCATCAGGGATCTAGCTTTAGTCCATACCATTTGCAATTGTGATGGATGAGGTTTCAAAGAATATCCAGAACTTAGCACCTTGGAATATGCTATTTGAGGACGACATGGTGTTGATGAGTGAGACCAAGGGAGCGCTGCATGGAGAGAAGAATTGGAGAGCAAAGGGGTTAGAATTAGTAGAACTAAGACAGAATATCTACATTATCCTTTCAGGAAAAGCGTAACCAAAAATACGAGGGTCATCCGGAAAGTGGTACCCGTTTGCGCCGCATGAAGCGCTGACGACTCGGGGAGCCGCTAGGCAAGGTCAGACCGCGTCAGTGGCTTGTCTGCCTGCTCTGTGACGCTAGCAGTGCCTGTGTTGTGTCTGTGCTCGTTTATAATGATTGAGAACCCCGCCAGTTGTGAAGTAAAGGCCGTTTCTTAATGCACGAAACGTTCGACCTTGTGAAATTCATCGCCAATTAAAGGAGGTGTATGGAGACAATGTCATGGACGAGTCGTCTGTTCGGCGCTGGTGTCGCAACTTCAACCTGGGGAGGGGGAGTACACACGACGAGGAGCGTTTAGGGAGACCATCTGTCATTACAGACGAACTGCTGAGGTCAGTAGACGAATGCGTGAGGAACGATCGGTGCGTCACAATTGATGAACTCTGTGAACATTTTCCTAATGTGTCTCGAACAATTGTGCATGAAATTGTCAAAGACCATCTGCGTGACTACGTATCTCAACACGCTGGCGGCGGAGAACTATGACGCTGGAATACAAAAACTCGTCACACCGTATGACAAATGCCTCAATTTGCTTGGTGATTATATGGAGAAGTAGTGTAAAGTATGCTCTTTCCAATAAAAATGTGTATATTTGTTAATATATACTACTGTGTCTTTCTTGCACAAACGGGTATCACTTTCCGGATGGCCCTCGTACAAGAATACGACTGGACGAAGAAGAAGTGGTAATGACGAAAAAATTCTAGTACTTGGGATAAATAAGGAATAGATGAAAATGTAAACAGCAGAATTAGCAGCAGTTGGACAAAATGAAAAGAAGCGACGGAAATATTGTGTGGGCGAAGGGAACCAATATGTCTTAATGGAAAAGTTTACAAAACAGTAGTGAGACTGCCATGTTATAAGCAGCGAAATGTTGGACGACGAAAAAGAGAGAGGAACAAAAGTGTCATGTTGCGGAGATGACGATGCTACAATGGATGTATAGAGTGATGCGGAAGAACAAAATAAGAATGAAGTGATCCGAGGAACAGTAAGAGTAAGACAGTAAGAGAAAAGCAATAAGAAAGTAGACTTCGATGGTTTGGGCATGTAAGAAAAAGACCTTCGGAATACGTGGCTCACCGAGTGAATCTATAGAACTGAATGGGAAACAACCCCAAGGCCGGCCAAGGAAGAAATGGGGTTTGTGTGAAGAAAAATAGGGTTACATGCACAGGACCGACACGGCGTAGGATCGACACGGCATAGGATCGACACGGCGTAGGATCGACACGGCATAGGATCGACACGGCACAGAACCGAAACGGCACAGGATCGACACGGCATAGGATCGACAGCAGAACTTTCATACGATCGAAATAATAAAAAATACATTATTTTATAATTACGCAATATTAAGTAACAATTATTTTCTCAAGGATATATAGGAGAGAACCGTCATACGATCGAAACGGCATAGGAACGAAACGGCGTAGGATCGACACGGCATAGGACCGAAACGGCACAGGGCCGACACGGCATAGGACCGAAACGGCACAGGACCGAAACGGCATAGGATCGACACGGCACAGGATCGACACGGCACAGGATCGACATTCTGTAGGGTGGTCAACACTTTCTGAAAATATCAATATCGCATATCCCTCACCTTGAATTTGTGGATATAAAAAATTGTAAGGATAAATAATTCTAAATGGTCTATTTTTAAAAAAATTATATATATATATATATATATATATATATATATATATATATATATATATATATATATATATATATATATATATATATATATATATATATATATATATACAAATTGTATAAAAATATTGTGTGTAATATATTCATGCCCTAATAAATACACCTTTAATTTTGTGATATTAAAAAAAATACGCTAAATAACTCCAATAGTTGATTCGAGGTTTTCAATACCGAATAAATAATATTATTTGTCTGATATTTTTATAATGCTGTAATTTTTTATGTATACTAAGTTGAAGTATGTACATGTAACTGCAATTTTAAAACTGTAGGCTTAGAATTTGCGTTTGGATTTTTTTTTTTTTTAAGCGAAGCAATGCACCTATGTTAAGTTGCCTCCTTTCAAATTTCGAATTGAAATCGGAAGCCAATCGTTTGTTTTTCGTTTGTTATTGACTTTTTTGAAGCAAAATAGTAAAAATCGTATCTTTCTTAAAACATAAAGAGATGTTTACAAAATAAAGTTGGTATATGGCCAAATTTACCCTTGTTCCTCCATTTAAAATTTTGATTGAAAATCAAAATCAATTGTTTGATATGCGTATGCTACTAATTATTTTGAAAAAGAATAGTCTGTTTCGGAAAACATAAAGAGTCTTTTCAAGAGAAATGGGTGATGGAATTTCATATTGGCTCCACTTTAAAGTCTCGAATCAAAACCGAAGCCAAGCGTTTCTTATTGGTTGTTTTTAAGAGCAAATCGCTTGTTTCGAAAAAATAGAGAAAGAGATTTACAAAATAAATTTAGAATGTGATCAAATTCAATCTGATTCCTTTACTTACAAATTTCGATTCAAGACCAAAATCAATCGTTTGATATGGATTTGTTGTTGCTTGTTTGGAAGAAAAGTAATTTGATTCGAAAAACATAAGAATATAATTAAGAAATAATGTTGATGAAGGTGATTTGTTTCGGGGCGGTTTGCTTATTTTGAAGAAAAAATCACTTGTTTCAAAACAACCAGTAAAATATATCTATTTCCAGGATACATTTGGTGGTCAACTTCATACTGTTTTTTCTGCTTTTAAATATCGATTCAATACTCAAGCTAATAACATGTTTTCCTTTCTTATTGATTGGTTTGAAGAGGAAATAGTTTGTTTTGAAAATTATTAAGAGTCATTTACAAAATAAGGTTGGGTGGGCCAACTTTTTGGTGGTATTTCAAATTTCGATTTAAAATCAAACTCAATCATTTATTTTTCGTTCGTTATTGATTGTTTTGAAGAAAAACTAAGAACCATTAAAGAAATTTTTATAGTAAAGGTGGTCACCTTCACAGGGTTCCTGCACTTCAAATTTCGTTCAAAGCATAAAACGGTTAAAATAATAAGAGAAACACAATCAGTACTCTACGCAAATGTTTAGGGGGTTCAGGGGCTTTAGGAACACAAGTTTATATAATATCAAGTGTTTATATACATAAACGTGCTAATATGATAAACGTGCTTAATTTTGCATAATACCTTGCTCAAGGGGGGTTTCAAAGTCCTTAATCCCTTTACTTCAGTACGCCACTAAACATCAATTATAAGTCATTCGTTATCCAAATTGTACTTCTTGTACTGATTCAATCCTTAATTTTAAAGTTCAAAATTATATGAGCACTTACTATGCTATTGGAAAAGAGCACATATTTTATGACAGTGCAAGGTAGTTTCTTGTTTTAACAATTGAAAGAAAGGAAAACACCAATAAAAGTAATAATAATACCTGACACGAATTCCGATAGTAAATCATATTTTATTATCTTATTTGAAACTTTGAGAAAATTGAAGCTCTACACCGAATACAAATTGGATAATAAGCAATGCTTTATAATTGCTTGATAAATTTCAAATTGAGAACAAAGAGAGTGATACTGTTTAAAAGAAAGATTGGATAAAAACAAGAATTTTAGGAATGATCTAAAAAATGGATCAAAGTATTATGATCTTGGCTAATATTAATTTTTGGATCAGTTACCATAAAATATTCGAACGGTCTCTAAATCGAGTTTTCTCCAGATATGTAGTTCTCCAGGTATAAGGAGTACAAGAAAAATTTCGATTAATTAAATATTTTGGATTTTTTTTTTATAACGGGCCACAAAATTTTTGGACGGTCCCTAAATCGACTTTTCATATTTTTTACGCAATAAGCATATCACACTGAGTTAAGTGATATCTTGGGTTGGGTTACACTATATGTAGTTCTCCATATATAAGACATACAATAAAATTATTGATTGAATGAAATATATTGGACTTTTTGGATCAGGGGCTACAAACGTTTGGACGGTCCCTAAATCAAGGTTTCGTATTACTTTCGGAATAAGCACATCATGCTGAGTTAAGTGATAGTTTTGGTTTGGCTGCACTATATGTAGTTCTTCAGATATAAGACGTACAAGATTTTTTTTTTTATTGAATGAAATATATTAGATTTTTTGGATCAAGGGCAACAGAATTTTTGAATGGCCCCTAAATCGAGCTTTCGTTTTATTCAGGCACCAGAGCCGTAGCTAGAGATTTCGGCGCCCGGGGCGAAGTAGAATTCGGCGCTCCCTACACTCACTTTATCAATCATTATATATATATATATATATAAAAGAAAAGCAGCTTTTGTTGTTATGCTACGCTGAATTTTTATTAATCTTGGAAAGGCCATTGCAAAAACCAAAAACGATCATTATGTATCCTTTTTCAAATAAAAGCTGTTTTCAAGTCTCTTATTTTGGACTTTTTGTTAAACTTGACAAAATTACCTTTGGTTGTCTACAAATTCACTAGGAGAACAGTTATGGAAAGTTACTACTCTTTACAACGTTTCATACTATCGATAAGAAACAAAATTTCAATACATTAAAAACTATGTGCTTCTAAATTGTTCGAAATGGGTGACAGCAATAATTTCCAATAATCATTGTAAACTTTTTAATTTTATTCTGTATGTGACCACATCAATAACATTTTAATTTCGATCTCTTTATGGTAAAGAAATTTTGTGAAATGTAGTGGAAATTCAGAAGGAGTCTTCTTTGTGAATTTCTAAATATTGATCGATGAAATAGGGTCATTTGCCCAAGTGTCTATTTCCTCAAGTCTCTAAACTAGAGTCATTTCCTAAAGTGGTTATCTTTTTTCTTAATCTGATGATCATCAACCGAAACAGAAGGGACACCTGATGCATTCTTAGCAAATACCAGAAAGGGGATGGATGGTTTCGCTGCAGGCTATTATGAAATATCTCCGATAGACAGGGTTGCAGTGTGTCACATAAAATTGTGTTGCTTTTAAAAATATGGTAAACTAAGCATAGTTGAAACTAGTTCAACTGAAAAAGAAGCATAAACTAAGACTTTACAATATAAAATGTCTGTTTTACAATAAATTAACTGAACTTTTCTTTAAAAACATATCACAGCCTAAAAGTACTGACTAAATTATCTCAATGTGAAAGCGAAGCAAAAATAAGAAGTTATGTTGATTAAGTATCGAATTTCTATTGACGCCGCTATTTTATTTTTTAGCCTAACGTCTTATGATTATGCACCGAGGCTAAAGGACACAAGCATGAGACGGATCACAATGCTGGAGTAAAGGAAGTTGGAGAAAACGGTAGGATCCGAGAAAACCAACGCACACGGTGCTCACAACAAAGCCTACTTTGCTCGGGCTGGAATTGAACCAGGAACCCCATGCACCAGAGGGTTGACGCCATTAGGACCAAGTTTTCAAATATATGCTGAATAAGTCAGTTTAATTATTATTATTATTATTATTATTATTATTATTATTATTATTATTGTTATTATTATTGTTATTATTATTATTATTGTTGTTTCGAAAGAGATGTTCAATTTTAATTTAAAGTTACGTTCTTTGGTCAAATGTTTTGTTATTATCCTACGTACTAGGCATAACTCTTACTAGTAGTTCTATCAAAATTTCCTTCAATCTTAATTAAGAAGAAAAGACAATATTAAAATAGTATCTGGTACATAGTTTGTGCTGCACTTACTAATCGTAAGATTCCGAGTTCAAATCCCGAGTCCGTACATCCTGGTTAGGCCATCCAGGCAAGCGTGGATCCAAGGTGGGGGAGGGATCGGGCGACTTGGATTAAACTTTAACTACTACTTAAATAGAATGGATTTCAGATTACTTAAATTTTGGAAAAGTGACAATCTTAATGTGTGGAGGAGGGTTAATTTATAGGCATTACGTTACATCGCTTCCAAATGTTCAGAAAATTTTTAACAGGCTACAGTATATACTTATCCAAATAAAGGGATATTTTAACCAAACCGTGAAGGAAATGTAGAGACGATTACTTCAAGCACCACACCATAACTGCATTGGACAGGAGATTTGGATGAGATCTCCGATTGTATTTTATACATTCCTAATGTTTTCCAGAGTGGGGTATTGTATTGCATAGTGTACCTCAAGAACTTTTGAAAGGGGGAGATAAGATAAAATTCCAAATATTTTATTATTTGTAAATAAAGAAGGAAAATCAAATTTACTTATTTTAGTTAAATAAACAAATAATGGGGAGAGGGAATATCGGGATTTGGTATTTGGAACCTGAATATCAGGGAGTGGAGAAAAAGTATGAAGAGTAGGCGAGAAGAACGATGAAAATCAATTTGCAATTTAACGGGATGATCTACCTTTTCTCGGCACAAAAATTTTTATATTGGACCTTATGGGGAGAACATGGCTACCGAATTTCCTCGGTTTCTAAGGAACTGGGTATCTCTAATGGGAAAGAAAAATTTTGCAGCATTCTACAGAAGTTTATTAACGGGTTGAAATACTTAAATTGTATATTTGTCTGCTAGTTTAGCAGAAATAAATTATTAAAAAATAAATAAATTAGTTTCTTTTTATACAAATTATAATATGTCTAACTTTGGAACCAATTATGGTAGAAAGATCAACTTTTTTTGTTTTATTCCTTGAGAAGAAACGACTCTAATAGTTTTAATCACAACCATATCTGATACGCCAATTAAAAAATAGTATTTTAATATAAGTATTAAAGTCCACCTGTCAAAGTTTGACGAGGGTAAGTCACGCCCCACTCTAAGCTTGGCCGCGGAAAGAGCGGGGGTTGGTGAAATGGAGGGGAAGGGGGTGGATGTCTGAATGAAACAGGTTCTCGACCAGTTTCTGAGATTACCTGTCAGCTGCCAAATACTGTTAGCTTTATAGAGTTTGTCTGCCTCAATGGTTCCATACTAAGAGACTGGACGATATGGTGTGAAGTATCCTCTTTTCCCCGTTACCTCTGGAAGTTAATCAAGATGCATTCTAGAGTGCGGGCCGCGGTGGCTCAGTGGTAGAGCGTTCACCTCTGGTGCATAGGGACCCTGGTTCAAACCCTGCTCCCACCAAGTGAACTTTGAGGTGGTCAAACACCGTGTGCGTGGGTTTTCTCGGGGTTCTCCCGTTTCCTCCCACTTTCTTCATTCCACCATTTCATTCATTTCTCATAATTACCGTCTCCTTTAGCCTAACCGGCATAACCGTGGGACGTAAAACTCAAAGATTTCATTTCATTGCATTCTAGAGTGCGCGAGAAGAACAGTATATATCAGAAAACGCTGTTATTTTGGGATTTTTTTCCCTTCCGGACAAATATTATAGCATACAGTAGTGGCGAAGGGAAGGGGGAAAGAGGTGTGCCCCCACAGGATTCCGACAATGTAAAGTCCTGGCCCTCATATATAGGTGTCCGTAAAAAATGTCCCCTAAGTTCTTTTTAAAATAATGTCTTGGGAATATATTTCAAATTTGAGGTGTTATCCTAGTAGCCGTCATTTTCCAATACGGCCGCCGCCCTACGTAAATCTCTCTCTCTCTCTCTCTCTCTCTCTCTCTCTCTCTCTCTATATATATATATATATATATATATATATATATATATATATATAATGAGAGAGATCGTGAACCAAGGCACTTAGAAAGATAATTTTGGTGTCAAACTATAGGTTTCTGAGGCCGATGAATTTAAATATGGCATTGTTTATTGCCACTTAGAAACCTTACAACCTGGCAACACTGTTGTCTAACGATTAACTGTACAAAGTTACAAATGCGTATATGCACGCATTAGTCTAGGATATAGCGTACTTCCTTAGGACTAAACGAAACCTACTTTTTCTGGTAGCTTTCATCACGACAAGACATATTTTACATGGTAGCATGAGAGAACATTTGTCTAAATCCAATATGGCAGCCAATATGATGGCTAATTACTAGGCAACCAAGTAATGGACTTATCAAATGCCTGTCAGTCCTAATTGGCTTAGAGCCTAGAGAATGGGAGAAAGAGACAGGATACGGTCTCATTGAAGAAGCGTCTCCTGAAGGGACGAGGGAATTTAAAATACTCCATTTTTTAATGAAAAACACGGTTTTGCCTCATTGTCCGCAGACAACACTGCACACCAAATGCTCTATAAGACGTTCTCTAAATAGCCGTGTTAGATCCAACCTGTATTGTATGTAAACCGTGCATTTTCACGGGGGAACAGCGGAGCAAAAGCCCTGTTTTTTGTGATATTTCTGGTTTCTCGTGCTTACTTCGCTAAGACTAAGCACTGTAAGCCAATCTCCAATTATCCTATAGCAGTGTTAATTTCAGATCATTTCCTCCGGAGGCACCCCGCACAGGGGGTAAACCGACTAAAAATTGCGGGCTCCACAGAAATTTCTGCTAAGATCTCAAGCACCCGAGGGTGAATTTCGTAGCTCTTGGGAGAATTCCCCCCCTTCCCAGAATCACCCCTGAAATCATCACTGTCCTAGGGAGTTGAAACAAGAAGCAGGATACGCAAAAAAGAACAAACTTTCAAAGCATTTAAAGTTTAGGCTCGTTGCGCTAAGCGCCTTCTTAGGACGAGGATATGGGAATTGAAAAATGCACGTTTTCTTTTATTTATTTATTTATTGAAAAACATGTTTGCCCTTTTTTGTCCCCAGACAACCATGCAGACGACACACACCAATTGTCTTATACAAAAATTTTGCCATGATAGCTCCTGTAAGATCCATTTGGAACGGTGTCCATACTGTGCATTGTTATATGGGGACAAGGGAGCAAAGCCCTGTTTTCTTTGACTTTTTCGTTTTCCGCGCTTACCCCGCTAAGACTACGCACTGTCAGTTAGTCTCGATTTATCCTAAAGAGTTGAAACAAGAAGCAGGATACGCAGAAAAGAACATACTTTCAGAATGATGACGTCCTATGGGTGGGACCTACAGCTTAACTTAGAATCCGAACCACTTGTGTCTTCATCGAGAATCAAACAAGGGACTCCTTGATTATAAAGGATTAGCGTAACTATTCATCCACGACACAGACATACATACATACAAACATATATATATATATATATATATATATATATATATATATATATATATATATATATATATATATATATATATATATATATACAGAAAACACTGGATAAATTTCCTGTATTCTCCGATCCTGCTACTGGAATAGCCTTTCTAAGCATCCACGATTTCTTATTTGACTTCGATTGTTTATTACTTCTGGTGGTCAGAACTTGACTTTCAAATTCCTTACTATTGTTTGGGTATTTCTCGGAACTAGCCTTCTCTTCAATACAAAGAAGCGCCCTACGGGGGAAATATTTTTGTTGAATGTTTACGCAGGTATATCTAAACGTCGGTTCGCGGCCCGGATCTGACACGCCGAGTTCTTTTATACAGCCCGCGAAATTGTCCGTTATTAAATTATCCGATAATTATTTCTTGTGAAAATGTAATATATTACCTTTTACAGCCCGTGACGACAGTAAGATTTCTGTGATTCGGCCAATCCCTGTTCCTACTTGCAAATGCCTGATTTATAGCATTTACGCTATTAGTAAGCGCTACTGAGGTCAATAAGAGTTGAATTAGATTTTTGCGAGGGGCGTATTGTTATAGCATGTTTTCTAACGCACAAAGGAATGTTCTGAATGGGGGCAGCTATGTGTATGTTTAGCCAATGGAGCCATTTGTATCTTCGTGACTTTGCACTCCAACTCCAAATAATAATAATAATAATAATAATAATAATAATAATAATAATAATAATAATAATAATAATAATAATAATAATAATAATAATAATAATAATAATAATAATAATAATATAACTTTTGCCTCCTGAAAATAACCAGATGGTAAAGTTATGGTCGATACATTTTTGGAATTCGAAGGCATTTTAGAATGCTTGTCTATCATCTGGCTATCAGAAATAATTGATCACCATTTTATCTACATATCTATAATTTTCTTACAGTGTAGAAACACCTCCTCGGAAGAGAGAGAAAAAAAGAGACAGAGAGAGAAAGTGGCCGAACTTGGGCTATTGAACGTGAGGACAGGATGTTTATATTCGCATTGACACCTGCTGTGAAAACGGTCCCTTCATGTCTCTCGGGACGAAAACAGAAGAAAAGGGTGGGCGCGGATATCTTACCCTCGTCAAACTTCTTGACAGGTGGACTTTAATACTTATATTAAAATACTATTTTTTAATTGACGTATCAGATACGGTTGTGATTAAAACTATTAGAGTCGTTTCTTCTCAAGGAATAAAACAAAAAAAAGTTGATCTTTCTACCATAATTGGTTCCAAAGTTAGACATATTATAATTTATATAAAAAGAAACTAATTTATTTATTTTTTAATAATTTATTTCTGCTAAACTAGCAGACAAATATACAATTTAAGTATTTCAACCCGTTAATAAACTTCTGTAGAATGCTGCAAAATTTTTCTTTCCGATTAGAGATACCCAGTTCCTTAGAAACTGAGGAAATTCGGTAGCCATGTTCTCCCCATAAGGTCCAATATAAAAATTTTTGTGCCGAGAAAAGGTAGATCATCCCGTTAAAACAGTTAAAAAAAAGTATCTCAGAAATGTGAAAATATGATTTTTATCGTTCGTCCCACATACTCTTTATATTTATGTGGAGAGGGGGAGTATCAGGAAGAGAAGTGAACATGCGCTCTACAAAACACAATAGGAAGATATTATTATTATCACAGTTATTACATATCCTCTCCCATCGAATATTTCTGCCAAAGCCTATGTAGTATATAGACCTATAGTCAAATTTAACTTCTCTCAATTACGCTCAAAGGCTATAGGAGACATTGATGAATGAAAGAATGAAAGAAACATGCCATAATTAGAATTTATATATAAAAAATATGGTACATTTGAAAATAATGGGGTGTTATGCGAAAATTTCTATAAACTTATTTAGCAAATAGTCCGAAGAGAAAACGTTATTTAAGCAAAATTCAGTTTTTTATAAACTATAAAAGTATCTATAGTACATAAAAGACACATAAATTAACCAATCTCTGGTAAGGTGCACTGCTGGGACATAAGCGATACAGTTGAGTTGGATCAGACCCACTGCTGCTTCAAATGGAAAATGTTGAAACGACGAGTTTTAAGCAGAGCGTTTCTATTTTAGTAATTTAGGTTTCATGTAATAAACTCTGCTTCTTTCAGAACAGGAAAGTTACCTATTACTCTGAAAAATTAAAAAGAAAGAAGGAACTTCGAAAGATTCATAAAAGTAACGTATAATTCGAGGGTAGTTCAACACTAATATAACGCCAACATGTCTGAATAAAACGCCGACATGTACAATCTCGAAGATTACTAACATAATAGTTGGATTAAGTACATGAGAGTATTACACTTGCAATACACAAGCTTCAGAAAAAGAAAAAAGTTTGGTGCTGGTGTGTCCAAACAAGTAATTGAGTATATTCTTCATTTACTCCTTCGATCTACAATCAATTGCTGGAATATCTTGCTCTAGTGAAGTTTTCTCCTGATGGTACACCTTCAATACGTGTCGTCTGCTCGAACTTGCTCTTATAGGTAAAAACTGAGAAATGGGTGACTGGTGTGAAATAAATCTTCTGTATAAGAAATATAGATACAAAGCCAGTGCGTTTTCATCATACGATGCACAAAAGTGTAATTGGAAATGTTATTTCGGATTCGAAGTACATTTGTTGAATATACTCACAACTTATTGCAATTAACTATTTCCCAAGTAATTTCTAACAAGTCTTGTTCTCTTTCTGGAACAGAGACAAAGTCGTGTCACTTCCTGAAAATTAATGTGAAAACAGTATTACATCACCCATACTTCCTCCTGTAATTTAATGTATTTATACATTTTGACTGGTTGATGAAATCTGCCTTCTTTATGAAAGAGTTTTAAAAAATCAGAAAACTACTCTTGAAAGAAACAGACACAAGCCTACTCTATCATTTGTAACTTCATATCTACCTAACCTACAAAAATGTATTATATATCAAACGAAATGAAATTTTACTTCGAAATTTTTTTGTTATAACTTTCAAGACCGTAGAATTGAACGTAAAGTAAGAAATCAAGGAAAGCATCATTCTTCTATAGACAAAGGCGGCCAAATTAGGTATGGCAGCCATATTTGCTGAAGCTTAAAGCGCACTTCCAGGATATGCCTACACTTGATGGAAAGAAGCTGCCCTGCAAGTTTAATTAAGTTAATTTTTTTTTAGTTCAGACTCCTACATACTGGACTAAAAAGTTTGCACTTAATTAAACTTCTCAAATATATATCAACCCACAGACCAAACTGCTCAAACTATAAACTTGAAATTTGGACAATATGTAAGATTTATGACATAGGGTACTACTAAAAAAGAATTTTTGGAAATTCGACGGGGAAGGGGGAGAAATAGGAATGGAAATTAACTTAATAAGATGGCCATATCTCCGAATTCCTTAAAGTGACAGATTTGAAATTTGGTATTGAGATTTCTCATTTAAAATAATGTGATATTTTTTTTCAGCGTTTTCTGATATTTTACTAAAAGGGTAAGAAAAGAAATGGAAAGTGGAAAAGAAGTGGGGGTTTGCAATTATTATATATCGATATTTCGAATCTCTGAAGGTTAGAAACATCTGATATTTTAATAAAAAGAGGAAGAAAAATGGTGGGGAAAAGGTAGGGAATGCAATTATTATGATAAGATGTCACTATACGTATTTTTTACATCTGGCCTAGAAGAAAAGAAAAAGGTGAGGATCACAATTACAATAAGATGTTCATATTTTTGGATCCCTGAAGATTAGAGGCATGAAACTTGGTATTTGAACTGAAATTCGGTACTCTATAGGTTCATGGGATGTAAACCCGTGGGCCGGCCGAACGCAGGTTTGGGGGCAAAGTCACCTGGTACTTGAAATTATCAGTGTATTTCGGCATTCAGGACGGTTAGAGAAATGAAAGTTAGTATTTGAACTGAAATTCGGTGTGCTTGTACGTTTATGAGGTGCGAGACAGTAGGCTGAACAAATGCAAGAGTCTGAGGGCGAAACACCTAGCTAGTCGAAGTATTACTATTATTAGGATCACGTAGTGGTACTTATAAGATTACAATGTTAGTACATACGTCCGTTACTCCACACGATAACTTTTGAACGAATGCGAATTTTTAAATTCTGTTTTTTGCCATAGATAGAGTGATTATCTCGAGGGAGTTCGTTGATGGAGGTGATTTGCCTACCTGAAGTAGTAGAAATGAGCCATTTCCGGTTTCCACATTTATCAGAGGAAAAACGGAAATAGACAGAGATAATCGGTTTTCGGAAATCAATTACAAATTTCAAGAACAACTTTCATCTTCATCCTTAACACCCTAGTGAAATCGCAAGTTGTAGAAATAAGACACATCTTCTTTTATCGTTGATCACTATATAGCAAAAACAGTAATATATAGCGAAAACCTGTTTTCGTAATCGATTAAACGTTTCAAGGACAACATTCATCTTCATCCTTAACATTCTAGAATAACCGGAAGTAGAAGTTACTCTCTTCCGGTTATAATGCTGATCACTGTAAATTAAAAATGGTAATAGATAGCGAGAAGCAATTTTCTTTAATCAATTAAGTGTCCCAAGAATAGCCTATATTCCATTTCAACACTAATCTTTCTACTCAAACCGGAATTGAAAGAACCATACTACAACTTCCAAATTCAATATTAAATGATAAAATATTACGTAATCCTCTTTACGGATTATAATAATACATTCATATCTAGGGATCCCGAAAGTTAGAAACATGAAACTTGATGTTTGAACTGAAAATCGGTATGCTTGCAGGTGTATGAGATGTGAGGCCGTAGGCTGAGGAAACACGGCGGTTTCTGGGCGAGGTCCCCAGACAACCGAAGGCTAGTTATTAAATACATATTTTATCGTATTCTGATTATACATACAGTGGCAGAAGTTTGTTTTCCTTACAGGAAGATAAAGTGTAATAAATACAATACCGGAAATTTAAATTGTCACACTCGGCACTTTATGTATAAATAAAAGGAATTTTCAATATAATAAATATGACCTTCTTTTTGCTCTTGAAACATGTGTTCCTTTATTTTTAACTAAAAATCTATGTACTGAATTCCACATCTCCAACTTAAGCGAATCTTCACATTCGACAGTCTCTGAAGAAAGGAAGAGAAGTTTGAATATTATAGAAATGTCTCCGGTAGAAACGGCATTTTTGAAAGCGCTAAAAATACGTATTCTCTTATTATAAAGAAGAGTTTATATGCTGAGTTTCATCTCTCTAATTTCATGAATGTGTGAGATACTGAATTCTTTTTTTAAAAAAGAAAAAAAACTTTAAAAACCTCTTTATTTCCCTTGGAATACGTGCTCCAAAAATCCTTTCTTATCTCTTGCCTCCGTAATAAAAGGGATAGGCCGTAGGCCGGGAGTGCTCAAATAAAGGCCTCTGTGCGATCATGACAAAAATAAGAAACCTCGAGTGCACAAAATATGATGCAAAGATACTCCATTGTGTAAAACAGTTTTTGGCAATAGTGATTTTTTTTTTTTTTCAAAATCACCGTCCTCCACCCTCGAAACAAATATTGCATTATCACTGAACACAAGATTAGTTAATTTATTTCGCGCTGGAGAAGAAAACAGAATTTGGAGATAGGTCAACATATTACGTGTCACGTCCTTATACTTTCATATTGTCAGCATATTCTTTAAAAAAGTAAACTGCTGTTCTCTATTAACATATGGTATCATTTTCAAAGTAAACAGCAAGAATAATTGTGCATAAATGAAATTCAAGAATCCTATTTTAAATTGTCTAAGACTGGTACACAAACAAACTTAAATTTTCCCCTTCACGAAAGTTACACATTTAGCGGCACTTATACTGTGGTGCTAGCCGGTGATGTTCACTATTCTCTTTTTTATAGGTGCTAACTAAAAATGGGTAAACGTCAATTAAAGACATATCGTGGATATAAAATTTACTATATAATAATATTACGTATGTTATACTTCTTGCTATTTACCTTTTCATACAAAACATCTTCCCGTATTTTTCACAAATCAAAATGTGGCAATTAATCGTGTTATAATAAACGTCTATTATATTTCTTGATATTTGCCTCTCTATGTAACAGGAACAATCTCTTATATAGCCATAATTTGTAAAACAAATCTAACCATGACAACGCAATATCGACTATTGTGTGCTCGCAATACCATAAGCACTTTATTTCATTTCTTTGTGCCCTAGTGGAGTGCACCCGAGGAATATTCTGTCAAAAATTTCAGTTTATTTTTACCTAAAGAAGCATGATCTAGGCGATGATAAGAGAATCACTTCCATTCTTGTATATAATAGTACTATATAGATTATGGAATTAGTGTTACCCAACATAATGTCGAGAGAGAATTTTTGAGATGACACCGAGCTCTTCCAAAAACTCATTTTTAAAGACAACACTTTCAAGCCTCCTTTTAAAGACGAAACAGCCTTAAATCTCTTCTCTTGGCTAATAGGCCTACTATTCTTAATCGTTGTTATACTCTACGCATAAAACATTTTGTTTCAAACAATGGAACATTTAATATCTCCTTCAATATAGCTCATTTGAATTATACTGTACATAACCTGAGAAATTAATGTTATTTATTGAAGAATTCGTACATACTTTATATCGTCTGTAATTAATTATTCTCTTTTTCTTAAATCTTTTAAGCAATAAAAGAAATCCAGTTTGTACCTTGAATTGCTCGGATACAATGTTTTGCCTTCGTAATATGGAAAATATGATATCTAACTTGTGGCAACCCTGCATATATTTTATCATATATGAAAATCTCAACCCCCGTTCTGACCATTAGCCAAGATTTTCGCGCCTGTGATGGATTTCCAGTTCATGATCAATAGCTAGATAAGATACTTGAGGAAATGTCCCACATTTTAATAGTTGAGCAAAACACACTTGAGCATCTGACCTGATACCTTGATCGATGGAGGTGAAGAATATGTTCTGTGTTTGTACTTAAAATCGAAAATATACTTTGGCTACTACATATGTCTGAAATTATAGTAATTAATTTGTTAATGAATGAAAGTTCCGCATTTAAGGTACTTATTATTAATTAACATATTAAAATACTCTAACACGTACATATATAAAGAATGTGTGTACTTATGTTTTGTACGTATGTAGATAAAAACATCACACAACTAGACACGTATGCACAAAATATGCTGGCGATACAAATAATTGATGAAAAATGACCCCAATAAATTCCTTCAAATTGAAAGCATTCGATATGTCAATGGAATTTGAAAATAAATCATTGGTAGTGATTAGTGTCTGAAAAAGTCGAACTTCTTAGGGATAAGTTCTGATTACTTCAGCCCCTATTCTACAACTGTTTGAAGTTAGAAAATATTATTGTTCCTCTCGTTTACCTTTATTTTTAACATTCCCGCACAAACAGCAGCTTGAATGTGTCTCTTCACTCTTCTCACTTTCATATCTTCATTCTCACCGTCACACAGTGGGGCCAAACCAGGCAATTCTTAGCAAAAACTCGAAAAATGAAGTAAAAGATTGACTCGATATAATTTGTTATAATGAAACCTTAATAATGCACACATAAGATAGTGTGCAGGAAAAGACGTGATAGCAGTTTACAATGAACTCATGGGACGTATAAATTTGGTTATCCGCCGAAGCCGGAAAGGCGCTGCTTAGTGACAGAAGAAAGGAAATTGACTTTGAATGCGACTATTCCTACATTGCATGTAGATATTCAGTGGCTGGTAAAAATGGTGACACGTCCGATATGTATACCGACATTCGTTTTGTATATTTAGAATGTTGATGTGATGTGTAGTCAATAATCATATTTGAAATGATGCTAATATCTATCATATCCCTATGATAATCCCCTACTTAACATCATATTTGGAAAATGCTGTGGTACTGAAAGCATATAAACTATGGTCAAACGATAGAATGGCGTTTTAGTAGAAAATATCACATAATATGTCTGTGGTTTTTTAATATGTCGTAGCGGAAACATTGTTCTTACTGTACGCAAAGAGAAAACCTGCACATATTTGCTTTCTTGAGAAATATAGCGCATTAAAATGTTTGAGGAAAACCGCATTCTGGATGCAATGCTGTTTTTGAATTGAGCTGGAACGAATGTGAGAGCAAGTGTTAGGTTATTAGACGTGTGATCCCCATGCACGCAGTGACAAAGTTGAATATAGATCGATTCTGGAATTTTGAACCCAGATCTCGTTGGGGGGCTTCGCCCCAGGACCCATCTTGTTTCTAACATCTAGTCATACTTCTCTGGCATTCACTAACAGAACTAAACTCTACTCTAGAGCTCGCTCCAGCTCAGAGTGTCCCAATCAAACCCTGAAATGAGCTCATGTAATACACGATGCAATATATGAAACAACCTGAACAGGTTACTGATGCTTGTAAATCATAATGGGCCTTATGCAGAGTCGTTCTGACGCTTAATTAGTGCCATACTCAAGAGTTCAACTAACGTATGTTTCCTGCAGTAGTCAGGCTTTTAGTATGACGCTAATCATACGACAAAACGACCCTGCATAAGGCGGCATATGTTTAATATATCTGATAATATATTCATACCGAGAACTTGTGATGAGATAATTTTTATGTATTGAAGCGTCCTTGCATCTTCATTGTCATAACGAATCCTCCACAACTTTGAAATAATTTTGAGAAGCAAGAACTTCTCTTCAATTTTATTACTCTTCAGTTGTAAAATGAATAAGTACACTTTTTTCTTTCATGCGTAAGAATGTAAGCCAATCGTAAATTTCCAAATCAAAGCATATTGCCCATGCGTTTGTTTATGCCAATCACATAATCTGTTATATAATTTAGGCGCGAATATAAGGAATGTTTCCTTTTATGATGTAAAACTCTGTTTCTGATGAAATAATGTCGAAATAACATTATTGTAGCCACTGCACACACCGAAATAATTGGTTTCCTTTCAATTTTCTGCTTCATATTGCGAATTCTTATTTTTGCCAAGAATTCAGTGCTTTGGCCCCACTGTGCGTCGAGATTAATCTGATTGGGTAGAAAAACGTTTTGAATTAAGCAAACTCATCACTGTCAAAACACCGAACACGACTTTGCTCGTTTCTGATTATGAAAATGCTCCTGCGTACACTATAAGTCATTACTCGGCAGCTTGTATACCACATGTCATTAAGAATTCATAATTCATATAATTTCATATCATCTACAATAACTCTTTAAGTAATAAGTAAAAACTTGAGGGGACTTATTTAAACTCTTGGATTGCGAGCGAAGGGAGCAAGAAAATTTTTAAGAAATCTACGTACGTGTATTTCATTGATAACCGACAGCAATATTGATCGAATAGGGTGCCAATACTTTCTGGGGGCGACTCGTCTTTTACTCATGTCCAACACTACTTTTTCTTTCTCCTTGCTCGTCCGGCGCCCCCTTGCTATCAGCGCCCGGGGCGGGCACCCCGCTGGCCCCCCCTTAGCTACGGCTCTGTCAGGCACTAAGCACATCATACTGAGTTCAGTCATAGTTTAGGTTTGGGTACAGTATATGTTGTTCTCCAGATATAAAGCCTACAAGAAATTTATTGTCTGAAATATATTGGATCTTTTGATCCAATAATAGTCCTTCATCCTCCATTTATACATTAAGCAAGTAACAATATAACGTGTACATTACGTGATACACTTTGTATTTTATGGTGTGATGTTTAATAATAAATTATTAACAGAATACCCGTTCTTCGCACGGGGAGAATAGTTTCATTTTGAGCATAAAGGGCAATGGAATCTGAGTATGGATTTAAACTGCATCGGGAGTGTTACTGTTCGTCTGAGTGACTCCAAATACTATTTCATCGACACTAATATCGGTATTATTTTTTATCATTATATATATAGTGTGTAACTTCATTAATGTAATGAACGTCTGGAGGTGATTCCTGGACTCGGAAGAAGAATTTAAATGAAACGAAGTCTTTAGCTTATCATAATTATAACTTCTATGCCAATGGTAACGGATGATCAATCAACGGCTTCCTGTTCAACTTAAGAGTGTGTAAAAATGAGAAAAAAATAACTTTGATCCAGAGTAGGTTTATAACGACTGTGCATAAGACAGTCAGGGGCAAAAGATCATGTACGATGAACTAGAGTATAAGGGATTCTTCACATAACAACAGTGATTCCCACAAATTATGTGAATATAATTTGAGCCAAAGTAAGCTAGATTAAAGGATTTCCTCCCCGTAATGCGTAAATTCGTGGAAGATAATAACTACGAGTACAGAAGGAATGAAACTCGACGATACTCAAGGTTTTGCGCGTGTTGCACAAGGAAAGAAAGAAATACAATTTCAAATTATCGATTTATTCTGTTTCGGAGAAGGTAGGATAACTGAAATACTCAGAGGTACATTGTACAGTATTTGTGCAATGCAGTATGTGTACACGAGACAGCTATGAAGAATAACAGTTCACAGTCTGATATTGTCGACCGTTGACCGCATTGCAAAGATGACATCGGCGAAGCAAATTTTTCCGCGTGTGATCAAGCACATCTGAAATTTCGTAGATGATTGCCGCAGCTATATTACATCGAGCTACAAGTTCTTCGACTGTCGTGGCCGGAGTTTCATACGTATCCCCGAAATAAAAAATCAAGCAGCGTGAGGTAGAATGAACGAGGTTGTCATAACACAGGTTTTTCTCTCCCAATCTGGGAATGTTTCATTTAGGTAAGTCTGCATATTCCTGTCAAAATGTGCAGGTGTACTATCATACTGAAATCACATCTGCTGTCTTATGTTCGAGGGCACATGTTCTATCAATTTTGGGAGAAAATTACGTAAAAATAAAAGATACGTACTCCCACACAGGCAGACCGATAATAAATAAGATCCTACCACAAAATTATCCACCACACCACACCAAATTTCTACTGCTGATCGTTTACTAGAGTTGCATGTGGGTTTTTACGCCATACACATGATAGTTTCAAGACGGTTTTGATCATTCGACGTACGCTGTCTTCAAGTTCAGCTGTCCATATGGGGCTATTTCCTCCGATTTCACGTACGAGAAACCGAAGGGACCCCTCTCTCGCAGTCGAATATGGAGGCGTGGAAAAATACAAGGAAAGTTACTCTCTTTTGAGGGCGACGGTCACGATATAAACGCCTCACTTCTGGGCTATTGCCCTTTGCTACTCCATAAATGAGTTGCATATCTGCCAGCTCGTGGACAGGGTAATCTTCCATCGCGCAGGCGTGTACAGGTTAACACAATCAATTTTACTTAAACACCAACGTCTACACTTTTACACGACCTTAAATACCTGGACACAACCCTCTACCGTTGAACACAACATTTCCCATCCTGTTATACAGCAATTACACGTGTAACAGTAGCGCATCTGACTATGTATATCACTCACAAGTTGCGTAGATGCTTATTACAACTCAGCCATGCTAACTGAAGCCATTCCACAATAAAACTTCAAGACAGCCTTCTGTAAGCCACTCGCAATTGGCACACAAGGGACGATAGTTCCGTAGGTATTCCTCCGTGTAGGTATTCCATACAGCTCTAAGGTATGTACATTAGAATGTCGAAAAAAGACTATCCTTTTTTAAAATGTACTTTCAACGAGCTTCCTTTGAGAAAATTTCTCCGGCAATGATAAAATCAAAATGTAAGTGGTCTACACTAGGATAGTATTTTGGTATATTCACAATAGCAATGAAGTTTTTCATAGCTCAGGGAAAAGTTGAGGTTTGCCAACTCGAAGGAAGGGGAAAACGCCATCAAAAGTATTCCTGGGAGAAGATTCATCTAACGGATAAATCAAGTATACTATTCCAGCGCACTTCTTGGTATCGTTATGCAACGTGTACAACATCCCTTGTTTCTCCACTTTTGTTGCTTCTGTGCACAGAAGTACCATATTCCACGGAATTACATATTACGAGGAAGAAACCGTTTAATGCAGCTTACTTTTGCCCCATATCTATTCACACAATATTTGGAATCCCTGGGTCATGTGGAGAATTCCTTGTACACTCGTTCATCACATATGATCTTTGCATTTTTCGATGTTATATTTATTTACATGCCGCCTGACTGTCCTATGCACAGTCGTTTTAAACCTAATCTGGATCAAAGTTATTTTTCCTTTTTCACACACTCTTGGACAGGAAGCCGCTCATTTATCATCCGTTACCATTAGCCTAGAAGATATAAGTGTGATACGTTAAAGACTTCGTTCCATTTAAAATCTTCTTCCGAGACGTCATTATGTACTGAGACAAAATAGATGAATCACACATGTGTATCTCTCTTTCTTTCGAATTCTGAGTGTTCTTCTAACTTGAACGATGCACTATTATTTTTTAATGTTAAATCTTGTACTTGATTGATCATTTCCTCATTCAACGTTTCATAAAATACTCAAAGGAATACTCCAGTTTCTTTGGAAGTCATCCTTGCATCGTCACTGTACACTAATCGAATCTACGACTAAAAACAATGGACATTCTTTTGCCCGACTTCAATCCGACGTTTTGTTCATGAGTTATGGCGGTTTATACATTTTTCCGACAAATTTTCGGGTGTTACACCCAGGTTGTTGTATAGTTTTTGTTTTATTTCGGTGTCAGGAATCACCTAACGACGTTTGTTATATTAATTAAGTTACACCCTATATATATACGGGCGCCATTTTATGTATTAAAAAAAACAAATTTGTTTAGTAACGTAAATAGCTAAACTATGAAAACGTATTTACTAGAGAAACACTTTTTAGTTCTTGTAATAATTTTCTCTCAAACAAAATGAAGGTAAATATATACCAATAAATCAATACAGCTATATTTTAGAAAATGAAATGAAATCTTTGAGTTTTACGTCCCACGCTTATGCCGGTTAGGCTGAAGGAGACGGTGATTATGAGAAATGAATGAAATGGTGGAATGAAGAAAGTGGGAGGAAACGGGAGAACCCCGAGAATATCCACGCACACGGCGTTTATCGACCACAAAGTTCACTTGGCGGGAGCAGGGTTTGAACCCGAGACCCCATGCACCAGGGGTGAACGCTCTACCACTGACCCACCGCGGCTCCAGCTATATTTTAGAAATACAATAGGCACTGATTTTTCGAAGACTGCTCTAATACATAGGAACAATCAAATTTGTAAATAGAGAGTTTTCTTTTTAAATAAAACAAACTGAATTGCTTAAACTGCGCTATATCGATTGGTTTCAGCATCTGATTTTTTAAAAATAAATAATTAGCAGCACGAAAAATTCCTATATTATCTTCGAAAATAGACCTACATGTTAATTGCTTTACTGGCTTTATACATTTTTTTTTTTGAAAAAGTGATTGTAGGGGAAGATGGGGCTAGTTGCAACAATTTTCAGGTCTGTTTTTTTACTCGAAAATTATTATAGATATAAAAACTATATTGAGTGTACTAAAAGGTACATGCCTCAACTACATACCAAAAAAAGAGAAGTGCAAAACATCGAACGGCAGTTTTGGTAGCATCCACTTTTTGAACTAAGTCCGACTGTTGACACTTGCCCCACCCATGGGGTAAATTGCAACATCATCTGGGGTAAGTTGCAACAATCGGACTTGATTCAGAAATTTAATGCTATCAAATCTACAGCTTGAACATCGCTTCACTCATTTTCACTGTGGCAGTCAATGTCTATAATCTATACAGATGTAGTACGGATTTCTCTCGGAACACGACCAATGAGACCACTTCTCACAACATAAACACTGTACCCAGTCTTCTTCTGTATCCTGTTCTTCGTACGGTTCTTCAGAAACCAAACAGACGACTTGAGAATAAATTCTTCTCAGCTGATGATTTTACGTTTTCGGTTGCTTTTAGATGCTTCTTTTTCATTTCGAAAGTACTTTTTTGTAGAGTGTCTGTGAGAATAGCACATCTCTTCCTTTTCCGAGCTGTCAGTTTTCTAGTTCCAGATTTTGGATAGAACCATACATGTTCAGGAGATCATCTGAAGGATTCTACACTATCTTCTTAGATGCATTTGCAGGTGATCCATGAAGCTCACTTTGACCTGCAGTCTGAAGTTCTAACTGAGAAGATGAAAGGAAACAACTACTACTAGGCACTGCAAGCAATAAGCCATCACTGTTGTCCTATAATAATAATAATAATAATAATAATAATAATAATAATAATAATAATAATAATAATAATAATAATAATAATAATAATAATAATAATAATAATAATATGATAGTTTTTACGTCCGAGCCATTTCGGGTACTGTGCATTTGCGGTAATGCTCGGAAAATAGAATAGAAACTGGACCGCACGTTGGGCCGATATTATATTTTTACCCGTATGAATCGGGTTTGCCCGATTGAACCGTATGAATAGGGATGACCTGATAATCCCGTTTTTATGAAAACAAGCTTAGTCTGTCATTATGGTAAATGATGTGTTGTTTCACTTTATTATCATAACACAAATTGTTCTAATTATCATGTACGAACTCATAACGAGTCTATCGGTACAAACGGTCCAAACAGGACAAACACGGGTCAAACGGGTTTATCAGGTCTAAGGATCGAGTATACCAAACGCAATGGGTATCGGGCGGATACAGTTTACCCGAAAAGTTCAAGCACTAATTATAGGTTAAAGTCAATACTTAAGAGCTCTAATTGTTTGCATTCACTTTTTTCTTTCTTTTTTTAGGTAGCCGACCAACGAACTTGAGGATACATAAATATAAATGCTCAAATCTAAATTATTGTATTATATCATTGCAATGAGCATCAACGTGATTTACTATTAGGAGTTAGCGTGATGCACTAATGTTAGTCTTATAAATGTTGTTGTTATTATTATTATTATTATTATTATTATTATTATTATTATTATTTGTTTATGCCCTTCATGCAACTTAGAATCAATCTCACATAAAGTACTATATCAGACCTGATTGAACATTATTTTGAAAATTCTCATATAAATAGATAAAATTAACAATTGGAACTTAACACTTCAAGAGTTCAAAACATGTCCTCGTTTTCGTTTTCCTCAGTTTCTGAGGACGATTGAACTATCTCGATGACAACATGATCTTTGTCTCCAACAAAAATATTTTGCAAGACACGGTAACTTTGTTCAATGTCCTGGGAAAACATTATTATTATTATTATTATTATTATTATTATTATTATTATTATTATTATTATTATTATTATTATTATTATTATTATTATTATTATTATTATTATTCGACAGGCCATCTGTCTATAATGACAATTTAAAACTTTATTTTTAAAGAAAGAAATGATTAAAAAGCATTCTATTAAGTATCTAAATCTCATATGTATTAATGTATGCAGGTTAATATCTGAGTAATAAAGCTATCATTATTAATTTCCTGTGTATAGTATCCTAATTTGTAGTTTGTCCAGTTTTTATATACGTGACGAATCACATTAGAAAGAAACTGATCAATTATATAATGACCTCTATAACTATATCTTAAAGTTAGAAATAATATACTTACAAGCAGAGCACATAAACAGGCAGAATCTTTATTAAGCCTATTACTAATATTACATATTAATATTAGCAATAATAATAATGATAACTAAATTCATGGCGCAACAGCCTTTAGAAGGCATGGACTTATGGCACTCATTTCTGTGGGGTAATGTGTTTAGAGGTCTGCACGGGCTCGGGCTACTATGATAACCGTAATGGGGTTAGCCATACTGAGAGCTTTATACAGTTCTACCTGAGTTAGAGCGGCAACGCCGGAATCTGGTTACAATGAAGGATTTATGGTAGGGACAAGTAAACCCTTAGATCTTTACTATATATATATATATATATATATATATATATATATATATATATATATATATATATATATATATAGATAGATAGATAGATAGATAGATAGATAGATAGATAGATAGACAAAGATAGATAGATAGATAGATAGATAGATAGATAGATAGATAGATAGATAGATAGATAGATAGATAGATAGATAGATAGATAGATAGATAGATAGATAGATATCGAGTGTTGCAAAATAAGTGTTACAACTCTTGAGAGGTGACTCCTGCCACTGAGACAAGAAAAAAAGTTCTGTTGAACTTTCGGCTATCGGACATAGTTTCGGATCTACAAAGCGTGGAAAAATGAGTTTCGGACGCCAATAGTTCGGAAACTAACCAACATAAAGAGGGCGGGTAAAAAATTCACTGAAGAAGTCATACCTGCTCCATTGAATTTTGCATGTTTCACAATCCTACCATGCACGCGCAAGGGTTCCCCAAAGGAACGTAGGGAGTCCCGGATAATCTTCCAAGTGAAACTTGGTCTAAATGGATATGAATTGATAGGCTTGTACCAGGTAACAATAATTCGTTTGTATTAAGTCGATATCTGGAACAAATATAAAATGGCGGACACCATGCCCGTTGTGTGTGGTTGCATAATCACCAGGTATGGATGCCGGACAACAGTGATGTTCTGAGTATTAAGTATAGCGAATTTGTACTCAAATGCTCTAGAAAGACATCTGCAGTGTCGGTAGAGCATAACAGTGAAGCAGGGTGATTCAAATGTGTGGAAACACTTTACGAAAAATCCCCAGAATGCACTCATACTCAGTAAACGTGAGTTCAAATCGTCGGAAATGTAAGGATTAGCGTCAAGAACATGAAAGCCATTGCCAATTCATCAATAATATTCCCTCAAACTGATGCAATGTGATGTGCACGGTTGCATACCAATAAGGATGCGATAACTGAAGCCAAGTTACTTTACATATATATGATTGTTATTAGTAAGAAGATAAATAAGAAAATAATCAGGCAGTATATTATAAGGAAAGAACATTAATGATCATAACGAAGGATTAGGTATAGAATGCACGATACGTATGATATAGTAATGGGCGTGAATGATGTGGCGAGATGCATACACAGGACAACACGTGGGTGATATTAGTTAGACAAATGAGCTTATCTTTAGCCTAGAGGCTGCTCTATTCAATGATGTATAACGACTTATCAAAAAGATAGTCGTAAACCTGGTTCGTTTGCTGAGATAAAAATCCGAAGTGGTAGTAATTCTTTGACATTAAAAATATTAACTTCGATCTTTAAATACCATTAATCTCACCTTTTTAATAAAACTGACAACGTCTATAAACGATGTTAAACTGGTTTATTATTTGATATAATTTATAGTATCCTTTTCTTAAAACTGTTAAGTACACAAATTCACTGACTAGGTAACCATAAAACATGTCCATATCAACAACTATCCCATAATAATCACTTACATATATTAAAAACATTCTTCTTTTGTTAATATGAAATGAACATTCTACTAAGTATAGTGCACATGTATGAGTACTTTCTGCCCAAGGTACAGGTAAATATTACACAAACCAAAGTATTTTGTTGTATAAAATGTCGCTCGACAAAGGGACTGAATATAAAAGTCATGAGTAGGCTTGGCTTTTATCTTCAAGAACCACTGGTCCGTTTACATTAGTGTTCGTTACATTACATATGCCCACCATATTTTAATCGCACCTTGTATATCTATTCATTATATTTCCCGTATACATATACATATAAATATATTCATAACAATTCTTTCATTTCATCAATATTTATCTTTAATTACATTAATTATATATTTATTTCATTATTATCCACTATATTATTAATATATTTCCTTATTAAAATATCGTCGCTTATTTAATTAATCGTCGGAGAGTGCGATTTCAAAAAATGTAAAGGACAAACGTGGGTTACAAATAAGATTAATCTTTTCGGGCGCATTAAATAACAAATAAGTCAGATGTTGCATTTAAAGGTATACATAGTGGCACTAAGATGTTATAATAAAGAAGAATCTTATTTAAGGTAGTCGTTGAATAATTGGTTTTATATAATGGATCTTATTATTAACATAATCTTCGACAATTAAATTTTCAACACAAATCAATCTAATATAAATAATCTTTGCCTTTAATTAATTATAAATCGAATTATGATTCTTCACATTAACAAGAAAGAATAAAAATCATTTGAAAATTAATTTTCCAGTCTACCTAAAACTCTATTTAAGCATTTCAAGTATTTTTAAAAATCGTTTTCATTATTGATATTAACACATAAACTTAAAAAATGAAAATTTACAAGAATCTATAACTAACATGAATTTAACCTAATTTCAGTAACGGTAATCAGGTTACGTTCGTACTTGCATACGGTTCTAATAGAGTACACTGTATTGCGCTATCATAATTAGGTTCTACATTGTGTTGTACATGTCCCTCATCGTGATTCCGATTTTGATATGGAGTGCCATCTCTTGATCTCCAATTACGTCTATTCACGTAGTTCGCTGCATTTCTGGAATTTCGCTCAGTACTTCGATTATTTTTATATCTATTGCGGTTGAGTGATCTGACATCATAATTACCATGATTAGTTAGGTTAGGCGGATTCTCTACATAAACTTGTCTATTTTGTTCATTCGGATTGCTAGAGTATACTCGGCTTGGGTTAGTTTCCGTAGTATTCACACTTCGGATATTTAAATTCCGAACAGGCACCAAATGATCTGAATTATTCTTATTTTTACCTATTCCTGATTGTGGATTCATGGCATGGTATTGAGTTTCGTAGCATTGGACAAGCATCAATGAATGGCTGAAACTCATACACTGTGTGGAAAATAAGATCTGTTGCAATTTAAATGGAAGCAAATTTCGAATCGATGCTATTATTCTCGATTCCGATTGCAAAGGATTAACGACCTTTAATTCGTTGTAGACATTTACAACAAATTCTACAAGAGATTTGTGCAATCGAGGATTGAAGTGTTGATTTCTAAGGGTGGCATCTCTATTTGCCAGCAAAAAGTCATTTTCATAATTTGCGATCAATGCCGCTTTGAATTCCTCATATGTACTAATGTGATCACGTATTGCTTTAAACCATAAGGAACAAGGTGGGAGTAATACATGGGGTATTAATTTCATATATTGTGATCGTTCGATACACATTATATTGCATTCGTCTTGGAATTTCTCTAAGAAAGAAGTAGCATTCTCATTACACTTACCACTGAATTTGCTCATAGCTCGGATTTCACTCATCTTAACACTTAATTTTACCTTCTTTTTCTCATTCCTTGTTCTTGTTGAGTGATAGTTCCTATCCGTGACGTGCTGTGTCGTGACACCATCTATGTTTCGCTCATCAGTGCTTTTCGGACAACTTTCTTCTAGTATAATATCTTCATCAGACCCCGGCGAAGGCGAGTTCATCTCTGGTGAGTGGGGCAACTCAAAGCGATCACTACCCAAGTTATTACGGTAAATGTTGTCTTTAGCCTGTAACGTTCTAATCTCTTCCTGAATAGTAGCTAACAACTGTGTATTTACACGTATGTTATTAGAGTTGTTGCTGACCTGGATCTTTTGCTGTTTAATGGAAGATTCTATTACTTCTAAATCTTTTTTTACAGCACAGATTTCTTGATTTTGGTGATCATGCTTTTCCTGACAATCATCGGATATCTTTTTTAACTTTTCCTCGAACTGTGAGGATATGTCGTTCACCACCTGGACAATTGTTTGTTTCGTTTTATCTGATTTCTGTTCTATCCGTTCTATCCGTCTACTTAATTCTTCATATTGCTTGTTAGCTTCGTCAAACTTCAGTTCTATCTTCTGTTCCATGGTCTTGTTAGATTCGTTGAACTTCTGTTCCATGGTCTGGTTAGATTCGTTGAATTTCTGTTCCATGGTCTGGTTAGATTCGTTGAATTTCTGTTCCATGGTCTGCTTTAATTCTTCATTTTGTTTGTTAGCTTCGTTGAACTTCTGTTCCATGGTCTGCTTTAATTCTTCATTTTGTTTGTTTATCTCGGTAGACATCTGCATTAATTGTCGCTGTAAAGCTAACAAGATATCTTCCGATGTCAATCCTGGTGTTACACTAGTCTCATCGCTGTCACTAGTATTTGATTCCTGCTGCATTGTTTCGTTGACCATTTTTCTTATGATTACTTTACCACTTCGCAATATGGTTAAGTTCGTATTCATTAAATGTAGTATAAAAGTAAATTCAATCTTACTCTTCTTCGGGAACTGAATTTACAAAGTCCCGGGTTTCGGCAAACCAAATTTTTATAACGACTTATCAAAAAGATAGTCGTAAACCTGGTTCGTTTGCTGAGATAAAAATCCGAAGTGGTAGTAATTCTTTGACATTAAAAATATTAACTTCGATCTTTAAATACCATTAATCTCACCTTTTTAATAAAACTGACAACGTCTATAAACGATGTTAAACTGGTTTATTATTTGATATAATTTATAGTATCCTTTTCTTAAAACTGTTAAGTACACAAATTCACTGACTAGGTAACCATAAAACATGTCCATATCAACAACTATCCCATAATAATCACTTACATATATTAAAAACATTCTTCTTTTGTTAATATGAAATGAACATTCTACTAAGTATAGTGCACATGTATGAGTACTTTCTGCCCAAGGTACAGGTAAATATTACACAAACCAAAGTATTTTGTTGTAGATGAAAATGAATGAGTCCCATGTTAGTAAATAATGGTAATCACTGTGCTGGAAATGATGGGTGAATGAGAGGAAGATGTTCATGAATGACGTAATCGGCGATGATAAGTAAAGAGGGATCTAACGGTGGTAGATTATAGGAGCGAAAGTGGAGAATGATAGTAACGGTGAGGTGTTGGGTGAAGTGCTAAATAACGCATTGTATCCTGAAGTAAAGGATGTCGGTTTTCGAAACGTCTGGTGATATATGTTAGCCGAAGTTTTCCAAGAAAGTATTGTAAGGTCGGAAAGGTAATTTGGCGGAGTGAGAAATTAAAACAGTTATCGTGGAATATGAAAAGAACACGAGAAGCTGACTTCCAATACGAGGCCGAAACGTGTAAGTAGCCAGTAATGAAATTTAATGCATAAATGATATATTTACTCTTAAAACAATTCTAAGCGATATAGCCCAAGGCTTATCCTATGTCTGACGTGTTATTTCAAATCATTTTGCTAATATGATAATCTTTGTAAGTCAAACAAAATATCTATTATTATTTTAAACTCTGTTAAACTAACCTTTGTGACACACAGAGTTTGACCCTGGTTTAGCAGATACACAGTAGTGGCCAACAGATTCCCTTTTGTTGTATGTATACCTTATGTAAATAAACTATCATCATCATTATATATTTTCTCTCTTATTCCATTTTGCAATTGTTAAATAAGATTAACAAAAGGTTGTAAGAACTAATAGCGTTATATTAACAAAGGTTCACCAAGTAGTTTATAAAATAATATCGTCCTTATTTGTAATGGAATTGCAGGGGCTTATCGCCCAGCCTTGTTAGGAAGAAGAAGCATATACAGTTTATTGCATTGCAGATAGCATACCCTACAGGGAAATAAAATCATAGGTCACACTCTATCACTGTACTACCAAACCAAACTAGTAATATTCCAAGACAAGAACCATTGTCTTCTTCTAAAAATAACACTAGACTAGTAAGTGATAACACAATACGTGTACAGAAACCAATACATAGTCATTCAGGGTATAGCCAGCAAGTTTTTCTAGAGGGCCTTCATTTTTACAAACTAAAAACAAATCAAAAGTTTCTTTCAAGATTATGAAAGAATTAATAACACATAGATACATATGTATTTCAGAAGTACATATTATTATTATTATTATTATTATTATTATTATTATTATTATTATATTATTATTATTATTATTGTTATTATTATTATTGTTATTAATATTTAGTAGTAGTAGTAGTAGTAGTAGTAGAAGTAGTATATTTCATATATGCTACATTTCTGAGACTTGAGTCTTGATAGTACGTGAAGTTTAAATCAAAGGTTATGTTACGGACGGCAAATGATGGCTTAACACCAAAAACATATTCTGGCCGGGACCGGAGGTTAGTCTGTTTTATGTTTATTAAACGTGTTTAATAATTACAGCAAATGAAATATGTTTATAATAGAATGTGAAAGAATACAGTTTTAAAAGAATTAAACTACGTCAACATGTTAAAATAATTAAAAGAACCTAATTAATCAGCCACTTTGTACTCTCGTTTACTTAACTGGATGAACCGAGGCCTAAAGGAAAAAGAGTTTTCTGCCCAAATCTCATAAGCAGTTGGATATTTTAATATTATAGAAACTGACCCTCCTTTCGCTTAGAAGTGTAATTTTCAAGACGCTGAAACATATAGTATTTTATTACTTTTAGTTAAAAGTTCAAATGCCGAGTTTCACGCATCTAGCTTAAACAAATCCTTCCTTAATTTATTTACATATTTTCTGAGTAAGTAATGGGGAAATCGAACATAAAAAAATGTGCTCCCTTTGCTCTTTCCCTTTTATGTGTTCAATTTTCAATTTTCACTTTTTTTTTTAATAGGAAAGCTTATATGCCAAGTTTTATTTTACTAGCTTTAGAAACTTGCGAGATACACTACCCTTTAAAAAAATCTTACCCCACCCTTTTTACGATACTTATTTCCAAAAATTCTTTCTTATGTACTGCTTTCATAAGAAAATTATATTTTATAACTAAAATTTATCGACTCTACTTGTAGTAGTATGCCCAAAAATCACTCATCTTTACTCTTTTTTATGAGTACAGAAGATAAATACAGTCAAACAAATGGACTTCCATGAACAGTTTCCGATTTCTTATAACTAACTTATTCGTACATTTCCCACAAGCTGTGGTTTTAAATTTACGCTCTGTCAAGGTCCAGGTTTCAAAAAGGAAGTAACTGGAAATACAATAATATTATGTATTTATGTACATGTGTAATATGTATAAATTTATTGTCTTATTGAAGCTTTCGTAATCTGAAAATAAACTTTTGATTTGCTTTTAATATATAAAAATCAAGCTCCCCTAGAAAAAATTGCAGGCTACACCCCTAAATGACTAAGTAGTAATTTCTGCAAAAATGGCACAGGACCTAAAATTTAGGTCTAGTGCCTATATTTTTAGGACTTGTGCCGTTTAGAACTTATGAATGTCACCCAATGTATTGCATAGTAAATGTTCTTTGTTCAATTTTAAATCTACTGCGTTCTTTATGTATACCGTTGGTATTTAATGTTCACTCGTGAAATGTCTAGTGAGCTTTTGTCTTAATTAAGTAAACTTTGGTGGATTTTTGTCTTACTCTTAATAAAATTCGCTCCACACAGTATATATTGAAATTCTGAATGTTTTCTTGCTTTCAGAAGTCTGGTAAAATATGCTTTTTAAACATTTTTTCAATTTTTTATTTATTTATTTTTGTTTTAGGAATTTGTCTTGGGATTCTCGTATCTCCATTCGAAAGAAACGAATTTCTTAACTAATTATGTAATTAATTCTTAGAATGAAATAAGTTGTATTATGTAATTCACGTATAAGTGCAGAACAGATAGTGATAATAATAATCTTAGTAGTACAAATATAGCTGTTATTGTTGGAATTAGCTACGTTCGTGACATTATTGCCAACTAGTTGCTGCATCGTCGCAATTTCGTGGGGTGGTGGCGAATTTCAGAACTAAAGCAAGTGAATGAAAAAGGCACAAGACCTAAACGGCACAAGTCCTAAAAGGCAGAAGTCCTAAACGCCAGAAGTCCTAAAAATCATATCGCGGCACAAGTCCTAAACGGCAGAAATTCTAAAAATCATACCGTGCCACAAGTCCTAAACTGCAGAAGTACTAAAATTCAGGTCTAGTGCCTATATTTTTAGGAGTTCTGCCGTTTAGGACTTCTGGATGACACCCGACACATCATGCTGCCTCAGTGATGGTTTGGTGGGGAGTGAGCTACTCAAGCACAACCAAGCTGTATTTTTGCGAACAAGGTGTTAAAACATCTGCCAAGGTATACCAGAACACAGTGCTAACACCTATAGTGTAACCACTATCTGCTACCATGTTCCCTGGAGAAAGGTGGACCTTCCAACAGGATTCCGCTCCAGGCCACACAGCGAAACCAACTTAGGACTGGCTGGCGCGGAACGTCCCTCACTTCATTTCTACCACTGATTGGCCTTCTAGCAGCCCGGATCTTAACCCGTTGGACTACAAACTTTGGGCAGTACTTCAGGCAAAGGTCTGCCATAAACGGCATCCATCTGTCGACAGTCAGAAACAATCTTGGCCCGAGCAGTGAACAATTTTCCCATGGACAGTTTTGGGTAAGTTACATGTAAAAATGTAACGCGTTACAAGTTACTTTACTTTTTCCTAAAATGTAACGCGTTACTTGCCCCCAAAAAGTAACTGTTACTTTACTTCGAAAGTAACGCGTTACTTTTAGGTCTGAAACTTAGAATATGTGAACAAATGTTATCACTTCAATTTTCCGTACTACTATTACTATCGCTTTTATTATTATTATTATTATTATTATTATTATTATTATTATTATTATTATTATTATTATTATTATTATTATTATTATTATTATTATTATTGCCCTTTCTGAATTGCTTTATGTAAATGCAAGGACACATTTTTACTTGACAGCTATAAGTTATGAATATTTTCATATAAGGTAACATTGGCTAAAATGCCATACTGCGTTACTCGTAGGGATGGGCTAGGGTAACCAGACGTACTGATTTTCGCAGTACAGTACTGTTTTTCAAAGAGCTGTCCTGCGTGTTGCGAAGATGTCTAGGAAATCGAGAAATATCCTTCTTCTTTAAAATGTCCTGCGAAATGTCCAGAGTTAATTTATTTGCAATATCTTAATGTTTCATTCTTTATTCACAATATTTTGAATCAAACACACTCTTTTCCTGAATGATGAACCGCTGTGTTTTTAAACACTCCTCAGAAGACTAGGGATGGAGAACAATCAACAAACCATTTTTTACAATACATCGCTTTTACTGAGAAGGCCTTGTTGAGATATCGGTAAAGTAGGAAAGGTTTCTTATTGAACTTATGACAGTGATGCTAACCAAGTTAAATAGAAGTTCCTTTGTGCCGGTCTAAATTTTCTTTCATTTCTTAAAATAATACCACGCTTCGAAATTTATTATTATTATTATTATTATTATTATTATTATTATTATTTAGCCCAACACGAACTTTGACTGTACGTTCATAAAATAAACCAATTTGTTATTCATCAAAGCATTTGGAGTTGTGTTTAATTCCTTTAATAATTTTGTTCAGTGCTTCTTCTTAACAAAAATGTTCATTAACTTAAGGTTAACATTAATTGAAATAATGATATGCGTATTGCCGACGCAGTAAGATATCATATACAGTACTATTATACTTGTGTCCTACTTTTCGATTGTTAGAATGTGGTCATCCTACGATGGGCACGAGTGAGTACGAGCGAGTATTCTTTGAAACTCGATTCGACTAAAAACAGACATCTTTGAACGCGATTCGAAAAATTTCCTCCAACTCGACTCGAATTCGGGTCGAGTCGAACCAAATCTGGTTTGTAGTTTCGAGTATTCTCTTCAAGTATCTTGCATAGACAATATAGGTTATCAATGATACTAGTACTACTACTAGTACAACTTTTATTATTATTATTAATAATAATAAATAATAATTATAATTATAATTATAACAACACTGTGTTTAAACATGAAAGAAACGCGGTCTGTGTTTGAATACTAAAAAACTAGTTGATTGCTAACCTCGGTAGTCGTGAATTCTAGGAGTCAAGGATATTGTTCACGAGCTTGTGAATTTGGGTTGAGGGTTTAGGTTGAGTATTCGGGCTCGAGCCAAACATTGTTAAAAGTTATAGGGCACTGGCCAAATATCTTCAAAACTGTTTGGCCCGGGTTTACAATTGTAAACAACTTGAGCAGCTGGGCTCACAGCTCACTCACTATGGACCCGAACCGAGAAGTGAGCCGAGCCAACAGCTCACCGAACCGTGTCAGCAAGAGCCTTCGGCCCAGATGAGCCGAACCGAGCAGATGGTTCATCCAACCAAGCCAGCTCGAGCCGATGGTTCACCCCAAGCGAGCCGGCTCGAGCCATCGGCTCAGTTATTACTTCCCAACTGAGCTTCTTATTAAAAAAGTCTCTTGTGGTCTCGATATCGAGACGAGAAGACATGCGAGCATGTTTCCTCTAGTGAGCAACATTAAAAGTATTCCATATTACTACTTAGCTTACATTTCTCATGGCTTTCGCTTTCTAGTGGAATCAGGCCATGATTTCAAAACGAGTTAAAACGTAATAATAATAATAATAATAATAATAATAATAATAATAATAATAATAATAATAATAATAATAATAATAATAATAATAATAATAATAATAATAATAAATATAAGTATTCCATACATATAGAAATGCTTTTGACCAAGCACACAAGAAATTATATTTTGTCCATTTAGCACTATCATTCTTTTGTCACTCACAATTATTAATATTCATATAGTAAATATCTTATAATTCTTATATTTTAAAATCAATTGACAGGTCTCTGATTGCTTTTATGAGAAATAAATATTTGGTTTTATAGATACTACGCAGTGGGGATGATCGTGCGTCATTTCGGTCCTATGCCGTTTCGGTCCTGCGCCGTGTCGATCCTGTGCCGTGTCGATCCTGTGCCGTTTCGTTCCTATGCCGTGTCGATCCTGTGCCGTTTCGGTCCTATGCCGTGTCGATCCTGTGCCGTTTCGGTCCTATGCCGTGTCGGCTCTATGCCGTTTCGATCGTACGTATTCTATGCATATAACTTGCACAGGCATAGAATCGACAGGAGTTTATAATTTGTAAGAGCAAAGATTAAACAGATAATAAAAATATTATTTTTTTAGGCACATGATTAAAAGTTAAATTATTTCAGAGCAGCGGCGTGAGAGCAAAACGGCACAGGATCGACACGGCACAGGACCGAAACAGGTTTCTGAGCTGAATTGTCGGTCGTATGCCGTGTCGATCCTGTGCCGTGTCGATCCTGTGCCGCATCCCCGAAAAATATGATGCAGTGAATATGACACGAGATAGAAACAGGTGGAGAACAGCGATTCGAAAAGCCGATCCCAGCTATCTGGGAAAAAGGATTTGACTTGATTTTGATTTTCAGTTTAGCGTCCCTTTCACCAGCGAGGCTATATGAGACGTGAAAATGAAAAATGAAATTTTTGAGTTTTACGTCCTACGGTTATGCCGGCTAGGCTAAAGGAGACGGTGATGATGAGAAATGAATTAATTGGTGGAATGAAGAAAGTGGGAGGAAACGGGAGAACCCCGAGGAAACCCACGCACACGGTGTTCGTCCACCACAAAGTTCACTTGGCGGGAGCTGGGTTTGAACCAGGGACCCCCTGCACCAGAGGTGACATATCAGACGTGGACCTACAACTTAACGTGAAATTTAAATGTCATGATAGTTTCTGAAAACTAAATATTGTCTTATATAATTTTGTGTATGTGTTGTATTAATAAAACAAAACTGCCAAGCATTAACTATATGTTAATATTACACAGTATTAATTTGCAACAGTATTCACAGTAATGAATGTTGATATTTAATACTAAACCTTAATTTATGATAATAATAATAATAATAATAATAATAATAATAATAATAATAATAATAATAATAATAATAATAAACTAACTCTATGGCCTATGGAACCCGGAGGTTCAATGCCGCGTTCACAAAAGCTCTCCACTGACTTCTATCCTTAGCTTACTGCATCCAGTTTCTACTCTGTATTCCAATCTCTGCGAAATCCATCTTAATATTGTCCTCCCATCTCGCCTAGGTCTTCCTAATGGTCGTTTCCCGATTGGTCTTCCAGTCAAGACTTTGAAAGCGTCTCTACTTTCTTCCATTCTAGCTACATGACCCGCCCATCTAAGCCTCCTAGACTTGACGACCCTAACAATGTTGGGTAAACCATATAAATTATGTAGTTCCTCGTTATGAAGTTTCCGCCATTCCCCATTCTCGTTCCTCTTGGGTCCGAATATTCGTCTCAGGATCTTGTTCTCAAATACTTTCAGTCTATGTTCTTCCCTCAGAGTAAGTGACCATGTTTCGCAGCCATACAGAACAACAGGCATGATTATCGTTCTGTATATTTTAAGTTTCAAATTCCTCGACAGAATTCGCGACGACAAGAGATTTTGAACCGAATAGTAACACGAATTCCCTGCTTTTAGTCGACATTTAATTTATCCGTGAATATGATTTTCCTTTGTTAATATTGATCCTAGATATTTGAAACTATCCACTTTATCGAAAGTATTATTTAATATTTTAACGCATCCATAATTTGCTGTATTCCGGTCCCGACGTACTTCCATGTACTTAGTTTTCTCTGCATTTACTTCTAAACCCATGTCCCTGCAAGCGTTTAATATGATCTCTGCATTTCTTTCTATTGTTCTCCTATCATCTCCTATTAAATTTACATCATCAGCATATGCCATAACCTGGTGAATACCATTCAACTGTAGGCCCTGGTTGCTATCTTTGATTTTCCCTATTAGCGTATTCCAGAACGAAGTTAAATAATAATGGCGACAACGCATCTCCTTGTTTCAGGCCATTTTCGACGTGAAAGCTCGTGGACAAAAATTTTCCTACCAGGACTTTACTTTGGGATTCATTTAAACATATCTTAATTAATCTAATTAGCTTTCTCGGTATTCCAAGTTCTGCAAGAACGTTGTATAATGTTTCTCTCCTAACAGAGTCGTACGCCTTTCTAAAATCAATAAATAGTTGATGTACCGGGGTATTGTATTCCCACTTTTTTTCGAGTATTTGGCGAATGGTAAATATTTGGTCGATAGTTGATCGATTTCGTCTAAATCCGCACTGATAATCTCCAATAATTTCATCTGCGTATGGGGTCAGTCTTGCTAACAAAATATTTGAAAGGATTTTATAGGATGTTGACAGAAGAGAAATGCCTCGATAATTATTACTAGAGACCGGATGTTTAGGCACTAAAAACCAGCAAAATAGGCAGGCAAATAGGCACTTAAAATTTAAAAAATAGGCAGTAAAATAGGCACTAAAATGTAACTCGAAATAATGAAGATAAATACTCAATACCATTGAAAAATAGATTCAAATCATAGATAATGTTCAAAGAATATAGAAACAAAGAATATCTTCTCTTACTGTATATACAAAAACGAGGCATGTTATGCATTCTACGTACTGGGTGAATCTGAAAGATGTGATTCGTGACGTGATACTTCGGGAGGTGATTCGTGACATGAAAAGAAGACGAAAAGTTCTGTTGCATGTTGTCGAATTCTGCGTCGTGTTCGAGTAACAGGAGTACCAACTTGGAATCGAAAATCGAATCCTGACAATTGGAACGGGACATAAAGTTGCTCATATACTTCAGGAGATGATTCGTGACATTCAAGAGGACTTTTATCTTCTTTTCATGTCATGAATCACCTCCCGAAGTATGTGAACATCTTTGAAGTTCATCATGTATATATATATTGTAACGTACGACGAGCTTGTGTTTACAAACACATAATATAAGTAAATATGTGTTCATTATATTACATAAATTATATATTTTCCCAATGAAGGCTTATTTTGAAGAAAATGCATAGAATAGGCAATATTAGGCAGTAAAGCAATTATTTAGGCAGTAAAGGTCGAAATAGGCAAAATAGGCAAAATAAAATTCGCTTAAATCGAAACTATAACGCCCCATATAAACTTTAAAACGTTGTTTTTGATCATATCTTTAATATTAAAGAATAGGCATTTTGCCTAACATCCGGTCTCTAATTATTACAGTCAGTTTTGTCGCCTTTCTTGTGGATTGGAACAATGATTGATTCTTTCCACTCTTGTGGCAATTCTTCCTTGTTCCAGATAAGGAGAATGAGTTTGTGTATCTTGTTCCACAATTTTTCGCCTCCAGCTAAAATTAACTCAGCCGGAATTTCATCTACACCCGAAGATTTGTATTTCTTTAATTTCTTTATAGCGGTTTCTACTTCTATTCGGTTGGGTTCTGGAATATACGGTTCTGCGGTGTGTATATCCTTTTCTCAACGCACACTAGTTTTTGGTTGCGTGTTAAGCAAATCATCAAAGAAATCTTTCCATCTATTTAAGATGCTATCCGTGTCAGTGAGAACTGTACCGTCAGATTTCTTTAATATATAAGCACGAGGTTGATAGCCTTTCTTAAATTCGTTGATTCCCTTATACATGTCCCGTATGTTTTTATTTTTACTATTATCTTCAAGTTCCTTAATTTTAGCTTTCAGAAAATCGCGTTTCTTTGTTCTAAAAGTTTTGGAAGTTTCCCGCCTGATATCTGCGAAATTTTGTGTAGTCATTTCATTCGGATTTTGTAGCCAGCGTAATTTTACCTGTTTTCTCTTCTCTGCCAGTTTTATGCATTCCTGGTCGAACCATGGTTTGTTCCTACGTGTTTCCGCGTGTCCCAATTTTTCTTTTGCTGAAATTTTAATGCTATCTCTAATTTCAATCCAGGTATCCTCAACGCTAGTGCACTCCGAATCTTCTAAAGCCGAGAACCTATTCGAAACTTCAATCTGGTATTCCTCTCTTACCTGGCTCTCTTCTAATTTCTTTAAATTGAATCTCTCCGTTTTCGGACACTGAATATTACCTTTATTCAACGATAATCTCTCTCGTATTATCGCTGCTACTAGGTAGTGGTCAGTGTCACAATCAGCCCCTCTAAACGACCGGACATCAATTATGCTAGATTGCCTTCTTCTATCTACTAAAACGTGATCAATTTGATTATGTGTTTTCCCGTCTGGTGATGTCCAAGTGTATTTATGAACGTCGCGATGTGGGAATTTTGTACTCTTCACGATTAGGTTTTTGGATGTTGCAAAGTTCACGAGTCTAACACCGTTGTCATTACTTTCCTTATGCAGACTTTCGTTCCCTATAATCGGTTTGAAAATATCCTCTCGTCCTACCTTCGCATTGAAATTCCCTAATAGAATTTTCATATGGTATCGCGGAAGTTGGTCAAATATCGGGTCTAGGTCAAAACCCCCACAGCCAAAACCCCCACACTCAAGAAATGTCAAAACGCCCACACGATCGGTCATAACCCCCACACAAATGGACAAATCCCCCAAACGCACGAACGGTCAAAACCCCCACAGCCAAAACCCCCACACTCAAGAAATGTCAAAACGCCCACACGATCGGTCATAACCCCCACACAAATGGACAAATCCCCCAAACGCACGAACGGTCAAAACCCCCACAGCCAAAACCCCCACACTCAAGAAATGTCAAAACGCCCACACAAATGGACAAAACTCCCACACATAGCAACGGTCACAATCTCCACATAAATGGACAAAACCCCCACACAAATGGACAAAACCCCCACACAATCGGACAAATCCCCCACACTCTGAAAATACCGTGATTGCACGTCTTTGTTGCGGCTCTTTACGACGCCCACCTTAGTGTTTCTGTCATTACAAAACAGTGCAAGAAGAATAGTTGCAACATCGGTTTAAGTGGAATAAAAAATGTTATTAAAAAGTACAAGGGCAAGACATACAACCAGGATCATTTCAGAGTGTGGGAGATTTGACCGATTGTGTGGGAGTTTTGTCCATTTGTGTGGGGGTTTTGTCCATTTATGTGGGGATTGTGACCGTTGCTATGTGTGGCTGTTTTGTCCGTTTGTGTGGGGGTTTTGACCGATCGTGTGGGCGTTTTGACATTTCTTGAGTGTGGGGGTTTTGGCTGTGGGGGTTTTGACCATTCGTGCGTTTGGGGGATTTGTCCATTTGTGTGGGGGTTATGACCGATCGTGTGGGCGTTTTGACATTTCTTGAGTGTGGGGGTTTTGGCTGTGGGGGTTTTGACCGTTCGTGCGTTTGGGGGATTTGTCCATTTGTGTGGGGGTTATGACCGATCGTGTGGGCGTTTTGACATTTCTTGAGTGTGGGTGTTTTGGCTGTGGGGGTTTTGACCGGTTCCCCAAATATCCGTTCCACTTCTTCATAAAAACTGTCTTTTAATAATAATAATAATAATAATAATAATAATAATAATAATAATAATAATAATAATAATAATAATAATAATAATAATAATAAAATATTCTGTCTGTCAACAAGTTCTGAGGCGTCCGCCCCACATAAACACTGTCCGTGGTCTGAAAAAAGATTAACAATGACACATTCAACCATATCTCACGTTTCCAGTCATCAGCGGTCCATGTTTAATGTTCGCGGCACAATTGGTGTCCATGCTTAAGCATTATTTTCCATTATCAGCTGTTTCACCTGTGCAATCGATGATCCCGCATTTTCATGTCATGTAACTCGCAGCGTATTGCTATTCTCGGCACAGCCTGTGAGAAGTGCTGTTTAAGTTTCTACGTCACTTGCACTACAGTCGTACGACAGTTCTGAGCGAGAATCCGCATTAATGTTCGACAGTACCTATTACTAAGGGTTTTCTTCCGTCCATGTTCCTCTTCACTGATGTGTTTTGCTGTGAGTTTGGATGGTCCTCATGCTCTTGTGCACTGTTCCTCACGGCACATCCAACACGCTGCCACTTTCATTACGCTCGCACCACATAACCGAGCGTCAACAATTTGCGCTCTTTAGATATCAGAGAGAGATCATCCATTTTATACTCTTACCGTCTGCTCAGTTCACTGTACACTACTGTTCTACTAATTCTCACGTAGTGCGACACTTGCCCGGTGCTTCGATTGCAGCCTGACTGTTGTCAATTCAGACATCTGACATGTTTCGAAGTCCAGTTGTTGCTATTGATTTGATAAGTACCTATCTTAGAGCTAGAATTTTATGATGCCACTTTAATTCGAGGGCGTATCTTAAGTAGGATGACGGGCTTTAAAATTTCAGTCAAAAATAGAGTATTTCATGAACTCTTGAATTTAGGACACGATAAAACTGTAAATAAATTCTCGATTAAAAATAAGCTAAAATGTGTTTTCAGCTTTTCCAAATTATGCTTTTAAGGGAGAAATGGACAATTTATATAATTCTTTTTGCCACATTGAAATATACGTTGTCTGTTGTTTGTAAGCACATCACAGAAAAATGGTTGACCCTTTAAAATGAATTCTGGAACATAGTTATCACTAGACTTCAGATTTTTGCATATGTGCATGTTTTTTTTTCCTGACTTGATATTGATATGCTCTTTAAACAGAAATTCTTTTCACGTGTTTTGGATAAAAGATCAGTTTTATAGTGCATATATTTGCATATTTCGGAGGTTAGTTCATGTTTATGTTGTTACTGCATATAAATGTATATTTAAATGAACGACCAAACTGATAATTTTTAACTTCCAATAACTTTTCTCATAAATGGAATTTAAAGTTTCTAATATAAATAGACTCAAGATCTTTAAATGGTTCATTGTTGTCGGTTTAGAATATCTTCCAAGATCATGTGAAGGGAGAATAAGAAAGGGGTGAGTAATTCATCCTCCTGTCAATGAAGCATGACTGTCTCCTTCCTGGAAGAAGATATAAATAACGGTGTAAAATCACCTACAACAAAATCTCCACATCACCCATCTCGGAAGTTAAAGTTGCTACTGTTGTGAGTGTGTGGATCTGAAATTGTGTGGTCCAGTGGCAGTATAAGAATACCAAAAGAAAAATCTGGGTCCATTTAGTTGTAGTGCAACATCTTCAAATTTGAATTTTAACTAGCTAAGAATTTTGTCCAATTTTTGTCTATTTTTGTCCACCTAAGAAAAAAATCGAATTTTAATGATGTCAGAATTGTGTCGAATTTTTGAACATTTTTGTACCGCCAAGAATAAATTCTGTACTATTGAACTAAACCAGGGACGGTCATTTAAAAATTTGGCCACTTGGATCACCTGTAGTGAGACATTTTCAAATTCGAATTTCAAATATCTTGGTAGTACAAAAATTTAGAAAAATAGGGAAAATTCTAAGCTAGTTAGAATTCGAATTTAAAAGGTATCGCACTACAGGTGATCGATTTTGCCAAATTTTGAAATGGCCCTCTCTCGTTTATTTGGATAGTATAAAAGTTTTTCTTGGGTGTACAAAAATGAACAAAAATTGGACAAAATTCTGGGCTAGTTAAAGTTCAAATTTGAAAATGTCGGGCTACAGGTGATCGAAGTGGCCGAAATTTTGAAATGACCCTCCTTTGTTAATTTGAATGATACAGTTTTTTTCTTGGGTGCACAAAAATGGACAAAGATGTCGCACTACAACTAAATGGGCCCGAAACATCTTCTAGAAGTTATCTTCTGAAACAATGGATTGAACTCAAGAGACGTTAACAATTCAAGAAGAAAATATATTTTGCAAAGTATATGCTAAACCAGTAATATTTTCAAAGTAAGTAGGCTTGTTTTCAGAAGATGATATTTCTGTTTTGTTCGACAGCAAAAGCTCAAACTTCAGCAGCGCTCTATTGTTTGGCCTTGTTATATTTTCATAGAAGTTTCAAGTCTGGTAAGGAATTATACAACTATGAAACTACCCAGATGTGGCTTTCTTCTCATACTCGACAGAGTTCATCCCAAAGAAATCGTTGAAAAATGTATTTCGGGAAGAAATGAACAACCCTTTTGAAAATTAGCTCTGAATTAATTAAAATATTTGCTTTACAAAATCCAAAACTTGTCTCAGAAATTACTTTCTGAGATAAGTTCCCACGTTTTCCTAGTTTATGAGAGTATTTAAGTATAAACTTGTGTTGCTTCGATACGCATCTCGGTCTCTCGAAACGTAACTTTCCTACTAAGTCTTCTGTTATGTTTTCTATAACTTTACCTTCTTCCCATTCATGCTCCATGTCTCGCTTAAATCACTTTATTTCATTTAAAATATCAATATTATACATTGTAAATTATTCATGTTTGAAACGGACCATGTTACGCTTGAAGAAAATATTCTAGGCTTTACACATAATTGGATCAAAAAGTAACTTCAAGTGGATTGATTTTCTTTTAAACATGAACACAAGATTTTTGAATACAGGTGTTTAATACAGTAAAAACTGCCTTCAACAGGTCCCTTATTAAACGCAAATATTTGACGATCCCATGAATTTAAAGGTAAAAAAAAAAAAAAAAAAAAAGTGTTCAATTCTCTTGATTAGACGGAACCTGTGTTGCGAACAACGGATGTTAAAATATACTTTTTATCGGAAATTTTCAAGTTCCAGAATGCAGCGTTTAGAAAAATTTTAGACATTCTGTGAGAGGTTAGATGTGTGAACTACATTGGCTGTAAAGGTCTTCGTTTACTTGTTACCCTACAAATTTAACCTTTAGTCCATCGCCATATAAGGCCCTAGATACCGAGCGGGTTTTTGAACGAAGTGCAATTTACAGTTATTTCCAAATACCAATAACTCGTTCTCTAGCTGGTCTAGAGACATGGAACAAGGAGCATAATATAGGGGAGACCGGGGCTGGTTGGCGAACTTTTCTTTCTTTCTTTTTTTTTTATGAGCAGATGGTGCACTGCATTGCAATGTAATGGATATGTACGGACAGACCAATGTTCCCTCTATTAAATTCATTTTTTTTTGTTTTGTTTTGTTGCTTACAGTTTTCGAGAAATAAATTTTTCTTTCTTTTAAAATGGAGTACGCCAACCGACCCCTAGTAAGGGGCTGGTTGGCTGATATTGTGGGGCTAGTTGGCATACTTTTTAAATATAGCAAAACACAAACAAAAATTGGATTTATTAGAAATAAACGTTATTTTTCTAAATTCTATTATATTGCAATGATGTAGGCTATTTGAAGTTTGAAATGAGCTCCCTCGTGGCTAAGTGGTTAGCGTACGCGCCTTTGGCGTGGAAGACCCGGGTTCGATTCCCAGCGGGAGCTCATGTGATTCGGATTCCACGTTAATCAGTAGGTCCACGTCTCATATAGCCTCGCTGCTGAAAGGGACACTAAACTAAAATCAACTCAACTCAACAATTGAAGTTTGAAATGACTTTTATTCACATTTAAAAGAATCAGCATTATGAAATATGAAAACTTCTTTCTTTCATTCTAGCTTGGTTGTCATGATATTAAAAGCTACAAGATTATCAAACCACATCAGTTTTAATATGATTTGGTGTAGGTTAATTCTTCATATTATTTCAAAATGTAATTAAAATAACTGAACTATCATGAAACGTAGTTTATTTCCCGCTGTTCACAAAGTAGCTAAGAAAAACTAAGATATGTTTTGGCGGAATTATCGAGAAATGCAGTTTATTTCCTACTTTCCACAAAAAAAGAAAAAGCAATAGCTAGGCCTCTATTTTTGTAACAAAAGAACACATACAAAATATTCTTGATCCTGAGAATTAGGAATATTCAGAAAATTCAGTCCGGTATACAGTCTTATCTCGATTTCTAAATTTTGACAGTAATCCAATACGTGCGTGCTATTCTATATCATTGAAGTAAAAGATTGGTAGAACTGTAAACAACATAACAATAAAACGAACAATGTAACAATAAAAGTAAAATGAAAATGAAATTCTACACGGGGTTGTTTGGCGCACTTGACCAAGCCCAAATGCTATACGCCAACTAACCCCAAGCCCATGTTGTGCAACAAAGTCGTAATTACTCAGCCAGCAATTGTTTGGCATTTACGTTTTATTGTTTGAATATCCATAAGAACGAAGTTCAGATCAAACTAATGCTATGTTACTTACCTCTGTATTCCAAGTAGTGACGATTCTGTGATGTTGTAACGGAAAACTGAAAAAAATACTTCAGACTGCAAAAACATTCTTTATCTAATAGACGTCATAATCTGCAAGTTACAAATTCCATATGAAGGTGGCAGCTGCATTCATAGGTCGCCCTTTTATGATAGCAGCAACAGCTCATTATGTTAATTAATGAAGGAGTTATATGCAATTCGTCAACCAGCCCCTGCTGCCAACCAGCCCCGGTCTTCCCTACACAATAGATCAAGAAAGAGCCAAAAGTAGAGGGAGCAGCACTGAAAAGTGCATAGCATCCACTTTTTGTCTTGACGTTTGAAACCATATGTAGTTTTTTTTTTTTTTTTGTTCACTGTAAGTTTTGTGTGTATTTTAATTCGTACCATACACAAATACTGTAATTGACTACGGCAGGCCTATGTACAACATTTTATTTTTATCTCACTATGTCCATATGTACACTCATGTCCAAAATTATTGTCGCATGTCTATAAATATGTTGTAGGAATATAATTTGATAACGAATTTTATATTTTATTTATTTTTATTTAAAGAAGAAAATTAATATATTGGATGTATCCAACATATTAAAGAATATACATAAAAATACATAAACATATTAAATTATAAAGTAAGAATATACAAAATATTAATGAAAATAAAATAAAAGAATAAGAAAAATAACTGTTACGAATACTGAATTGAATAAGAAAAATTCACCCGGTATTTCTTATAATGTTAGTATGTGTATAATCGGCAAAGACATGTATATGGCAAATTTCATGTCAAAATAGCAGTAAATGAGAAGAATAAAACGAAAATAAAACTTTGTTGTTCATTTAGCAACATTTTGGTTCACTCATTCTAATTTTCATATATATGATTCTTTTCCTATAAAATTTACCACCCGATTATAAACATAGTATCAGTATTAAAAGTATCCTGCAAAATCATTATCAAATTTTATTCTTACAAGAAGACAGTTATAGATATGCGACAATCATGTGCGTATTATTTTTTTTTAAGCATAGCTCTATCTTCGTTAACTTTAAAACCTTTAACGGAAACTTTTGCAAGTCCTGTTCAATTTCGCTAGGCAAGTTTTATTATATGCTTATGAGAGAAGTGCTTATTCTCTGAATATGTTTATTCTTTATTCACAGATACTAGGCGCATTCTTTTTTATTTGTATATATATCAGTATTAAAAGTATCCTGCAAAATCATTATCAAATTTTATTCTTACAAGAAGACAGTTATAGATATGCGACAATCATGTGCGTATTATTTTTTTTTAAGCATAGCTCTATCTTCGTTAACTTTAAAACCTTTAACGGAAACTTTTGCAAGTCCTGTTCAATTTCGCTAGGCAAGTTTTATTATATGCTTATGAGAGAAGTGCTTATTCTCTGAATATGTTTATTCTTTATTCACAGATACTAGGCGCATTCTTTTTTATTTGTATATATATATATATATATATATATATATATATATATATATATATATATATATATATATATATATATATATATATTTCAAAGAAGCAATGCTACTTGCCGATAAATCTGAAATTCGTGCGTCGTTGTTCCCAGGAACACTTTATTTACATTAGACAAGAATTTTATGTCAGGATTTTTCGCGTCTATTGACTGTGTCTTTCGAAGAAATGCACAGTCAATAGACTTCGAAAGACACAGTCAATAGACGCGAAAAATCCTGACATAAAATTCTTGTCTAATGTAAATAAAGTGTTCCTGGGAACAACGACGCACGAATTTCAGATTTATCGGCAAGTAGCATTGCTTCTTTGAAATACTGTCTCTTAACGAGCCGTGACTCGGAAGGAACATTTTCGATGTACATTAATGTTTTGACTGATGAACGCAATGTGTATTGTAGCATGAATTCATCATAGTTATACACCAAGTATATGTAGTTCAAGTAATACAACTTTTTTCTCTGAAGATAATAAAATTCCTCAGTTAACTTTAGTTTTTGATTGGTGCATATTTACAAATTGTTAGTGCATATTTGCATATTTTTAGTACATATTTTCGTGATTTTTAGGGCATATTTGAATGCATGTTTTATCGTTTTCAGTGCATATCAATCCGAAGTCTAGTTATCACCTACCTTGAACTAGGTTTTTATCATGCTACTTTGTTTGAAACGTACAGGGTGTTTCAAAATAACACAGATAACGTTTGAGAGGTGATTCCTGACACCAAGATAAGACAAAAAGTATAAGCTAACCTGAGTGCACACATGCTTCCTTTCGGAGTTATAGGCTGCCGAAAACATGAAAAAACGAACTTTAAAGGTCCATAGCTTCAAAACTATGGGACCTACCGTAGTCGGGTCAAGACTATACTTACGAACTAGTATATGCCCTATCCAAATATCCATGTTTCAGAATTCTGAGGTTCTTCCGCAACAATTTTTCTAGAGGTAGTTGGTGAGTATTTCAAATTGTATACCCGTAGAAAAAAACCCTCTATAAAAATTGTTGCCTTGACTACCTTAGGATTCTGAAACATGGATTTTTGGATAGGGTACATATTAGTTCCTGGGTGAAGTCTTGACCCGACTACGGTAGGTAACATAGTTTTGGAACTATGGACCTTTAAAGTTCATTTTTTAATGTGGTAAAGACTTTTTGTCTTATCTTGGTGTCAGGAATCACCTTCCAAACGTTGTCAGAGTTGTTTTGAAACACCCTGTATATCCTAAAAGGGGAACAAGGGTCACATTTGTGCCAGAAAAGAAGTACCTCACGAACTCGTAAAGTCAGAAAGATGAAATTCAGTATATAAATATCTGATTTACAAATAAATGGACAGGAATACTTTCTCCATATTAAAATCAACATTTTCTGTTGTTTGTTATCGCATCACGGGAAAAAGAAGGAATCGTTAGAAACGAATTTTAGATCATAGTTCGTACTATCTAAAGCAAAATGAGGCTTTTAAAGTTTTCTTTTTATCACTTACTCTGATTAAAGGGCGTATCCTAACAGAAGTATGGGGTTAAAATTATGCCAAGAAGAGAGAAATAATTAAGAAATAATTAATTTTCTGTAGAAATAATTAAGAAATTTATATATGTAACGTTTGCTGTATGTACACAACACTGTAATTGGGTATTAAGCCTGTTGTGTTGTATATTAAATAAATAAATAAATAAAATAAATATCTCCTAGGTCAATAATAGATTTTTTATCATTGCGCTTTCATTGGAATGCGTATCCTAATGAGAGAAAATATTTTCCGCAATCCTACTCTTCCGTGCAAAAAAAAGGCATTTCAGCTATTTCTTTCTATATTAAAAAAAACCTTCGTTTTTATTGTTTTTATAGCTGCTCTTTGTATAACATGTATCCGAAGCATTAATCTACCGGCTATCTGTATCTGATTATATTGACTTTACATAACGCCTACAGCAATTCACTGTAAATGAAGTATCGGGCGAGGGTTTTCACGGAAAATTACTTTCACATAGCTACACCGTTCAAACACATAAATAACCTTGACCCATTGAATTTTCCTTCGCTAAAATATCAGTTCATTCATTATGGAAGTGACGTAACTGATAACATCAAGATTACCACACAAGCTGACGTGCATACTCAAATACGCTTGCCACAAAATTTATTGGTCTCCGAAACCAAAGACAATATATCATTCTGTATGCTCTAACTCTGGTTTTTACCTATGCCTCACACGAATAATCTTGAAAGTTATATAGATTAAGGTTCGTACCAATCTTTTAACTTGACTCACGTTGTACATGGTCTTGAAACTGAAACGTGACATGTCAAATCGCATGTATCGAATTTAATGGAAGTATTTTGGTCTTAAAAGACAGAAGAGAAGTATTTTTTTTTCTAAAATGGAAAATGACATATTTTGATTCAGATACGAAACGTACACAAACATCTATTTTTGTAATAGTTTTGTCTGAAGTTCGTTTTTGCTATGTCTGCTTTACTTTCAAATGGCATTCAAAATATTGTGGAACAAGTAACTTTCCTACTGCGGGAAAAACCGTCCTTCATTGATTTAGGTTATCTAAGCAAATATTTATAGAACTGTATTTACAACCAAGCTAATTAACCGTCTATTTATTTACCCTCCTTTGCCTCAAATTAACGTTTTATAACAGGTTTCTTTCATATATTTTTGTTCTCAAAAGCAACTTTTTTCCAAAGAATTTTACTACTGAAAACCCCAACTTTGACGTCCCTTAGCTCGGAAACAAAATGTTATTTCCTATATTTTTGTTCTAAAATTCATTTTTTTAAAGAATGAATTTTAAAAATTTCAAACCTCCAACTATGACGCCCCATAGTTCGGGAACAAAATGTTCTTTCGTATATATACAGGGTGTTTCAAAACAACACAACGTTTAGGAGGTAATTCCTGACACCAAGTTAAGACAAAAAGTACAGACCATCCTGGGTACACAAATGCTTCCGTTCGGAGTTATAGGCTGCCGAAAACATGAAAAAATTAACTTTGACTTTAAATTAATAAATTTTAATTCAAAATTAAAATTAGTCCATAGCTCCGAAACTATGGGACCTACCGTAGTCGGGTCAAGACTTCACTTAGGAACTAATATGTGCCCTATCCAAAAATACATGTTTCAGGATCCTACGGTATTTCCGTAACAATTTTTATAGAGGAAGTTTGGCTACGGGCATATAATATGAAGTACTCACAAACTACCTCTATAAATATTGTTGCGAAAGTATCGTAGGAATCTGAAACATGGATATTTGGTTAGGGCACATACTACTTTCTAAGTGAAGGCTTGACCGACTACAGTAGGTCCCATAGTATTGGAGCTATATACCTTTAAAGTTCATTTTTTAATGTTTTCGGCAGACTATAACTCCGAAAGGAAGCATTTCTGCACCCAGGTTGGTCTATCTTTTTTGTCTTAGGTTGGTGTCAGGAATCACCTCCCAAACGTTGTCGGTGTTGTTTTGAGACACCCTATATATATATATATATATATATATATTTGTTCTAAAAAGCAATGTTCTTTTTAAAGAATTTTACTAATTCCAACTCCAACTTTGACACTCTATGGCTCCGAAACAAAATGAACTTTTATATGATTTTTTAATGCATTTTTTAATTAGAATTTTACTAATTCCAAAACCCAACTTTGACGCTCCATAGCTCAGAAACATAATGTTCGCATACAACAATAACTAACATGCATACTAAATATTTCAAGATCTACCACCATGCGGTGTTTGATACAGATCGGATAAGTATGGTTGGACCCAAACCGTGAATAGTATTCTTGCGATGATTTATAGAAGAGAAACGAAAATAAGCTATGTGCATAAGACACATCCTTCCTTTAAAAGTTGAAGACACAATCCTTTTAAAGTTGAATTAAATACATTTTTGTGTTCATATTAAATACTGTGATAATTGAATCTTAAGGGGGCAACGGTGGTCACCTCTGGTGTGGTCCCTGGTTCAATTCCCGGCCATACGAGCTTGTAGTGGACAACATCGTGTCCGCAGGGTTTCCTTGGGTTCCTCTTGTTTTCTCCCTCAATCTCAATTCATCAATTCTTTCCTAATCATTCACGTTAATCAATTATCTGTCTCCTTGAGCCTAATTAGGATAGCCATGGGACGAAAAACTAGACATTTTATTCAATTAAATGTTTTCACAATGTTTTCTTTGTCCGTAAAATGTCACTGAAAATTATTCTTTATGGATATAACGGTGCTCTCTTCACATATTTGATGCCATTTCGAAGAAAAGATTCGACTTAGGTTTACTTTGGAAGTTACAAATTTCATCATTATTTTCGGTACTTGTCATTATTATATTCGGCATTTGCCAACATTATATTCGACACTTGTCATTAGTATATTTGGCACTTGTCACAATCACATTCGGTACTTGTCACTATTATATATTCGGCACTTGTCAGCATTATAGTGGGCACTTATCACTATTATATTTGATACATGTAATACATTAAAGAAGATACGACGAATATTTTTAAATTTTGAAATACTGCTTAAAATTACGTAATTTCGAGAACTTGTAGTAATTACAACTACCAAAACTTAATTCAAAACTAGCTGTAGAAAACACTGTACGTGTCAAAAATAATAGTTACTGAAACATTAGACAGACACAAAGAGAGACAAAAGATAGTAAATTGTAGCCGATCGTCACAAAATAGAAAATACTGTTGCTTAGAAATACAACCTAGCATATAACGAAGTATGAAAATCTAAGACATAAACGTACTTTAAAAAATAAAATAAGTGAAAGGATTTCAAGGTGGCACTTATATCCTTTTCTACAGCAAGTCTTCAATTGCTGTAACGTTACGGCAGCAGAGTAAACAAAAATAATAATAATAATAATAATAATAATAATAATAATAATAATAATAATAATAACAATTTTCTACAAACACCTTATTTTAAGCAGTTTAGCAGTCTCTATCTATATTTTTTCATATCACCAGAACGGTTCGAAATATCAAATTTGTGTAAACAGTATCAGTATTTAAGTATTTAAGCATTAAGAATTTCTCAAAATGCGAAGTTGGTTTTCTTGGATCAGATGAAGTCACATCCGACCAATTATTCAGAAGATTTGAAGAAGTTGCCCCAGGAATACGTCTCCTAAGCAAACAGGATGCTTGTCTTCTGGGTTCTGCTCTCACAAAGGAAGCATTTACAACTGTGCTATCAAACAAAATATCCAAATTAAAATATTTTCTGGCTCGTCTTGACTCGATTTCAGCACACGAAGCTTTTTTTCTTCTACGTGCTTCATTGTCAGTTCCTCGCCTAAACTACTTTCTACGGTGCTTTCCATCTTGGAATGAGACTCCACTGCTGAAGAAATATGATTATATCCTCAAAATGGGTCTAGAGTCAATTTTGAACTGCTACTTGAGTGACGAATCTTGGAAGCAAGCATCCTTACCTGTTGGATTAGGAGGCCGTGGTATTCGACGAACCGTTGATATGGCGATTCCTACATTTTTAGCGTCCTACCACGGATCCCTTCGTTTAATCGAGGCTCTCCTCCCTCAAGGCTACCACCTGGACCCAGATGGGATAGTTGAAGAAGGCTCTACCAAATGGATAAATATAGCAGATACGGACCTTTCAGAAATCAGCAAAAGAGGTTCTCAGGCATCTTGGTACACACCAATAGTATTTAAGTTATTTCTTAAATAGAATTGTTTCTTAAGCTAACAAGTATTACACTAGTTGAAAAGAGGTAATTACGCTAGTTCGATTCTATGGCTGGGTAGCCAACTTGAAAAGAGTTATTTACTCTAAATTGTATACTAGGGTGCTAACTTAAAACCAGCCAATCCTGGCTGCATAGAGCCAACTTGAAAAGTGCTAGGTTAGATCGTCAACTTGAAACGCTACAATTTACAGTAATTAGAATTCTGGCTGGGTAAGTAAACTCGTAACGATCTTAAAGACTCGTGACTAGAAAATCACCATTATGTTGTACAAGTTGCACCAATTACTTACACCTTTGTTCATAGCTAACGTTAGGGGAAAGGAAGAGAAAAAAAATTGGGTTGCCAATATTATTCCTTTCTTAAGCTACAATTATAGACAAGTGAGCACAACGCTATTTAACTCCAGACTCTTGCACACTAATGGCATCGTCGATACGGAGAAAAAGAAAGAAGGAGAAAAAAATCATTTCAGAACAACACCACATACCTTGCAATCATGTTTATTTAACTCTCTTGTAAATAACGTATAATATTGAAAATATCATCAACATTAGTGATCATGAACAGCTAAACTCAATTGTCATAAAAAAATCATATGTACTCAGTCTTTAAAGATTCTAGAAAACTTCTAACGCCAACACAACTAAAAGATGAGTAACAACAATGTTTGAACATTATCCTTAATAACAGTAGAAAAGTTGTTTAAATTTCTCGACCAAATATTAGGACATAATCTTCGGTAGGCTGCATCACAGCGAGTGAAGGGAAATTACATATTACATTACTGTTTACAAAACATCTCACCGCAGAGGGAGTAAGCATGTGGCTGTGTCGACTAACCTTCCTCCCTAAACACATAACGTTTCCACTACTCTCCGCAACCAACTGTTAAGAGGGCATTTCCCTCGACATAACTTACAATTTAACAGCGGCGGTAATAATAATACATACTGCAGAAACATTATAGGAAGCACCAGACCAACCAGTAAATTGGACTCTACCCCTGACACCATCACATCAAAGTGCGAGTGATATCGCAATGCCCACCGTCTTCGACGCGTCCTACTGAACTAGTAAGTAGCATTATAGCTAGAGATATGACATGAAGACAACTCGAGGATTTACATAGATTTTTGTTGTGTGGCAACTTAATACTTAGATTATGATATATATATATATATATATATATTGTAATGACCAATACGGAGTGTCCACTACCGGACAGACATGAGCTAGCTATCGCTAATCAAACTTTTACTTCACCAAACATAATACTTGTAAATAGACAATACGGAGTGCCCGCTACTGGACGAACATAAGCTAGATGGTAGCGAGTGATGCTTTATACATCTACGCAACTCGAGAAATGATTCCATTCAAAGCAAGAGAGAAACGGTGTTGATATCAGACTACCCCGTCGGCGTATGATTCGACTTACTGGATAGAGACTCACTTTCGTTTACTCAAACATGTTACGGACAAGATTTACTTTAGACGATATTATAGACATTGTAGATTCGATATACATCTATTCGCTAAGTTCACTAAGTAACCAATGATTGGAATATATATATTGTTTTTGCTTTATAAAACGATTTGAGACAATAGAATAAACACACGACAGTGATAATACAACACTGAATATTATAAACAGAAACAACTTGGACGAATTATATGAACGGCGGACAATTCTTTAGTTTCCAGGATGACATTACTCCTTCTGTAGATTGAGGTAGAAGAAAATAGTGAAACAGAGTTACCTGAAACGGAGACCAAAGCTCACCCAACCTTTTGACGCTTACTAGCAGACAATACCGGCACCCCAAACCAGTTCCAAGGGCTCAGTTCGGGCAGCATCTTCGGGCGGCAACCGGTTCCAACGACTTCTCAGGCATCTCACCACGTAGTAGCCGTAATCATAACCACAGGCGCAGATTGACCAAATGGTGACCTTCCTTTCGGTTAACAGCAACCAAGTATACTTCATTAACTCTCTCACCAGATGAATGGGATTTCACTGTATAAGTTGCTGGAACACTTACATTCACAACAACAGCCACAGATGGAGATTTCACTGAATGATACACTCAGGTCCCACAGAAGCAGGCAGAATCAGCCGGCAAGTAACAAGGGATGGAGTCCCAAATTAAAGAAAGACGAAGGACGGAGAATTGCTACTTCAAGAGGAGGAGGCCATACACAAGATCGAACTTGATCCAAGAGACAGTTCTTGGTGGGACTATCGGACTTCCATTTACAACGCAGCAAACGATTAACAAGTATCAAGCCAATCCCAGTAGTATCCGGAACGAGCACGAGCTGAATGTTCGTAGGTGAGTTATTATAGTTCACTACACGTACACTGAATCTATTGTCACTACTCGGTCATAGCATCTCTTATTAAAAGGTTTGCAATAGAAAACAATCACTTACTGCACGACACGCAGTAATTCATGTCTAAAAGACAGAACGAAAACTACGCCTCCATTCTCACCCCCACCATGTTTGTTCAGTGCGAAGAGCTGAGACAAAGGGAGCACGCTTCTGCATCCCGCTCGCTCTCTGATTGGTCGCTCCTTACTACTCATCAGAGCGTAATACCGAAACGACAACTTTAATAATAAAATATATATAACTAAATAAAAATAGATTTACATAAATCAATGCTTATATATGTACGTTTATAATAAATCCCTCCGTTTAAACGAAACACAAGATTTTAAATTATTTCAAACAGTCGCGCTATCTACCGAGACTGAGAGACATCCGCTTGACGCAAGCCATAGACATACAAGGAAAGTAGCATATTTCAACTACACATGCTAGTCCAATTGTCGACCATTTTGAATCCTTCATGAGGGTCGAGAATTGAGAAAAATATAAAAGAAAATAACACTAACTAAGAGCTGATTAAACATCTCTACGAATAATCTCTTTGAGAAAATGTAACACTCAAAGAGGAACGTTACATAGTCAACAATTAAAACAATATTATTGAACAGTTGAAAATGAAATGAAATCTTTAAGTTTTACGTCCCACGTTTATGCCGGTTAGGCTAAAGGAGACAGTGATGATTAAAGATAAGTGAAATGAAGAAAGTGGGAGGAAACGGGAGAACCCCAAGAAAAGCCACGAGCACGGTGTTTGTCCACCACAAATTCCACACGGTGCGAGCTGGGATCGAACCAGGGAGCCCAAGCACCGGAGATGAACGCTCTACCACTGAGCCACCGCGCCCCCGATATTTAACAATTGAAGCATATTGTATAATGACTTGGTTATCTTTGAACATTGATAAATACTCTTCATTTTGTTCGTACAATTACTTTATCCAATGAAACACTTTATACTATGAATCATGTAAAATCAAAATATGATCGAAGACTTGGGTAAAATCAGGGTTGGCCAGGACTCGTGAAACTTGTCGTCTTGCCTCGAAAATGAGATGAAAATTGTCATATTTCTCGATTAGTCTATTGTCTAGTCTTCTTGTCTCTGGACAACAGTATTATAAAAGAATAGTGACTTCTCATCAGTGGCGTAAGAATACGATGGACACGAGAAACGCTTAGGGATTTTTCTTCTTAAAACTCGACGAGTCACTACGAAACTAAAATATTATTAGTGAGAAACAACTCTTCATAAAATAAACATCATCCTCATTATTTGATCGATGTTGAATACCATTGATATCCTTATTGTCTAATCCATTGGTTTATATTGTATTAAAAAAAATAACGTAATTTTAATGGTTTGATATTACTGATTTATTTTTCAAATATATGCATTTCGTGAAAATTAACTTTTATTATTATATATAATTTTAAATATTCAATAAAGAAATTTCATTCATTTAAGTACTATTAAATTTCTATCTATTGCAAATTCATTTTGGAAAATGGATGTCACTAGAAATCACACGTAATTACACTGAGAAAAATCCGTTATCCGGACAGCGGTATATTATACAAATATACAGCATCCTTATGTTTGTTACGGAAATCTGTACAGAACATAACTTATCCATATGCTACATTCATACTGCCCTTTTCCCGTTTAGGTGTTACATCATGCCGCTGCAGGATGTCTGATATCTGACAGTCTCCCGTATATTACATTTGTGTACGTATATTACATACGTCAGCTATAAGTTACATACGTCCATCTGTATGTGACATCCTGACCACCTCTACACAGTTATTTCTATATACAGTAACCAGAAAGTATGTTTATTCGAAACACATACGGGAAGTACCTACAAAACATGCGTTTTCAGTTATATATTTGCTTCAGGATGTTACATAACTTTGTAGGTTAAATGCAAAAATTACAGGATTTAAGCATGTAACCTACGTTTTTACGTATGCTATAAATATTTTTATCAGTGTAAAATTACAGTTCATATCAAAGGAAACAAAAAAAATAGTTTCTAATTTAAAATAATGGTCTAAAAAATAAACATGGTGTTAGCCCCAACACCGATAACAGCAAGATAAGAAATATTGGATTGGGAGAGGGGTCCGTGTGGTGTGAACCCTACAATAACACAAATTTCAAGTAAGTACCAAGTCAAATAAGTTAATACCTAATAAAAGTTAAAGCAAAACTAATTTCGCATTGGAAATTAATTTCTTTCGCTTGGTACAGACTTCAATTTTTTTTACAAATAATAATAAAAAATTATTTTGTTCTTTTAAGAGTTTTTCTTTATTTACCTAGTAACAGAGAAAACTTGCAAACCGCTTGCTGTAAGCTTGAATTGCAAGCCGCCCAAGCTTGCATCCAGCTTGATTGGAAAACGTGTAAGTATGTCGCAAGCTGAATTCCAGTAACCAAGTTACATAGGGGACAACCTTGCATTCAGTGTTCCATTCAAAGTTTGACGTAAGCGTTTTAAAGTGACGTCAAGTCAATAGCCAGTGAACGACCAGTGATGCTATGACGCTCTGCAAAGTGTCTAAAGCATCACTTGCAAGTATAACAAAGGTCAGATTGTATGAAAACATTCAAGTGCAAGCGTAGAAAGCCAAAAGCCAAGCACCCGCCAACTGACGAAAGCTTTCTTGTTACTAGGGTATATTCTGGTTTTTAACACTTTTTTAGTTGGTTCATGTTGTTTTTAAAGGAAGTATTTTTATTTTAATTGCCCAGAAACCATCCCAAAACTCCATACCATATTTATGGAATTATTAAAAGCTTTGTTATACAGGCAACGAAGATGGCGACATCTATTAGCATAACTTTATTATTAGGATTAGCGTAACGTTACAAACTAAGATGTTTGGCATGTATTATTAAGATAATACTGTACGAGTAGAATTAATCAATTTTCCAGATGACTACTACTTTAAAGTTACCCCGTATAGTAATTAATTTCTATGTTTCCGCCCATACGTGAGCAAGATTATGAATTTTAGAAGTGATCTCAACTTCGCCCATTCTTATTGTTAGTAATGACGTTGGGTATAGAGTCAACAAATAGCGTGATATTGAGTGCATTAGTGACTACAGAGGAAATTCCCTCTTCTGTCATTGTATGAGCCATTAGAACATACCAACAGGACAATACTTCCAGTTTCTCTCCAACATGCAATACCCAAAGCTCAAAAATAATCTTTGTAATTTCCATTTTCAAGGTTACACTATTGTCAATTTGTAGATCAGCTTTTAAAAAGCGTATTCACCTTGAGGAAATTAATTATTTCCTCTCTGAACACGAAAAATAAAAAAAGGTTTTAAAAAAAGAAGAAAAGAGGCACACCTCGTGAGATTTACATAGAGGATGCCGTTAGTTGATTGGCTCCACTCTCGCTAATGAACGTAACCTAATGGGTATTGATTTTTTTTTCTTTTACAACCAAATGGCGGGCAGAGGAAAATTATTGTAATTAGAACGCTGTATCAAGGGCTCTCTTCATGTAATATCATTATTTCACGTTGAAAAACAAGAAACACTACATTAAAGCCTCATTAGAGAAACTCTTATATATAATTGTATTTCGATGCGCAATTTTAGCATAATATTACATCTATACGAGGTTGAATCTATTTAAATTCAGATTGGTAATTTATATAGGGTACAAAACATAAAATGATACAATATAACACACATTGAATTCTTTTTTTTCATGGTTTTGAAGTAAAAATATGAAAATGAATAATTTTACTACACCATATAACAGGGGCGGATCCAGGGCCGACTTCTGGGGGGAACGGTGGGTTGTCATACTGCTACTTTTAAGGGCTCCAAACTTTGTGATGGGTTTTATGTACATATATAAAATAAGAAAGTTTCCTCTTCTGGGGGGAGCGATCGCCCCCCCTGGATCCGCCCCTGCCATATAAAATATTCGTGTAAAATGGTTTTTAAAAAGTTTATTTTAACATGAACAGTTAATGCGTAATCTTAATTGTTTTAATAAGGAGCATAAAACTTACCAGATTATCTTTGTTCTTCATCTGTGCACGACCACGGTGGAAAATTATCCGTTGAGCCACGTAAGTACTGTTGGTGTTATTGTTCAAAGGACCAGAATACATCTGGAGGGTCAGCTCATTTCTCCAAAGGAAGAAATCATCAATCGGTATTTTTTTTATTATTATTTAAGATCACATATTCCGTTTGACGATTCTGTTTTTCATACACAACAAAGTTAAACCTGATTTTACGGAAAGAGTGATCCAAAGCCAACACAGAACAATACATAAAAGAAGATAAAAAAAATATGTTGGATACAATATGTTTATTAACAAATAAATTAAGCAGAAATACATATTTGTATTTGTATTTGTATTTATTTTCTTTTGTATGAACTTACAAGTACGAGGAATGTCCTCAAGTAAGTGTAACATGCATCATATGTACAAAAAATTTACATGAGTAAAATAAAGTAATATTACCTTGTCATGATATTTACGTACTTCTCAATCGTATTACAAGAATTTTCTAATAGAAATGACTTTAACTTTTGTCTGAACCTTTTCATATTTTCTTCATACTTTATATCAATAGGCAACATGTTGTACAACTTAACACCACCATAACTTACACTTTTTTGATACATTGCTGACCGGTGATTACACAAATGAAAATCATTCTTATTTCGCGTATTATGATAATGTATATCCAGAGCCGTAGCTAGAGATTTCGGCGCCCGGGGCGAAGTAGAATTCGGCGCCCCTACACTCATCTTACAAATCTTACCAATCATTATATATATATATATATATATATATATATATATATATATATATATATATATATATATATATATATATAAGAAAAGCAGCTTTTGTTGTTATGCTACGCTGAATTTTTATAAATCTTCTTGGAAAGACCATTGCAACAACTAAAAATGACCATTATGTATCCTTTTTCAAATAAGAGCTGTTTTCAAGAGTCTTATTTTGGGCTTTTTGTTAAGATTGACAAAACTACGTTTGGTTGTATACAAATTCACTAGGAGAACAGTTCAGGAAAATTACTACTATGTACAACGTTTAATACTATCGATAAGAAATTATATTTCAATACATTAAAAACTATGTGCTTCTAAATTGTTCAAAATGGGTGACAGTATTAATTTCCAATAATAATTGTAAACATTTTAATTTTATTCTGTATGTGACCACATCAATAGCATTTTAATTTCGATCTTTTTACGGTAAAAAATATTTTGTGAAATGTAATGGAAATTCAGAAGGAGCCTTCTTTGTGAATTTCTAAATATTGATCGATGGAGGTGAAGAATATGTTCAATGTTTGTACTTAAAATCCAAAATATACTTTGGCTACTACATATGTCTGAAATTATAGTAATTACTTAATTTCTTAATGAATGAAAGTTCCGAATTTAAGCTACTTATTATTAATTAACATATTAAAATACACGAACACGTACTTATATTAAGAGTGTGCCTACTTATGTTTTGTATGTATGTAGATAGATAAAAACATCACACAACTAGACACGTATGCACAAAATAATATGCTGACAATACAAAAAGTTGATGAAAAAATGACCCCAATAAATTCCTTCAAACTGGAAGAATTTCATATGTTAATGGAATTTAAAAATAAATCATTGGTAGTGATTAGTATCTAAAAAAGTTGAACTTCTTTGGGCTAAGTTCTGATCCCTTAAGTCCCTATTCTACAACTGCTTGAAGTTCGAAAATGTTATTGTTCCCCTCGTTTGCCTTTATTTTTAATATTATCGCACAAACAGCAGCTTGAATGTGTCTCTTCACTCTTCTCACTTTCATACCTTCATTCTCACCGTCGCACAGTGGGGCCGAACCAGGCAATTCTTAGCAAAAACTCGAAGAATGAAGTAAAAGATTGACTTGATATAATTTGTTATAATGAAGCCTTAATAGTGTACACGTAAGATAGTGTGCAGGAAAATAAGTGATAGCAACTTACAATGAACTCATGGGACGTGTAAATTTGGTTATCCGCTGAAGCCGGAGAGAAGATAGGAAATTGATTTTGAATGCGCCTATTTCTACATTGCGTGTAGATATTCAGTGACTGGTAAACATGGTGACACGACCGACATGTATGTATCGTTTTGTATATTGAGATTATTGATGTGATGTGTAGTCAATAATCATATTAGCAATGATGCTAATATCATTATCATATCCTTATGATAATCCCCTACTTAATATCATATTTGGAAAATGCTGTGGTACTGAAACCATATAAACTATGGTCAAACGATAGAATGGCATTTTACTAGAAAATGTGACATGATATGTCTGTGATTTTTTAATATGTCGTAACAGAAACATTGTTCTTACTGTACGCAAAGAGAAAACCTGCACATATTTGCACGTTTGGAAAATATAGCACATGAAAATGTTTGAGGAAAACCGCATTCTGGATGCAATGCTGCTTTTGAATTGAGCTGGGATGAATGTGAGAACAAGTGTTAGGTTATTAGACATGCACGCAGTGACAAAGTTGAATATAGGTCGATTCTGGGAATTTTGCCCCCAGACCCATCTTGTTTCCAACATCTACTATCCATTTCATAAAGATAGGCCCCTGACTTGGCGGTGCTGCCGTGACGTCCAGTCAAAACTTATATTACATTGTCGTACCTCGTTGGAATTGTTGGAATGTTGTCTTTTTAATACTTAAGACATACAAATTTTCTTTGTACTGTGTAGTGAGAAAAAAATAGAAATTAATGAAAAAGTGCGTATTTTTTCGTACTTTTTTGGTAAATCAATATTTATAGGACTATATCTCGGAAAGGAGATAACATAAAATAATTTCCTGTGCACCATATGTAGATGCATATGTTACCTGTAAGTTCTGAAAATTTCATCACTCAACACGTAGTAATTTTCTTGTTATTCAGTAAAAAGTGAGACATCATTATCTCTGAATTGCGGCGGTGTATTAACAATCTTAAAAAACTTTTAGAAAGATCTTAAAGTAGCTTTTTCAACCAAACTGTTTTGACTTGTTTTAAAAGATAAATAATCACAAATATGACATTATGATTTTCTCAGCTTTGCGCCCTTCGCTATCGCAGTTTATACGGAGTACTACGTTGCCACATTTTCCTGGCGCGTATACACTCTCAGACGGACGGGTATTTAAACTTGTCACGCACACTGTCCGGCACTTTTTAGAGATATTTTTAAAATTTTATCTCCACAGATTTTAAACCAATTTCTTAGAAATTAACAGAATATACAGAAAATGTGCCAAATGATCAAAATTAGAAAAGCGAACTCTTATTTTGTTTGGATTTGCATGTGATGGTCTTCGAAAATTTGTTGCTTTTTATCAGTTTTTCACTTACTGCACGCAGTACAAAATACACTTGCACAGAAACAAATACAAGCATAAACTTTATTATATGATACAACCTTAGTTGATATGTAATATTGAGTTTACACTTCACAGAAAATCTGTTCCACCACTTGACAGACATACTAATAGCTCTTGCGTAGTTGATTTGTAAAACCGCGTAAAGCTGGCTTCCGTACAAGGCTTACGTGAATAATTAGTGTAAAAATTTCCTTGTTTTTAATTAAAGTAACACGCTTTCATTTAGAAAACAAAGATTTTTGTTTTAGTATTTTTTTTCTTTTTCTTAATCTGCTGTTTTGCGTATTGATTCATAACTTTTACTACTATTCCTGGGAGAAGCTCATGTAGTTTGGATTCCACGTTAATCAGTAGGTCGACGTCTCATATAGCCTCACTGCTGAACAAGACGTTCAACTCAAAATCAATTCAACTTTTTTTTTACTATAAAACTTCATCGGTAAAAACAGCTGAAACACTTTATATGCGGAATACTCTGTAGATAGCCCAGCATTTTGATAAATTTCCGGGATACCACTAAACAGGGATATGCATTTACTTGAATTTTATCGCTCCAAGCTACATCAGAATCTGTCTTTGAATAGGAACGACACTTTTTTTCTCTCTTTCCCGGCGCAGCCTCAGGTTCACTTGAAACAGAGTTACTATCTTGTTCACTCCCGAATACGCCACTGAGCACAGAATAATCAATGTCATTACTATTCATTACTAACTCATAACCGTCTGAGTCGGAGTCATTCATCAGTTCTGCAATTTCATTATCCCTAAAAATTTTGTCTCTTCTTTTTGTAATACCACCGCTCGTAAAGGAATATCCATATATATATATATATATATATATATATATATATATATATATATATATATATATATATATATATATATATATATAATCAAAAGCCACGACATATACTAAGGAAAATATAAATGCCTACTCGTCCGTCTCATTGCAATGAACCCATATGGTGTGAGTGCATGTCTAAGTTTTTGACGCCTACGAACCGAAGGGAAGTGTTGAAGACGTAATCAGTGCAACGTGATTAGACCCAAATACAGCCCTCGTCACCTACTCATTGCTTTGTTTTTTTTTTTTTTTTCGTTGAAAGAAAACAAAGGACCCATTCTGTGTTATTGTACATTCGGCAGGGGAATTGATCGCAGAACTTAGGTGAACACGTGATTGCCAAGGATACATTTCTTTTTAACCTTTAACATGTTCGTAAGCTGGAAAGTGTGTATACCAGTGGCGGCTAATGTTAGTGTTGCAGCGTTGCGCAACGATCAAAGTATTTCAAGAAAAAATATTATTATCAATAGTAGTAAAGAACAGAAAAAATACTTTTTAATACTTGCATATATACACTTTAAATAATATATTTTTTTACTTCTGTAACTGTCCGTTCCGTTAATCCATTTTAAAAAGCGAAAAATAATCCGTCACAGAGTCTCTAATCTACATTGTGTTGCAGCGAGCATGCAACGACCAGATTCCTTCAGCGCGGCAACTGGAGCAAATGTTAAGTCTCCTTTCCCCTATCTCAGAAGTTAAAGGGACTGGTCGTTGCAGTGCTTCTGCAACACAGCACGATTTCCAGTGAACGAGAAGGGTTTTCACGCTAAATAAGATTTCTGAATTTTCTTTCACTAGCAATTAACAAATGGAATTTGTTTTTATGCATTCATATTTTTAAATTACGGGACCATACTGAAGCAAATCAATATAATGACAATTTAAAAAAGTGATTGCATAATTACAAAATAAGAAAGAAAATATCTAGTAGGGGAGAAAACAAATGAAAGTAGACCCGCATTTACAAGTTAATTCTTAGCTTATATTGATAATGAAGGCTTCTTCTATAGTAATTTGTGAATCAAATATTAATAAATCAATATGTAGAATCGCTCCCCCCTCTGTGGATAGTATTTTAGTATAAACATATTTCTTTTATAAAATAAATATATTTTATACTCTTGGTAATTTCCACATAAAACTGTATGATGGGGAACGCCACATTGAATTTGGGACTAGTTAGCAATGCTCAGGGGCGTAGCCACGAGGGGGATCCACCGTGTCCGGACCTCCCAAATATTTTGAAACTTGACTAACATTTGTACACTTTCCTAACGAGCTATACTTGTCTAACAGAGAAGTTATTGACGTAGGCTAAATATTTTATTTTACGCCTCATCATGTACTCTTCTTTTCTTATAAAAATAATCGTTCTATCATTTTTTCTACAAATATAGGTGACAGTAAGTAAGAATTACTTATCGTCTTTTCGGGTGCAGTATAAGACAGGTTCCATATTATGTAGCCGTATTGGACCTCCCTCAAATACTTTGGACCCCTCTCAGTTAACAGTTCTGGGTGTAGAACTGGCAGTGCTGTTTGTTTTGATGTTCTTTGATTTTTTTGGCTTCTGTTACATGCTGATCCTTCGTCTGGCGGGTTTCGAGGTTTTCTTTCTAGAACATATCACACAGGTAGGCATTATTTCGCCTCATGTGGAAGTATATTGTGTTCATCGTGCATTGCGTAACAAGCAAGACGGATGATTTGGAATGTAGTTTTTTTTCTTTTACGCACATGTGTGTGTGTTGATGTATGAATAGACCCCTATGTGACATTCGGAATGCATATACCAGTACCTATTTTGTATCAGCTGTTTTGGTTTTTAATTATTAGGTTTAATTTTATTGTGTGTGCTTTAATTCTGTAAATAACCTACAAATTCTGAATGAATTGTATACCATGACTTCTGTAAATAACTTACAAAAAACATTGACCAGCTTTCAACTGAGGAAAAATTTGCAATTAAGGCTTAGACAAAACAAGCAAAGGTCAATTCAGGAGAGTGTTCGAAAAAAAATCCAGTTTAAATTTACAGGATATCTTACGCAGTAGTGTTGTTTGCAGCAGATACATTTCCTCAATTTATTTTAAATTTTCCTGGATAAACTGTGAATAAAGTGTGTTCAATGTACATTTATTATAACACTAATCTCTGTTACGAATTCTCTTCAGTCAACGCTGAAGAGGAATTCGGATCACTGTCAAGAACTGAGTTTGCTGGAATGAATCGTTCGCAATAATCTAGAAAAAAATATTTAGTAAATCTACAAAGCCATGAAATTAATATTACCAGTACCTATGGCGTCAGCAAAAGACGAAAAGTTTTTTTCCACATGAGAAAGAATTGACACTTTCAAGGAATCGAATGTCCCAAGAAAGGTTATCACCATTGGTTATGCTTTCCATCGAAAAAGACCTGACAATAAGAATACCAGAGTTCAACCAGATGTATTAGGCAGATTTGCTCCAATCAAAGAGAGGAGAATGAACTTACCAATTAATTAAGGTGATTAATCGGATAAAATGTTCTGCATTTTTTATTTTTTAAAAACATAATTTTATTTAATTTCACATGTCACATAGCATTTGCATCTAAAGTTATGCTGATTAGTCAATGAGTCAACTTTATATCTTCTGTCTCTTATCGCTCGTACTGCAACACCCGAAACCACAATCCACCGGCCGCCACTGGTGTATACTGATACAGGATCTTGAGGTAGAAATGGAGCCATTGTTAATAAGTATACAGGAAGATAACAGGAGCAGCGATGAGTCAACAAACCCATTACGAAAGTGAATGAAGTAAATAGATGAGTTTTCGGATGTTTTACTTCAACGTTTTATTTCGATTAAATTGAGATGTGTAATGCATTATTATTATTTTTATGATGTTGTGAAAGGTTATAATAAATACTTTTTCCTATTACATTCTTATGAAGTAAGCTTCGCGCTACAAACTTCCTGAACGCGACAACACTGCACGACAGCGTTGCCGCACTTCCACTTACTGTATGCTGTTTCTTCATATAAGCGCGGGGAATTTAAAGATTGGGCTGCAACATGGCTCACCGCTTAACGCAGAGAACATGTTGAAGTAAAAAAAAATTAAAAAAAATAAATACTCTACCAACTAAACCTTTTTATGTTAATAGTTTCAAATATTTGGAACACTAGACTTCCAAATTTTCGAACAGTGTTTTGTACGTTTCTCTAACTACCATGGTAAAGGAGATCAGAGCGTCGTACATTTGTTTTAATTACACAAAAAGTATCAAGTGATGAAAATTGAACTTTTCACAACTTACAGTTAATGGATGCATCTACATATTGTGCACAGGAAATTATTTCACGTGATCTCTTTTCTGAGATATAGTCCTCTAAACATTGATCTACCAAAAAAGTACGAAAAAATACGCACTTTTTCATTAATTTTTATTTTTTTCTCACTACATAGTACAGAGAAAATTTTTATGTCTTAAGTATCGAAAAGACAACATTTCAGCAATTCCAACGAGGTACGACAATGCAATATAAGTTTTGACTGAACGTCACGGCAGCACCACGAAGTCAGGGGCCTATCTTTATGAAATGGATAGTAGTCATACTTCTCTGTCATTCACCAACAGAACTAAACTCTAGTCAAACATATTTGATTAATGGTGGCGACATTTTGAAACGCCAATGCTAAACAATCTATGAACCATATTAAAATGGTGTTGATCAATTCAGTATTGTGTTTTTGTGATGCATGCACAGAAGTGACATTGGAATCAACTGTAATGAGCCTCCGCTCGCTCCAGCTCAGAGTGTTCCAATCAAGCTATGAAATGAGCTCACGTAATGCACGATGCAATATATGAAACAACCTGAACAGGTTACTGATGCTTGTAAATCATAATATGTTTAATGTATCTGATAATATATTCATATCGAGAACTTGTGATGAGATAATTTTTATGTATTGAAGGTCCTTGCATCTTCATTGTCATAACGAATCCTCCACAACTTTGAAATAATTTTGAGAAACAAGAACTTTTCTTCAATTTTATTACTCTTCAGTTGTAAAATGAATAAGTACACTCTTTCCTTTCATACATAAGAATATAAGCCAATCGTAAATTGCCAAGTGAAAGCATATTGCCCACGCGTTACTTTATGCCAATCATATAATCTGTTATATAATTTAGGCGCGAATATAAGGGATATTTCCTTTTATGATTAAAACTCTATGTTTTTGATTAAATAATGTCGAAATAATATTATTGTAGCCACTGCATACGCCGAACTAATTGATTTCAATTTTCCGCTTCATATTGCGAATTCTTATTTTTGCCAAGAATTCAGTGCTTTGGCCCCACTGTGCGTCGTGATTAATCCGATTGGGTAGAAAAACGTTTTGAAGTCAGCAAATTCATCACTGTCAAAACGCCGAACACGACTTTGCTCGTTTCTGATTTTGAAAATGCTCATGCGTACATTATAAGTCATTACTCGGCACCTTGTATACCACATGTCATTAGGAAATCATGTATAATAAATCTTCAAGCAATAAGTAAAAACTTGTTGTGACTTATTTAAACTCTTGCATTGCGAGCGAAGCGAGCAAGAAAATTTTTAAGAAATCTATGTATTTCATTGATAACCTACAGCAATATTTATCTAATAGGGCGCCAATACTTTCTGGGGGCGACTCGTCTTTTACTCATGTTCAACACCACTTTTTCTTTTTCCTTGCTCGTGCGGCGCCCCCTTGCTGTCAGCGCCCGGGGCGGGCGCCCCGCTGGCCCCCCCTTAGCTACGGCTCTGTGTATATCCTTATTTGTTACGAATGCCGATGAATGTTCTTTCAAATACAAAAAGAGACTATACAAATATAAACTATCCAGTGGAAGTATATTGACCTCCTTAAACAAATGTCTACAAGAAAAATCCGGCTTCTTATCACAAAGTATTCTTATGGCTTTCTTCTGAATTTTGAAATAAATCTCTGACTTGAATTTCCCCAGAACATGATACCATATTGCAAACAGAGTTAAAACACGAATGATACAAGGTTTTAGCTAATTTTAAATTTACCTTCTTTCTAATAACCCTTAGTGCATAACATATTTTACTTAATTTATTAATAACTAACTCTATATGAAATGCTCATGTCAGGTTATGATCTATAGTAAGACCTAAAAACGAACAGTGTGTTGTGTAGTTAATTTTATTTTGGTTCAGATATAGGTTAGGGTATATTGGTTTACTGCACTTGTTATGAAAATTTATAGCAATAGATTTTTCAACATTAACAAAAAGATTATTGTTCTTCATCCAAAGAGATACTTCATTTAGTGTTTGCCTAGCATTCTGTTCCAATAATTTTTCATTTTTTCCACTCACTAGCAGAGTGGTATCGTCAGCGAAAAGGGTAACATCTGCCGAAGATATGCTTTTTTCGAAATCATTAATATATAAAAGGAAGAGCAATGGCTCTAAAATAGATCCTTGTGGAATTCCGTGTTTTATATATAATTCATCTGATAAATAGCTTTCTACAATGTTATTATTCTTATGCGTTATTTCTACGACCTGCCTACGATTTTTTAAGTACGAACCAAACCAGTTCCTTGCTTTACCACGTATTCCACAGTTCTCCAGTTTGTTCAAAAGTAAACTGTTTTGTACTGTATCGAAAGCTTTAGACAAGTCAAGAAAGATTCCTATACAGTTTTCTTTCTTATCTACAATATTTCTTACTTTCTCAATGAAATTAAATATTGCCGTGTTTGTAGATGGACCTTTAAGGAAGCCATGTTGTTTTGTTGAGATAACATTTTCTTTCAATAAAAAAATTAATTACCCTGTTATACATGTTTTTTTCCAAAACTTTTCCAACGACAGGTAGGAGAGATATTGGTCTGTAGTTATTTATGTTTTGTTTTTCACTTTTTTTAAACAAGGGCTTAACTTTCGCAATTTTTAACTTTTCTGGATACTCGCCATTTGTAAGTGATATATTTGCTAAATGACAAAGTGGCTTTCTCACCTGATTGAAACATCTTTTCAATAAATTATCTGAGATTTCGTCAATTCCAGCTGTATTTTTGTTTTTGAGAGATTTTATTATATTTGCTATTTCATCTTCTGATACTGGCTGTAGAAAGATTGTTTTTTTTTATATTTATTTGAACTTTGTTTAAAATTATTTACAGTAACTACTTCGTAGCCATTCTGTTTACATTTAGAGCTCCTCCGTGGCTAAGCGGTTAGCGTACGCGCCTTTGGCGTGGGAGACCCGGGTTCGATTCCCGGCGGGAGCTCACGTGGTTCGGATTCCACGTTAATCAGTAGATCCACGTCTCATATAGCCTCGCTGCTGAAAGGGACGCTAAACTAAAATCAACTCAACTCAACTCTGTTTACATTTATTTACTTTATCATCATCCATAATTTTTGCGACAACATTTATAAAAAAAATATTAAATATTTCTTGCTTTTTCCCTTGGGTTTGTTACACTGTTCCCTTCGTGTATTATTGTATCCACATATGGTGTCTCTTTGCCACCATTTAGTTCTTCATTTATAATGTTCCACATGGTTTTAGTTTTATTCGATGCATAAGCAAGTTTAAGTTGGTAGTAGTTCTTTTTAGTCGTTCTAATTAGTTCCTTATACCTTTTTTTTATATTGTTTATAGTAGGACTTTGCACAACCTGTTTTAAAAACCTTACTAAGTTTATGTAAATTTATGTTTGTAGCACTTGCTTTTAATACTTCAGGAGTAACCCATTGTCCCTTTTTCTGGGATTTTAACACGAGTTTAATTTTAGGAAAAGCTATATCAAAATAGTAAGCAAAAATTTTTATGAATTCATTATATACATCTTCGCGTTGTTTAATGAAAGTACACCTTCCCATGTTTCGTGACTAAGTAAATAATTGAAATAATTGATATTTTGATTACTGAATACCCTTGTAACTTTGAAAGTTCTTACACTATATTTCTTACGCTTTTGAGTTACATAGAAGCGTTTATCACATATTTAAGCAATCTGAGCTTCATGATCAGAAAATCCGGTACTAATCACTTGCGCCCTTCAGCTCAAGTGGGCAAAGTTTAGAATTATCTGATCTAGTGCTGATATGCTGGTTGGAGTTATCCTAGTAGGTTTATTTATTAAATGTTTTAAATTAAACGTACCCAATAATGTTTTTATCTTTACATCAATATCTTTCAAAAAATCCATATTTAGATCTCCTACTACTAATGGGCTGTATTTAGTACAACTATAATGTGAGAGTATTACTACGCACAAAAATTTCAACTTCACTATCCAGTGTCCTATATATACAGATTATTACAATTTTTTCCACTGGGAGCTCCAAAATACAACATTCAAATTTTTTTTCATCGTTTATATGTTTAAACTTAGTGCATTCTTTAAATTTTAAACTATGTTTTACAAAAATGCTTGAACCACCCCTTATTTTCTTTTCTCGACAGAAACTACTTGCTAGCTTGAAATTTGGTAAATTTATAGTTGCTATATTGTTTTGTGCACACCAATGTTCGGTTATACAAATATCTACATCTTTCAGAATTTCCGTCAACAAAATTTCCATCGTTAATTGTTTCCCAATGGAAAACCCTTGTACATTTTGATGAAAGATACGTTAAGCCTACTCGCTGAAAGATGGAGATACGTAAGATACATAGCGTAAGCTACATAAGTACTCGCTGAAAGATACGTAAGATACATATCGCCAAAACTAGCGAAAAGCATACCGAAATTTTATGCAAGAGTAAAATACTGCTACTACTACTAATAATAATACCGTAATCATAATACTGAGAAAATCGAAATATTTATGTTCAGTCTTTGGACTCTTGCAAAGAAGACTATTATGTGTGAGTGTTAAGATATTGCTATATCCCTGCCATTAAAATCGCAAAACTAGGAACGAAAAAATCCGATTGCACCAACTTTTCTTGAATGTGTAAACCAGTCGAGAAGAATGACATGATTAGTGGCTCAGCACCGTTAATCATGTGGGCCTATCACGTTTTTGGTAACAGTTACCGAGAATAGTACCTAGCTACTGAATAGAAATATGTTTGTTAAACGTTACTGTGTTCAGTTGGTTGAAATATTATTCGTCGACGAATATAGGAACCATACCAGTAGGTTTGCAAGTTTGATCGCGGGAGAATTGGGACACATCAAACTGAGGATTGTCCTTCCGCAAAATATGGTTAGTTTGGTCTTTTAACAAGCTTTTCAGCACTAGGTCTGTGTGAGAGGTGAATCTATAGCTTAACGCGTGATCCGAACTGAGTGAGCTCGTACCGAGATTCGAACCCGGATAGTAGTATTTCTAGTCATTCGCCTCACTCGCATCTGATTGGCTGTCGAACATCAGTGACCTGATCGCCTGGGGTAATCTCATAGGGTTAATGTTCTCTTAATTTTGGTACGGGTACCTTCGTCAACCCACCATATTTTTGGAGATAGGTTCTCCCATGCCCGAATCGGGAATATTAAGCATTTAGTACTGTCTAAGCTCTTTCACAAGGTTATATACGGAATGCTGCCACAGTAACGCAAGTGAAGTGTAAAATCAGTTGCTCGAGGAAGGAGAAACACTACCTTTGAACGATGCCAATCGTTCAATCGAAAACAATCAATTGAGAGGACAGACTGTTGTGCCCACTGTGATTGCTGATGTGACACTACGTTATAATCACTCGCGTAAGAATTTAGATGTATTCCTGAACTATTAGTATCCGTAAGTCTGGTTAGACGTAGTCTAGATTATGGGAACAGCGATAGAGAGCTCATTTCTGGTGTGATGGGTCCTTGGTTCTTTCTAAGGTAGAGGTACCTGATTATGGAATTGGCAAGAGGTTAGCATTCCCTTTTAGCACCAAGACTATATGAGTCATGAACTTACAGTAATGCCTTCAAATCTTAAGGTTCTCCCACCGTGAATCGAACCCGGGACCTCGTGTACCAAAGACACGCGCGATAACGACTGGACCAGCAAGAGGACTCAAATGTAATGCTATCATCAATGTATTATTGTTCAATATGCGACTTAATCCGTAATTTTCATGCATATAGTCATTTCTTCACTTCTACAGTATAGAACGTGTACATCTGTTACAGTATATATTATATTTGTTATATTACGTCTACAGATCATATTGTAAAATTGATATCAATGTGTTTGTATAACTTGAAACAGATGACATGCACAGACCCCACCCCGCAAAGAAATTTAGAAATTAGCTAGTGAAAATGTGAAAACTAGTTAGACCCTAATCATTTGTTCAAAATTACCCAGATTTTAAATTTTGAAAATATGGCAATCTGCAACCCTAATCCAGTTATCATTTGGAGGAGAGGCCTGCGAGCAGTAGCGGATTTAGCTGGGGGGCCTATGCCCCAGATTTTTGAGTGACAAAATATTTTAAGCTATTATTTATATATTCTTGAAAGTTTGTAGTAAATTCATAATATATCTATCCTAGTCTGTGTTCTACCTGCCCCCTCCCCATCCAGTTTTTATCTTCTAGATCTGCTACTGCCTGAGAGGATAAAATTTTCCTTGGAGTTGCAAAATCTTCACCGGAGCTATAGCTTTGATCATTCTCAATAAGTTATTTTGACAATACTACTTTTCTTCCCTCTTGTATTGAAAATCCCCCCGTGGGAAATCGCTGCCCTAACAATTTCACTCCTAGGCTTATAAGCAAATTCCAGCTTCATGTAAGTTTAGTGCATTTTTAAAACATGTGGACTGGGTAGTATGAAAAAGGTAAGCATGCGTATACATGGCAAACAAATCTTTAAACGTTCTATTTTAATATCAATACAAGATTTATTGGTATTGTTTGGTGGAGTTGCTACAATGTTACTGAGCAAGACTCACAAGCAGTGGCGTATTTAGGGGGGGCTTCAGGGCTTAATCCCCCCCGAAATCTTACTTACTATAGTAAAGTATATGAAATATCTTGCAGAATTTTCACATTTTCAGGCAAAGCCCTTCCCCCCCGAAAGTTAGCAAAATCCTCCCCGAAACAAAATCGTAAATACGCCACTGCTCACACGTGTCAGACATCGTCCGTTTGCGTTAAAAAGTCGCCTCGAGTCCTGCTCGGGCATAGGATCAAAAGTGCTAAATCCAGATCATATGGGTTTGAGATAGGTAACATCTGTTCATCAGTTTCCTCGAAATTTGTCTCGTTTCCTTCCACATTCTCATTTCTCCAGTTGCTTCATAATCATTCAGTTTCACCAACCATTTAGCCTAAAGAGCATGAACGTGATATGTTAAACTAGAAGTTTCATTTTCTTTTTCGTTCACTTAATTTTGATTCAAATAGAGTGCATCCGTACAACCTTCTCCCACACAAACACTGACTCACATAAAAACACACACACTCTCACACACACACACACACAAAATAGAATGAACGACTTTCACGAGTGCCTCTTTCATCCTGTGTTTCTCATATTGAGTTACGCTAAAAAACTTTAGATTGTGTGACGTCATTGAAGTCTGTCTAATTACAACTATAAGCCGTGCTCTTTGGAATACAAATGGAAGTTTTTCTTGGGAGCCCTGTGCTTTCAAGGATTAATTTACTTTTAGATTTGGACACCCCGCAGGCGCCTGCACTGCGTGGGATGAAGAAATCAATTTTGAAGCCTGCTTATTCTAGTTTTCAGTGGTTGTGAGACGCTTTCTTTCTTTCTTTTTTTTTTTTAAATGAGAGATACAGTTATAAGTTTCTCTACTTAGAAAAGAAAAAAAAAATGAAATATTCTTTAACAGTATAAACATATTCTTTAGAATTGGGCTTCTCAACCTGAGGGTCGCGAGACGAATACAAGTGGGTCGCGAAAGAAAGTAAAAATAACGTAAATGTAATTAGAATCTAATAGTACAAAAATACTTTTTTTTTTAAAAAAAAAAGATAGTTTTGAATATTTTTATTTTGGAAGACTTATTTTTATTTCTATACTTCTTGTCATATACAACTAAGAATATTGAACAAATAAAGAATCGTTTAAAAGCAACTCGAATAAAAGAGGAATTGTCAGAAACTTCATACTGGAATATAAGAAAAACACAAATACAACTGTAAGAGATAGGGAATAATAATAATAATAATAATAATAATAATAATAATAATAATAATAATAATAATAATAATAATAATAATAATAATAATAATAATAATAATTGGAAATTACTTACCGAGTCGCTAACAAGATGTGATAAAAGGAAGGGGAGTTATGAACTTTCATCCAGGAAATATTATTCAAGGGAGTAAAATCAAAATGTAAAGGATGTACTGTGCACTACTTTGGTATGTTTGCAATATTAATTTATTTTTTGTTCGTTCCAGAGGGGGGAAAGTTCTTCCCCCGAAAGTATGCATGGAAGAAACAGGTTCAGAAAATCTAATTCAGAATAAAAGAAAAACAAATTTTTAAATTCTTTGATATGTTCATTTTATAGCCACTTCTTTTAGTGCATTTTTGCAATGATCTGATGCATAGAGCGCTCCATAAGTATTTGAATTGTTCCTGCTACAAGAACACACAGTATTCGAAAAATTGTACTTTTTCTCCACGTATAATAGTTTACACTTGCTAATAAAATGATGGGTCAAATATAGTGGTTCAAAATTATAATAACAAGGTCCAGGAGCGGCTCGCAATTAAGTCACATCGGTAAAAGTTACAATTTTATTAAGGTATGAAAACTTACCTAATGAACAGCACTAACTTTTGTATGCAAGAAGTAAGTTTTCTTCCTTTTCCTTGCAACGATAAAATTGTAATTAACGGTACACATCTTTTCACAAAAACTTGGAATCCCTTTCATACTCCAAAAAAGTATACCTAGATTCATCACAATTCCCACAGATCTGTACAGAGGGAATTGCATTTTCCCTCCGTTCTTTATATGGATACTAGTTGCGAGAAGTACTTGTGCCGGTGTGGCGAACGTGGTGAGGTACTAAGTCTTCATAAAGAACTCGTGGAACTTGAAGATCGAAAGTCGGTCTCAGATGTTTTTTTATTTATTTTTTAATCATGAAGATATGATGAAATAATTAAAAGTGTAATATTTGTTACATATGTAAATTTATAATTTAATGCTTTGGTGTTAAAATTGGACTTTATTGCCTATATTACATTTTTCTACTTTGACTTTCAAATGAAATACTTATATGATTTCTCAGTTTAAAATCTCTCGAATAATCAGTGACACTTGGATAGAAGTGAAATTAGATTAGTCTGAAAGAAATGCAAATAAGCATGTAATTAGAAATTTATACGCTAAAGTAATTTTATATCTGATAACTAGCCTTTTGCTAGCTGGAGGCTCCGCCCCCAGATCCCCTAGCTTGCTCGGTCTACAGCAACGTTTCCCAACCGGTGTGCCGCGAATGGGCCGCTGGTGTGCCGCGACGAAATTGAGGTGGTTGTCTCGTAGTCGTGTATTGTCAAGATTTTTTGCACTTAAAGAACAACTTCTTCTATTCTTTCTGTCAGAAGAAAGTGAAAATGTTGATTTCCTTAGTGATAATCCTTGGTGCAATAAAGTTACTTTTCTTACCGACATATTCCAAACATTGAATACGCTGAACAAACGCATGCAGGAAAAAAAGGGAAAGATCCTAACCTTAAGTGACAAAATTTGTTCATTTAGGGAGAAACTTTCATTTTGGGAGGTCAGAATTAGAAAACAAAACAAATGTGACATTTGAGATTACAAAGTGCTGTAAAATTGACACATTTCTCAACACTCATTTCTAGAGGTCTGCGCGAATATAAAATATCGCATCCGCATCCGTACCGCATCCGCAGCATCTCTATCGGCACCCGCATCCGCAGATAATGAGGTAGCAAATATATACAACTTACATATTCTATAATAGTCATGATTTCGAAACTATTTTAGGCACATTTTAAATAGCCATTGAAAAGAGCAATAAAAGAACAACTTTCTCGTGTCATTTCTTGCCCTTTTCCTGTCACTGAGTCACAACCTTCAAACACATCTATTTTGATTTTAGTCATTTTTCAACCGGCTTTAAAACTTCTAATTCGAAACAAACGTTTCTTAGTGCTCTTTCCACCATCATCACAAATTTTATAGCGCTTTTTTAGGTAGGGAAAAGAAGTAGGACACCATATCCGCAACTTTATCCGCTATCCACACAGAAATGAAATATATATCCGCAGATACCCGTTTTGATGTGGATATCCGCGGGTATCCGCATCTGCGCAGACCGCTACTCATTTCAGACACATTGTCTTTGTTGTGTACCAATGTTGAGAAGTATTTTCCTACGCTTCAGTTTAATTCATTTGACTGGGTGAGGGACTACTTTGCTCCTTTTGTCCTACAGTCAGCAGAATTAAATGTACAGGAAAAAAAGTGAATTGGTCGATGTGAGGAATAACCGAGGTTTGAAGCTCCAGCATTCACAAGAAGACAAAGCATCATTCTGGATTTCTCTCCCGAGAGAATATCCAGCTATTTCTAAGTAAAGCAGGATTTTCTGCAAAGAACACAATCAAGTGTAAGAACGGGTCACAACTGTTAACTCCAGAACACGACATGAGGGTGTGTTTAACAACTAGCAGTCCACAATTGAAGAAGATTATGAAAGAACATCAAGCTTAAGTTGCACATTAATTTTGCTTCATGCACCAATTTGTTTCACTTAATTTTGAAAAACTGTAACCTTCATATATTATTATTAAACAATTGCAACCTTCAATAAATATTATTGAAATAATGTTACATTACTAATATTATTGAATAATTCTAATCTTCATAAAATATTTAAAAATTGTAATGTAGATCAACGATGTTAATAAATTATGTTTCATACTGTGTTACTTTTCTGTACATTTTTAGCTTTGAAGAAAGTATTTCTTATTGTTATTACCATTATTGCTTCTTTATTGTTGCAGAATATTTTGTAACTTGAAATATTAAAATATCATTCATTCCTTTCGGTAAAGCAAACTTGTATACAAATTACCTACATTTGTGTTATTAAAGTACAAGAAATTAGTTTGTTCGTTCGTTATTTAGTGATCTTCCTTCTTAGTGAAAGGTTGGATACAGTTTTCGAAAAAGAAAGTGTATTTTTAAAAACCTGAGTCCTATATTTCAGTGCAATTGTTCTCTATTTTTAAATTAGAATGAAAAATAAGCATAATGATTTACTACGGGGGGAGAAGCAGCGATCGAGCAGATCGGTAATCTAACTAACTAACTAACTAACTCTATGGCCTATGGAACCCGGAGGTTCAATGCCGCGTTCACAAAAGCTCTCCACTGACTTCTATCCTTAGCTAATTGGATCCAGTTCCTACTTTGTATTCCTATCTCTACGAGATCCATCTTAACATTGTCCTCCCATCTGCGCCTAGGTCTTCCTAATGGTCGTTTTCCGATTGGTCTTCCAGTCAAGACTTTGAAAGCGTTTCTACTTTCTTCCATTCTAGCTACATGACCTGCCCACCTAAGCCTCCTAGACTTGACGACCCTAACAATGTTGGGTAAACCATATAAATTATGTAGTTCCTCGTTATGAAGTTTCCGCCGTTCCCCATTCCCGTTCCTCTTGGGTCCGAATATTCTTCTCAGGATCTTGTTCTCAAATACTTTCAGTCTATGTTCTTCCTTCAGAGTAAGTGACCATGTTTCGCAGCCATACAGAACAACAGGCATAATTATCGTTTTGTATATTTTAAGCTTCAAATTCCTCGACAGAATTCGCGACGACAAGAGATTTTGAACCGAATAGTAACACGAATTCCCTGCTTTTAGTCGACATTTAATTTCTTCGTTAATATGATGTTTCTCTGTTAATATTGGTCCTAGATATTTGAAACTATCCACTTTATCAAAAGTATTATTTTATATTTTAACGCATCCATAATTTGCTGTATTCCGGTCCCGACGCACTTCCATATATTTAGATTTCTCTGCATTTACTTCTAAACCCATGTCCCTGCACGCGTTTAATAAGATCTCTGCATTTCTTTCTATTGTTCTCCTATCATCCCTTATTAAATTTACATCATCAGCATATGCCATAACCTGCTGAATACCGTTCAACTCTAGGCCCTGGTTGCTATCTTTGATTTTCCTTATAGCGTATTTAAGAACGAAGTTAAATAATAATGGCGACAACGCATCTCCTTGTTTCAGGCCATTTTCGACGTGAAAGCTCGTGGACAAAAATTTTCCTACCCGGACTTTACTTTGGGATTCATTTAAACATATCTTAATTAATCTAATTAGCTTTCTCGGTATTCCAAGTTCTGTAAGAACGTTGTATAATGTTTCTCTCCTAACCGAGTCGTACGCCTTTCTAAAGTCAATAAATAGTTGATGTACCGGGGTATTGTATTCCCACTTTTTTTCGAGTATTTGGCGAATGGTAAATATTTGGTCGATAGTTGATCGATTTCGTCTAAATCCGCACTGATAATCTCCAATAATTTCATCTGCGTATGGGGTCAGTCTTGCTAACAGAATATTTGAAAGGATTTTATAGGATGTTGACAGAAGAGAAATGCCTCGATAATTATTACAGTCAGTTTTGTCGCCCTTCTTGTGAATTGGAACAATGATTGATTCTTTCCACTCTTGTGGCAATTCTTCCTTGTTCCAGATAAGGAGAATGAGATTGTGTATCTTGTTCCACAATTTTTCGCCTCCAGCTAAAATTAACTCAGCCGGAATTTCATCTACACCCGGAGATTTGTGTTTCTTTAATTTCTTTATAGCGGTTTCCACTTCTATTCGGTTGGGTTCTGGAATATACGGTTCTGAGGTGTGTATCACCTTTTCTCCACGCACAGTAGTTTTTGGTTGCGTGTTAAGCAAATCGTCAAAGAAATCTTTCCATCTATTTAAGATGCTATCCGTATCAGTGAGAACTGTACCGTAAGATTTCTTTAATATATAAACACGAGGTTATAGCCTTTCTTAAATTCGTTGATTCCCTTATACATGTCCCGGATGTTTTTATTTTTACTATTATCTTCAAGTTCCTTAATTTTAGCTTTCAGAAAATCGCGTTTCTTTGTTCTAAAAGTTTTGGAAGTTTCCCGCCTGATATCTGTGAAATTTTGTGTAGTTATTTCATTCGGATTTTGCCTGTTTTCTCTTCTCTGCTAGTTTAATGCATTCCTGGTCGAACCATGGTTTGTTCCTACGGATTTCCGCGTGTCCCAATTTTTCTTTTGCTGAAATTTTAATGCTATCTCTAATTACAATCCAGGTATCCTCAACACTAGTGCACTCCGAATCTTCTAAAGCCGAGAATCTATTCGAAACTTCAATCTGGTATTTCTCTCTTACCTGGCTCTCTTCTAATTTCTTTAAATTGAATCTCTCCGTTTTCGGACAATGAATATTACCTTTATTCAACGATAACCTCTCTCGTATTATCGCTGCTACCAGGTAGTGGTCAGTGTCACAATCAGCCCCTCTAAACGACCGGACATCAATTATACTAGATTGCCTTCTTCTATCTACTAAAATGTGATCAATTTGATTGTGTGTTTTTCCGTCTGGTGATGTCCAAGTGTATTTATGAACGTCGCGATGTGGGAATTTTGTACTCTTCACGATTAGGTTTTTGGATGTTGCGAAGTTCACGAGTCTAACACCGTTGTCATTACTTTCCTTATGCAGACTTTCGTTCCCTATAATCGGTTTGAAAATATCCTCTCGTCCTACCTTCGCATTGAAATCCCCTATTTATGAACGTCGCGATGTGGGAATTTTGTACTCTTCACGATTAGGTTTTTGGATGTTGCGAAGTTCACGAGTCTAACACCGTTGTCGTTACTTTCCTTATGCAGACTTTCGTTCCCTATAATCGGCTTGAAAATATCCTCTCGTCCTACCTTCGCATTGAAATCCCCTAATAGGATTTTCACATGTTATCGCGGAAGTTGGTCAAATATCCGTTCCACTTCTTCGTAAAAACTGTCTTTTATATCGTCATCCTTATCTTCAGTTGGGGCATGTACATTTAAAAAAATAATATCACACCACCGTCCCTTAAGAGTAATAAAAGAAAGTCTATCAGTAACAAATTCAACCTGTTTAATTGCTGGTAATATACGTTTATGAACGAAAAACCCTGTTCCTAACTGGTGATTTTTATTTCCTTCCCCGTAAAAAAAAGTAAAATTTCCGGAATTCTCAGATCCATTTCCTTCCCACCTAACTTCCTGAACTCCTACTACGTCCATCCTGTATTTCTCTAACTCACTCGTTACGGATTTTAACGCGCCTGCCCTATAAAGACTCCTAATACTCCATGTTCCAAATCTCATGTCCATTTTCTTTTGCTGAGGTCGTGCCAAGTTATCAGTCCTTGTCCGAGGCTTTTGTGAATATTTCTGAACAAGTGCTTTTTTTTTTTTTTTTTTTTTTTTACAGGATGAGGTTGTTAGCCCTACCCAAACCCCCAAGTTGAAGGACCACTCCTAGTCGGCTGTCCGCGACTGCTTATTCAGTATATTCGCAGCTAACCTCTATATCTAGAGGCCTTCTCCTCGATCCGCAACCTGAGGACGCGCCATGCCGTGGTGACAGGAACCCACGTTACACGGAGATCAGTAATCACAAACAAAAAAATACCACGGTATTTTATATTTACGAATAAAATAATAATAATATATGAGTGTGCCGCGAAAATTCAAGTTACACCCGTAGTGTGCCGCAAGTTGAAAAAGGTTGGGAAACGCTGGTCTACAGCCTCGCATTTCTTGTCTATCGCTCTTTCCATCAACAGCGAATTTCGTGAACTTGCTCTTCACATTTCCTGAATTTGCCCATCCGGAGGATTCGCTCCCACACACTGTCTTTGCTCGGCCTACAGCCTCGCACCTCTTGAACCCACAATTCTATCGTTTCTTTTCCTATTTCAACTATCTAAAAGATAAGATTTTGTATCCCAAGAAAACGCCCATTTAAATAGCATGGGAATTTCTTCATCCCCCTTTGGACCCCTAAAAAATTAAAAATATTCGCTTTTGACAATTTTCCTGTCGGTTAGTCCTGGAAGGCTACTAATGAAAAATTTCATCATTCTAATCATGCCGGAAGTGCCTAAACATTTTAGGGTGTAGAAGACGTCCCATATAAATAACATGGGAAAGAATTTTCAGTTCCCCATAAAACCAATCTACGGTTGAAAATTTTTATTTCTGATGATTCACTTACGTAACGCTAATGAAAACGTACAAGTATACCGGATTTCAAGTTTTTATTCGAATTCTAAGCACCTAAAACATGAGATTATAGGTTTTAAAAAGGCTCATTTAAATAACATGGTGAAATTCTTCATCCAATCTTTAGACCCCTAATATATATATATATATATATATATATATATATATATATATATATATATATATATATATATATATATATATATATATTTACTTTTGGCAATTTTCCTGTGGGTTTGTCCCGAAAAGTTACAAATTTAATCATGTCAAATTTAATCATTGTAGCCCTACAGGAAGTACTCAATAATTTGGGGGTGTAAAAGGTGTCCCATATAAATAACATGGGAAAGATTTTTCAGTTTCCTATAAAACCATTCTACGGTTGGATTTTTTTTTATTTCTACTGATTTACTTAGGTAGTGCTAACGAAAACGCATAAGCATACCGAATTTCAAGTTTTTATTCCAATTCTAAGTACCTAAAACATGAGATTATAGGTCCAAAAAAGCCCATTTAAATAACATTGGGAAATTTTTCATCCCCTCTTTAGAACCCCTAAAAATTAAAAATATTTACTTTTGGCAATTTTGCTGTCGGTTAGTTCCGAAAAGCTGCAATCATGCCAAATGTAATCATTGTAGCCCTACAGAAAGTGCTCAATAATTTATGTCAGCTCACGTAGCTTTATATATAGTTAGGAAATATATTTCTGCTGCAAATATGTTTTATAACCAATTAATCATACTTTTAATCAGAAGCAGTGGGAGATTTTCACGCCACGGAGAACTAAACCAAATATTAAAGCGAACTCTCGCCAGCATCGACATTCCTAGCACTTTGGAACCAACAGGAATATTACGAGATGATGGCAAAAGACCAGACGGAATTACTTTAATTCCCTGGAAAAGAGGCCAAAGTCTAGTGTGGGATGTTACATGCGTAGACACTTTCGCACTCTCATACATAACATTAACCAGCGAGGAGGCAGGAAGTGCAGCCGAGGAAGTGCTAGTAAACGAAAGCATTTGAAATATTCCAAATTAAAAGATCATTCTTTCATTGCTTTTGCTACTGAAACCATGGGTGTTTTTAGTAAAGAAACAAGTAATTTTTTGACAAATTTGGGGTCAGCTTTAATTAATAAATCAGGTGATCCTAGAAGCAAACATTTCTTGTTCCAACGGGTAAGCCTTGTCATTCAAAGAGGCAACGCAATAAGTGTTTTAAATTCTTTCCCATTCACACACAAAATGGATGATTTTTTTTATTTAAAATAAATCCTAAAATATTTTGAAAAAAAAAAACGTATTGTAAGTTTGGTTGAGAATTGTCAAGAATTATACATGGGAAGCTCAAAATAGTACATGTGTACAAGATGTTCAACATGTACCGTTAAAAAAATTTAACTTCTGCATTTCTATTGGCATGTTAGATCATTTATTTGAAAAAGCTGTTATACAGAATCATGTACTCCTTATAAAATGCTGTTAATTGTTTCTGAAGTCTGGTTAAATCAAAACAGTCTCAGGTTTCAGACTAAGCTTCTTTTTGAATTTATTCCAAAATGTAAATGTTGATGTATTCTTATTTTTCTTGTACTTTAATATTTTCATTCCTATTTTATTCGAATTGTTTTCTAAACAATTCTTTACTAATTTATTAATCAGTTTAATATCTTTTGTTGTATTTGATATTAAGTGTAAAAATTGTCAGATAATATTTATGTATTTCTATAATATAATACAAATGGAAATTAAAAAACTTCAAATAAATTAATTAAAAAATTAATCATACAATACTGACAAATTAAAATATTATATTTTAGATGAGGTACATTCATTACAATAAAGATAACTTTATTTTCTTTACTGTCACGAACATAGATATCCCTCATTTACTCAATAACGAAGAGTTGTATTCCCAGATTTATGAAGAATTTCTATATCTTTTTCGCCTTTTCGTAAATAATCGTGCAATATAAATTTTAAAAAATATTTGACAATTTGCTAATGAAAAGGGGTACAAAATTTCCACAAATAAGAAACAATAGATCTCTGCTGTGGCGTGAGGTGTGAACGAAAAGTTTGAGACAATCGTTAAGAATATAAACTGATCATCCGATTCAGTCCATAATTACCAGCTGCTGTCTTTTTGGAAAGAACGGCTGCCAGAGAAAAGAATCCAGATCTTTCGCATTGAGATTCTCAACTTTCAGTTACTCTCCCTTCGAGAGAGGTAGAGGAAACTGACGAACTGAAGAAAATTAAGTGGGGCATATATATTATTAAACCATTCTAGTAAGAAACCTTATAGAATCGAAATGTTACTTGTCCAGGGTGGTTATGTGTTAAAAAACCAAAAAACAAAATTCACTTGTTCGTTTGCATGATATACGAGCCACCCAGTCCCGTTTCGAAATAGTTTGTTTCGGGGCAGGGTGAAAAGTAATAGGGGAAACATGCCACACACCAAACATGTCCTTTTGCTATTGTGAATACATTCATCATCATTAATGAAATATACCTAAAAGGTAAATATTTCACACAAACTGTTGTCACGACATATTTAATAAATGCCAACTCTGGAAAAAGTGGCTATCAAGAAAGGGCTCTGAGTCTTCCATCCAGTGTTATAATGAGGTGTTGGACAGTCATACTCACATTACTGATCTTTCACATATATTCTTACTACAATTATAATAATATCCAGTATAGTTCCATAAGGTTCGAAATGTAGATATAGAGAAGGATGGAAAAATCAGCTGGAAAGAGAAAATAAAAAAATAAAGAAGTTCTGAGAAGAGTGAATGAAGAAAGATGAATACTGAAGTTAATAGTAAACAAGAAAAGAAATATACATACCAACATAGTAAAGAATTGTTCCGATTTGCAGATTTTGGTTAAACGGATGTATGAAATGTATTGGAAATGGCAAATTACTTATTGTTATTGTTTCTAGCAGTAGTAGTAGTAAGGAAGAAGTATAAAATTATGAACAATTTCACAATTGCTAGAAAACAATAACGTTTGATCTTGATCAGTCATATTTTTGACCTATACTAATGATATAACTTACGTATTCATCAATTGTTTGCTAAACATGGTACTAGACAGCACAAATCAAGGTTGATACAGCTGACGTCATTTTGTAGACATGTTGTTGGTATTTCACCTTTCTATAGCTTGTTAGCATTCCCTTTTAGCACCAAGACTAAATGAGTCATGAACTTACAGTAATGCGTTCAAATTTTAAGGTTCTCCCACCGTGAATCGAACCCGGGACCTCGTATACCAAAGACACTCGCGATAATGACTGGACCAGCCAGAGGACTCAAATGTAATGCTATCATCAATGTATTATTGTTCAATATGCGACTCAATCCGTAATTTTCTGTATATAGTCATTTCTTCACTTCTACAGTATAGAACGTGTACATCTGTTACATTACGTCTGTTACAGTAGATATTATATTTGTTATATTACGCCTACAGATGATATTTTAAAATTGATATCAATGTGTTTGTATAACTTGAAACAGATGACATGCACAGACCCCACCCCGCAAAGAAATTTAGAAATTAGCTAGTGAAAATGTGGAAACTAGTTAGACCCTAATCATTTGTTCAAAATTACCCAGATTTTAAATTTTGAAAATATGGCAACCCGCAACCCTAATCCAGTGATTATTTGGGGGAGAGGCCTGCGAGCAGTAGCGGATTTAGCTGGGGGGCCTATGCCCCCAGATTTTTGAGTGACAAAATATATTAAGCTATTATTTATATATTTTTGAAAGTTTGTAGTAAATTCATAATATATCTATCCTAGTCTGTGTTCTACCTGCCCCCCCCCCCAGTTTTTATCTTCTAGATCTGCTACTGCCTGAGAGGATAAAATTTTCCTTTGGAGTTGCAAAATCTTCACCAGAGCCATAGCTTTGATCATTCTCAATAAATTATTAACAATACTACTTTTCTTCCATCTTGTATTGAAAATCCCTCCCCCCCCCCCGTGGGAAATCGCTGCCCTAACAATTTCACTCCTAGGCTTATAAGCAAATTCCAGCTTCATGTAAGTTTAGTGCATTTTTAAAACATGTGCACTGGGTAGTATGAAAAAGGTAAGCATGTGTATACATGGCAAACAAATCTTTAAACGTTCTATTTTAATATCAATACAAGATTTATTGGTATTGTTTGGTGGAGTTGCTACAATGTTACCGAGCAAGACTCACACGCAGTGGCGTATTTAGGGGGGGCTCCCGGGCTTAAGCCCCCTCCGAAATCTTACTATAGTAAAGTATATGAAATATCTTGCAGAATTTTCACATTTTCAGGTAAAGCTCCCCTCCAAAAGTTAGCAAAAATCCTCCCCGAAACAAAATCGTAAATACGCCACTGTTCACACGTGTCAGACATCATCCGTTTGCGTTAAAAAGTCGCCTCGAGTCCTGCTCGGGCATAGGATCAAAAGTGCTAAATCCAGATCATGTGGGTTTGAGATAGGCAACATCGTGTTCATGAGTTTCCTCGAAATTTGTCTCGTTTCCTTCCACATCCTCATTTCTAAAGTTACTTCATAATCATTCAGTTTCACCAACCATTTAGCCTAAAGAGCATGAACGTGATATATTAAACTAGAAATTTCATTTTCTTTTTCGTTCACTTAATTTTGATTCAGATAGAGTGCATCCGTACAACCTTCTCCCACACAAACACTGACTCACACACACACACACACACAAAATAGAATGAACGACTTTCACGAGTGCCTCTTTCATCCTGTGTTTCTCATATTGAGTTACGCTAAAAAACTTTAGATTGTGTGACGTCATTGAAGTCTGTCTAATTACAACTATAAGCCGTGCTCTTTGGAATACAAATGGAAGTTTTTCTTGGGAGCCCTGTGCTTTCAAGGATTAATTTACTTTTAGATTTGGACACCCCGCAGGCGCCTGCACTGCGTGGGATGAAGAAATCAATTTTGAAGCCTGCTTATTCTAGTTTTCAGTGGTTGTGAGACGCTTTCTTTCTTTCTTTTTTTTTTTTAAATGAGAGATACAGTTATAAGTTTCTCTACTTAGAAAAGAAAAAAAAATGAAATATTCTTTAACAGTATAAACATATTCTTTAGAATTGGGCTTCTCAACCTGAGGGTCGCAAGACGAATACAAGTGGGTCGCGAAAGAAAGTAAAAATAACGTAAATGTAATTAGAATCTAATAGTACAAAAAAAACTTTTTTTTAAAAAAAAAAGATAGTTTTGAATATTTTTATTTTGGAAGACTTATTTTTATTTCCATACTTCTTGTCATATACAACTAAGAATATTGAACAAATAAAGAATCGTTTAAAAGCAACTCGAATAAAAGAGGAATTGTCAGAAACTTCATACTGGAATATAAGAAAAACACAAATACAACTGTAAGAGATAGGGAGCAATAATAATAATAATAATAATAATAATAATAATAATAATAATAATAATAATAATAATAATAATAATAATAATAATAATAATAATAATACCGGAAATTACTTACCGAGTCGCTAGCAAGACGTAATAAAAGTAAAGGGGGTTATGAACTTTCATCCAGGAAATTTTATTCAAGGGAGTAAAATCAAAATGTAAAGGGTGCACTGTGCAGTACTTTGGTATCTTTGCTATATTAATTTATTTTTTGTTAGTTCCAGAGGGGGGAAAGTTCTTCCCCCGAAAGTATGCATGGAAGAAACAGGTTCAGAAAATCTAATTCAGAATAAAAGAAAAACAAATTTTTAAATTCTTTGATATGTTCATTTTATATCCACTTCTTTTAGTGCATTTTTGCAATGATCTGATGCATAGAGTGCTCCATAAGTATTCAAATTGTTCCTGCTACAAGAACACATTCGGAAATTTTATTTTTTCTCTAAGTATAATAGTTTACACTTGCTAATAAAATGATGGGTCAAATATAGTGGTTCAAAATTATAATAACAAGGTCCAGGAGCGACTCGCGAATGAAGTCACATCGGTAAAAGTTACAATTTTATTAAGGTATGAAAACTTACCTAATGAACAGCACTAACTTTTGTATGCAAGAAGTAAGTTTTCTTCCTTTTCCTTGCAACGATAAAATTGTAATTAACGGTACACATCTGTTCACAAAAACCTGGAATCCCTTTCAGAGACTAACTCCAAAAAAGTAAACCTAGATTCATCACAATTCCCACAGATCTGTACAGAGGGAATTGCATTTTCCCTCCGTTCTTTATATGGATACTAGCTGCGAGAAGTACTTGTGCCGATGTGGCGAACGTGGTGAGGTACTAAAAATATAAGTGAAATGAAATCTTTAAGTTTTACGTCCCACGGTTATGCCGGTTAGGCTAAAGGAGACGGTGATGATGAGTGATGAATGAAATGGTGGAATGAAGAAAGTGGGAGGAAACGGGAGAACCCCGAGGAAACCCACGCACACGGTGTTTGTCCACCACAAAGTTCACTTGGCGGGGGCTGGGATCGAACACGGGACCCCAAGCACCAAAGGTGAACGCTCTACCACTGAGCCACCGCGGCCCCGGTGAGGTACTACGTCTTCATAAAGAACTTGTGAAACTTGAAGATCGAAACTCGGTCTCAGATATTTTTTTAAATTTATTTTTTAATCATGAAGATATGATGAAATAATTAAAAGTGTAATATTTGTTACATATGTAAATTTATAATTTAATGCTTTGGCGTTATAATTGGAGTTTATTGCCTATATTACATTCTTCTACTTTTAGTTTCAAAACAAATATTTATAAGACTTCTCAGTTTAAAATCTCTCGAATAATCAGCGACACTTGGATAGGAGTGAAATTAGACTGAAAGAAATGCAAATAAGCATGTAATGAGAAATTTATACGCAAAAGTAATTTTATATCTGATAACTAGCCTTTTGCTAGCTGGGGGCTCCGCCCTCAGACCCCCTAGTTTGCGCGGCCTACAGCCTCGCATTTTTTGTCTATCGCTCTTTCCATCAACAACGAATTTCGTGAACTTGCTCTTCATATTTACTGAATTTACCCATCCGGGGGTTTCGCCCCCACACACTGTCTTTGCTTGGCCTACAGCCTTGCACCTCTTGAACCCACAATTCTATCGTTTCTTTTCCTATTTCAACTATCTAAAAGATAAGATTTTGTATCCCAGGAAAACGCCCATTTAAATAGTATGGGAATTTCTTCATCCCCCTTTGGACCCCTAAAAAATTTTAAATATTCACTTTTGACAATTTTCCTGTCGGTTAGTCCTGGAAGGCTACATTCATGCCAAATTTCATCATTCCAATCATACCGGAAGTGCCTAAACATTTTGGGGTGTAAAAGATGTCCCATATAAATAATATGGAAAAAAATTTTCAGTTCCTCAACCACTCTACGGTTGGAAATTTTTATTTCTGATGATTCACTTACGTAACGCTAATGAAAACGTACAAGCATACCGAACTTCAAGTTTTTATTCTAAAAATATATATATATATATATATATATATATATATATATATATATATATATATATATATATATATATATATATATATATTTACTTTTGGCAATTTTCCTGTGGGTTTGTCCCGAAAAGTTACAATCATGTCAAATTTAATCATTGTAGCCCCACAGGAAGTGCTCAATAATTTGGGGGTGTAAAAGGTGTCCCATATAAATAACATGGGAAAGATTTTTCAGTTTCCTATAAAATCATTCTACGGTTGGAATTTTTTTTATTTCTACTGATTTACTTAGGTAGTGCTAACGAAAACGCATAAGCATATCGAAATTCAAGTTTTTATTCAAATTCTAAGTACCTAAAACATGAGATTATAGGTCCAAAAAAAGCCCATTTAAATAACACTGGGAAGTTTTTCATCTCCTCTTTAGACCCCCTAAAAATTTAAAAATATTCACTTTTGGCAATTTTGCTGTCGGTTAGTTCCGAAAAGCTGCAATCATGCCAAATTTAATCATTGTATCCCTACAGAAAGTGCTCAATAATTTATGTCAGCTCATGTAGTTTTATATATAGTTAGGAAATACATTTCTGCTGCAAATATGTTTCATAACCAATTAATCATACAATACGACAAATTAAAATATATTTTAGATGAGGTACATTCACTGTAATAAAGATCACTTTATTTTCTTTACTGTCACGAACATAGATATCCCTCGTTTACTGTATAACGAAGAGTTATGTTCCCAGATTTATGAAGAATTTCTATATATTTTTCGGCTTTTCGTAAATAATCGTGCAATATAAATTTTAAAAATATTTGACAATTTGCTAATGAAAAGGGGTACAAAATTTCCACAAATAAGAAACAATAGATCTCTGCTGTGGCGTGAGGTGTGAACGAAAAGTTTGGAACAACCGTTAAGAATATAAACTGATCATCCGATTCAGTCCATAATTACAGCTGCTGTCTTTTTGGAAAGAACGGCTGCCAGAGAAAAGAATCCAGATCTTTTGCATTGAGATTCTCAATTTTCAGTTACTCTCCCTTCGAGAGAGGTAGAGGAAACTGACGAACTGAAGAAAATTAAGTGGGGCATATGTATTATTAAACCATTCTAGTAAGCAACCTTATACAGTAGAATCGAAATGTTACTTGTCCATGATGGTTATGTGTTAAGAAACGAGAAAACAAAATTCACTTTTTCATTTGCATGATATACGAGCCACCCAGTCCCGTTTCGAAATAGTTTGTTTCGGGGCAGGGTGAAAAGTAATAGGGGAAACATGCCACACACCGAACATGTCCTTTTGCTTTTATGAATACATTCATCATCATTAATGAAATATACCTAAAAGGTAAATATTTCACACAAACTGTTGTCACGGCATATTTAATAAATGCCAACTCTGGAAAAAGTGGCTATCAAGAAAGGGCTCTGAGTCTTCCATCCAGTGTTATAATGAGGTGTTGGACAGTCATACTCACATTACTGATCTTTCACATATATTCTTACTACAATTATAATAATATCCAGTATAGTTCCATAAGGTTCGAAATGTAGATATAGAGAAGGATGGAAAAATCAGCTGGAAAGAGAAAATAAAAAAATAAAGAAGTTCTGAGAAGAGTGAATGAAGAAAGATGAATACTGAAGTTAATAGTAAACAAGAAAAGAAATATACATACCAACATAGTAAAGAATTGTTCCGATTTGCAGATTTTGGTTAAACGGATGTATGAAATGTATTGGAAATGGCAAATTACTTATTGTTATTGTTTCTAGCAGTAGTAGTAGTAAGGAAGAAGTATAAAATTATGAACAATTTCACAATTGCTAGAAAACAATAACGTTTGATCTTGATCAGTCATATTTTTGACCTATACTAATGACATAACTTACGTATTCATCAATTGTTTGCTAAACACGGTACTAGACAGCACAAATCAAGGTTGATACAGCTGACGTCATTTTGTAGACATGTTGTTGGTATTTCACCTTTCTATAGCGTGTGCAGTGAAGAAAGTTGTCTCAACTCTAAGATCGAGAAAAATTGAATATTTTTCATGTTATTATATATCAGAAGTATCACTATTACAAATGGTAAAAATTTCCTTAATTAGCTCAGCGGAAATTGAACACAGGACCTTCAATTTGTGAAACAGACGCTTAAGCCACTACTCTAAGGCTTCACTGTTAAGTAAAAGAAAAAATTCTTCTCGATGTGAAGTAAATTTAACAAATTATACACTTTTACAATTCCATTGATGTAATAACGACGAAACACTCTGATTTCGTCATGATAAAATACTAAAGTGTTTTGTGGAAACAATAGTACAGAGAATTCAAAATGTAATTGAAAAAACGTAAAAATATACAAGCACACAAAGACATAAAGGAGAAAATGGTCTTTAGAGGAATTTGAATCCTTAACTAGCAGTCCTTTTGACTGAAATCTGGTGCCTCAGACCACTGGACTATTTGTGCGTGGCAAACAACGGAACATAAAAAATGTATGTTGTAACATGTCGATAAAACGCAAACGTCCTAATGAAAGCAATATTAAAGGAAAAATAATATTTGTCTATGTTTGTGATCGCATCACAGGAAAATCACTGAAAACTTTGAAATGCATTTTGAAGCATACTTAATGCCAGTGGCGGCTAATGTTACTGTTGCAGCGTTGCGCAACGACCAAAATATTTCAAGAAAAAATATTATTATTAATAGTAGTAAAGAACAGAAAAAAATACTTTTTAATACTTGCATATATACACTTTAAATAACATATTTTTTTTTTACTTCTGTAACTGTTCGTTCCGTTAATCCATTTTAAAAAGCGAAAAATAATCCGTCACAGAGTCTCTAATTTACATTGTGTTGCAGCGAGCATGCAACGACCAGATTTCTTCAGCGCGGGAATTGGAGCAAATGTTAAGTCTTCTTTCCCCTATCTCAGACGTTAAAGGGACTGGTCGTTGCAGTGCTTCTGCAACACAGCACGATTTCCAGTGAACGAGAAGGTTTTTCACGCTAAATAAGATTTCTGAATTTTCTTTCACTAGCAATTAACAAATGGAATTTGTTTTTATGGATTCATATTTTTAAATTACGGGACGATACTGAAGTAAATCAATATAAGGACAATTTAAAAAAAAAAGTGATTGTAAAATTACAAAATATGAAAGAAAATATCTAGTAGAGGAGAAAACAAATGAAAGTAGTCCCACATTTACAAGTTAATTCTTAGCTTATATTGATAATGAAGGCTTCTTCTACAGTAATTTGTGAATCAAATATTAATAAGTCAGTATGTAGAACGCTCCCCCCCTCCTCTGTGGATAGTATTTTAGTATAAACGTATTTCTTTTATAAAATAAGCATATTTTATAGACTACTCTTGGTAATTTCCACATAAAACTGTATGATGGGGAACATTGAATTTGGGACTAATTAGCAATGCTCAGGGGCGTAGCCACGAGGGGGGCCACCGGGTTTGGACCTCCCAAAAATTATGAATCTTGACTAACATTTGTAGACTTTCTTAATAAACTATACTTTTCTAAGACAGAAATGATTGATATAGGCTGAATATTTTATTTTACGCCTCATCATGTACTCTTCTTTTCTTATAAAAATAATCGTTCTATCATTTTTTCTAAAAATATAGGTGACAGTAAGTAAGAATTACTTATCGTCTTTTCGGGTGCAGTATATGACAGGTTCCATATTATGTAGACGTATTGGACCTCCCTCAAATACTTTGGACCCCTCCCAGTTAACATTTCTGGGTGTAGAACTGGAAGTGTTGTTTGTTTTGATATTCTTTAATTTTTGGGGGGCTTCTGTTACATGCTGACCCTTCATCTGGCGGGTTTCGAGGTTTCCTTTCCAGAACATATCACATTGGTAGGCATTGTTTCGCCTCATGTGAAAGTATATTGTGTTCATCGTGCATTACGTAACAAGCAAGACGGATGATTTGAAATGTAGTTTTTTCTTTTACGCACATGTGTGTGTGTTGATGTATGAATATGTGACATTCGGAATTCATATACCAGTACCTCTTTTGTATCGGCTGTTTTGGTTTTTAATTATTAGGTTTAATTTTATTGTGTGTGCTTTAATTCTGTAAATAACCTACAAATTCTGAATGAATTGTATACCATGACTTCTGTAAATGACTTACAAAAAAACATTGACCAGCTTTCAACTGAGGAAAAATTTGGAATTAAGGCTTAGACAAAACAAGCAAAGGGCAATTCAGGAGAGTGTTCGAAAAAAAAAGTCCAGTTTAAATTTACAGAATATCTTATGCAGTAGTGTTGTTTGCACCAGATACATTTCCTCAATTTATTTTTAATTTTTTCTGGATAAATTGTGAATAAAGTATGTTCAATGTACATTTTTTTATAACACTACTCTCTGCTACGAACTCTCTTTAGTCAACGCTGAAGAGGAATTCGGATCACTGTCAAGGACTGAGTTTGCTAGAATGAATCATTCGCAATAATCTAGAAAAAATATTTAGTAAATCTACAAAGCTTTGAAATTAATATTAACAGTATCTATGGCGTCAGCAAAAAACGAAAAGTTTTTTTCCACATGAGAAAGAATTGACACTTTCAAAGGAATTGAATGTCCCAAGAAAGGTTATCACCATTGGTTATGCTTTCCATCGAAAAAGACCTGACAATAAGAATACTAGAGTTCAACCAGCATGTATTAGACAGATTTGCTCCAATCAAAGAGAGGAGAATGAACTTACTAATTAATTAAGGTGATTAATCGGATAAAATGTTCTGCATTTTTTATTTTTTAACAACAGAATTTTATTTAATTTAACATGTCACATAGCATTTGCATCTAAAGTTATGCTGATTAGTCAATGAGTCAACTTTATATCTTCTGTCTCTTATCGCTCGTATTGCAACACCCGAAACCACAATCCACCGGCCGCCACTGCTTAATGCGTAACACGAGCTAGGTTGCATCTCATTTTGATAAAATAGCTTGTCCTAAAGGAGTATATGGTTCAAACTTAATGCGAGAAATTGAGTGTCAGGAGTGTGTGGAGTGTGAAAGAAATCGTGACTGAGTCAGTCTGACCCTGAGAAATCGTGTGGTGGGGCTGACCCTCGATCAGTCCCTTCACACCTGTAGATGGTAAGGAGTGTGAAAGAAAACCGTAGCAGAACGGCCTCCGCAGACGAACATAAATAATTCTGGGAAGCTGGTTCGGTGCAGGACGTCGTATGTGTACAGGGAACGTAAAATGGGATGACAAAGAAAGATGGCTGCAAAATCTCTGGGATATCGTACAGAAAGAAGGCAAATACGTTTGGCACACAGCACAGAACAAAGCCATTAGACACTGCTCGTAAGAAAAAGCCAAATAAATTCCAATAATGTGTAAATATCGAAAATGTACTGTACATAGAACATAGAGACTATACTTACTATGTGCAGTTTCACAGTAGATGCTCAAAGTGACGTCCCCTGGCGCCGATACATGCTTAACAGCGTCGGAGAAAGCTTTGTCGTACACGCACAAATATCTCTGGAGTGGTTCGGATGATGTCACTAGCAACTAGGATGCATGCTAGGAGGTCCTCTTCGCTCTCTACAAGAGTTTTGTAGACAAGGATTTTCATGTAGTCCCACAAGAAGAAATCAGGTGGGGTGAAGTCCGGCGAACGAGCGGGCCATGGAACAGGATCCTCTCGTCCGATCTACCTATCTGGGAATGTTTCATCGAGATAAGCACGAGCAACAGCAGCAAAGTGGGCTGGCTCTCCGTCATGCTGAAACCACATCTGCTGTTGAACAACAAGCGGGACAGTTTCTAATAGTTCTGGAAGCGTATGCTGCAGAAACACACAGAGTATAGTGGTGCAGTTAAACGTGGTGGAAGAAGATAGGGGCTTATAAAGTAGTCACCAACGATGCCTGCCCACATATTCATTGCAAATTTCTCTTGATGGTTCTGTACAATTATTGCGTGAGGGGTTTTGGCGGTCACACGTGATTAAACACTACGACTATTAAACACACCGTCTCTGCTAAAACAGGCTTCATCGGTGAACAATACCGAGGCATGAAACTGAGGATCGGCCACACAGCGCTGCACAAGCCATTCACAAAATACGACATGAGAGTAGAAATCAGCTGCACTCAGTGTTTGCACTCTTTGTGGATGGTGGGAATGCAATTCCTGTTCATGTAGTACCTTCCACACAGTACTGTGTGCTACATCCATATCATGTGCTTTGGCCCGAGTGCTTGTTGAAGTTGATCGTCCACACGCGCAAGCACCTCTTCTTCGAAGGCAGGCGTCCTGGTAGTTTTGTGCCCCCCTCAGTCATGAAATTGTGGTCACAATTGTCCCGTTTTCCGCAAACGCTGAAAAACGCGCGAGAACATGGAACGAGTGGTATGTTTCCTTTGCGGAAATCGTGCACGATATAACCTCTCCGCTTCAAAGCTGATTTTATTCGCCATTCCATACGTAAAAAGCATATCTGTGAGCTCGTCAAACGCAAACTCCATTGCACTGAAAAGTAATTCACACAAACTACAACCGGACGAACAAGAAAAATGTCTATCAACACCAACCAACTCAAAACACGCTTTATCAACTACATTTGACGAAATACCTTACAGGCAACTGACAGTTGATGCGGTAGACACCAGAATCTTTCGAACTGCAGTAAAGAGGGCGTGCTTACACTCGTTCTATCGTTGCTATCGACTGGACGACGTCTACAGAATCTTTATTTACTCTCCTTGTGTTTGTCTTGTTTCAAACAGAAAATATGTTTACAGCTATTACGTGTAAGAAAATAACTGCATCATTTGCTCTTGTCGATACACGCGATAAACGTCGTCTGTAATTTTTGTAATACATTAACATAATTTCAAGTAGACCAACATGCAGCTAACCAAATCATTGGTGTTTGCCTGCGCGGAGAGTTGGAGTGGGTCACGTAAAACAAGTTTGAGCGTAGATCGGTGGGTTGTGAGTCACTTGGATGACCCACGAGAACCTAACTCCTTCTATGACCAACGAATCACAACAGACTAATACAAAACCAGAGAAACGACGCAGCCCACAATGACCCATGACCCACCACAACTTATCCACTCGTACAATATTAAATTCGTGGGTCAGACTGAGTCAGTCGATTTATATGGGTCACGGTGTGATGGGTCGTCGGCCACGTTTTTGGTTACCCACTCCATCTCTGCGCGGTACATTTACTGCCGTCCTGCTACGGTTTTCTTTCATACTCCTACCATCTAATTTTGTACTGTAGCATGTGCTAGTAGTAGTTCCTCACCTCGGATTCCTTCTTTGGTGCCTGCTCACCCTCCCTCTCCATCTTTCCCACGTGCACAGTCACCACCACGTACATACCTCTTTCTTTTACAGCATACTACTGTGTGCAGCTCATAATTAAGCTAGTGGCATCATGACTAACCGAAACATCTGTAATGAACACAGTTACCAATTTCTCGTCGCATGTTTGTTGGAGATGTTCGAAATATCCTATATTTCTTTGGGGCTACCCTTGCGCCACGCCTGTTTTCAATCCATTCCAACATTAATGAAATCTGCAAGTAAAAATAATGCACACTGCCTTTAACCGGACATTAATCCGACATTTCCTTCTCGAGTTATAGCCATTTTTGAACCGTTGCAACAAATTGTTGGTGGCCCCTATCTCCAAAACAACGCATTTCTGGACACTCGTTCCTATCCTTAAATTACTTCTTTTTTTTCTCACCATATTTCATCCCTCTGAGCTTTGCACAGCATCACGAAAACACCATATATATATATATATATATATATATATATATATATATATATATATATATATATATATATATATATATATACTTTGTGTTAGTAAAATTTCATCTTGTATGGTGAATGCAAGGAATTGAGGTACTAATATTGATAACTGTTTCAGTCACCAGTAATTACCGAAACCTTTCATTTCCAAGAACAATGACTAAGCAAAGGAGTCACAGTCGCCTCATAATTCTATGTATCATCTAGATAGGGAAATACTGTAATTTTAAATGTGCGCGTTGCCTTGCATGAATGTCATAAATTGCTAAGCAACTTCGCAGATAACTTGTTTTAAATTTTTACTATGAGCAAACCTTACAAAATGTAAGTTGATATCTATACCTTAACTGCAATTTTGCACGAAAATAGTTGTGTAAACGTATGAATTTTCTGACACAATTTACATGAGTAGAAGTGCTGTTATCTGTTTTCGATGTTTCGTGCTTTGGTTCTCGTGTATATTTCAATCCATAAAGACTTCTCAACATGGGTCTAATTCAAAAACATTTTACATTTTTAATTCCTTTGGTGGTTATTTTCCGATGTTCTTTTCATTCAGAAATCGTGGTTGCCAAATCGCAACATTAAAATTCACGATGTTAATCCTTTCGGACTATATTTTGGTCCTCGTAATCACTTATAAATAATTTATGTCTCAATTTACTATCCTTCATAATCGACACGTCGTCGATTTAATAAGAAAGATTTTTTTATAAACATAGATGTTTGACAACTGTACACAAAACAACACCAATTTTAACTCTCTACTAAAATAACTCTCCACTACCGGTCTGGAACAAGCACATCATACTGAGTTAAGTGATAGTTTCGGTTTGGCTAGATTGTAAGTAGTTTTCCTCCAGATATAAGGCGCACAAAATATTTTTTGATTGAAATATGTTGTGTTTGAATCAGGGGCCACAAAATTTTTGAACGGCCCCTAAATCGAGTTTTTTTTTATTTTCTACGGAATAAGCATATCATACTGAGTTGTGATAAGTTTGGTTTGGCTACATTGTATGTAGCTCTCCAGACATAAGATGCACAAGAAAATTTTGGCTGAAATATATTGTTAGTTTTCAGATCACGGGTCATGAAATTTTTGAACGGGCCCTAAATCGAGTTTTCTTATTTTTTACGGAATAAAAACATCATACTGAGTTAAGTGATAGTTTGGGTTTGGCTACAATATATGTAGTTCTCCACATATAAGGCATACAAGAAAATATTTGATTGAAATATATTGGATCTTTTGATTCAAAAACTGTATTTTCTTGGCGTTTTTTTCTATCTAAGGTTGATATCTGTAGCAGATTTTTCTCCAATTAAATAATCTAATACAAAATTTTTCTGTTTAATAGTAACTGTTAATTACCTTCTGAAATAAAAAGTCATTCAACACAGTAAAAAAGTGGCTATGTGAAATCAACACAATGGCTCTGTATTACTCGAATTGGGTTAAATTTTAACATATGTCTGGTGCTAATTCAACTCTATCAGATTTCGGAGTAAACTGTTAAAAAGGTAGTCGTTATATCAACTACCTAACATTGTGACTTGTAGTATGGAGTGATTTTAATAACACACCATTAGTATTATTTTAGTAAGGTTGCCGAACATCATGTCTACAAAAACATTTTCTTTCCAACAAAAGTAAAAATATTTCACAAGCGTATCTAAGCAAGTTAAGATCTACTACTATAATAGATTTGATGAGGTTCGGATGATTTGATCTGAGAACGTACACTATAGACTCTCTCTTTGATATTTACTTTTTAAAAAGAAAAATCAAATAAAGGGTGCTAACTCATGAGAAAAAATTTACACGTAAAGTACTAATGAAGAAGCAAAATAAAACAAAAGAAGTTTTTTTTTTTTTTTTACCGTACAGATTTATTTCCAAGTTTATATTATTTTACTCACAGCCTGAACCAAATCTCTCTTTCTCTAATATAACTCTGGAATAATTTAAGAATTACAAGAATTCATTACAAATAATATAATACTGAACATTTTCTTCCATAAAATACTCTCATCAACATATACAATTTCTGGTTCTTTCAAATATACCAGTAAACAAACATATATTTATATATATAAAGAGAGCTTACTCATTTACACAAATACATTCTCACACCCACTTATACAGTACAAAATATTACAAGAAATTCACTCACATAAATTTTTTATGTATACCAAAAACAAAATGACAGCTATACAGCAAAATGGAAGACATAATTTATATGACAGCTGCGATGTACTTATTTTACAGCAACAACATTCGTATGTAATATCTTCTTTCAAGTTTTATTTTACAAAATTGTATATACAAATGCTTACAAAAGTTGTAAAACGTTAATGCAAATATGGTCTATATTAATTTTTCTCAATGTTTTACATTTTAGTAAGTTTAGCTGACTTACGTGATTATACCGTAATACTGATAATGTAGAACAAAGAAATCCCGAATATGGTCGTATGTGCCTGATAGCTTACAGGGAGGATCAGCAATCTTTTGAGTTTAAGTTCATGCAGCTTTTTTGTTATAATATGTCAAATTAATATTTATCCTTGCATTAATTATGACAAACAGTATTATTTCGGATAGCGAATTTTAAAGAAAACAAATGTTTTCAATTTTCAACTTTGATAGGCCAAAAATTTTATCGCTATGATCATCTTAATTTGTATGCAGTTTTAGATGTAGACTAAATTTTACTATTTGACATAACATACACTGCGAATCAAAAAAAAGTTATCCACCGTGGTTTAGATTTAGAACACGTTCACACTAAAGCGTCTACACAGAAAGCTTTCAAGCCACAAACTGTTCGTTTTCAGAGCAAATATTTGGTTAGATGGATTGGAGTTTAGAGACCTTTTCAGCGGCGAGGCTACATTAGACATGAACGTACAGTTTAATGTGAGATTGGACTCTACGTGCTCTCACTGGGGATTGAACCCATGTCTCCCGTGTCAAAGGTGCGTTCGCGAACCATATAGCCACGAGGGAATTCCTTCCGAAACACAGAGATATTACATCAGAGACCGTATCCCTTACTCTAAAAGATATAATCATGGGACGTTAAACTAAAATATTTCATTTTATTTCATTACATTACATCAGAGAGAACGAAAAATTCAAAACGTGTTCAGTCACATGCTAGTGTATGCCCTCTGCAAACTCTCCTATTAAGTTATACGCAAAGAGGTATTTGTGTGCAGTGAAGGTAAAGATTTTGTTTTAAATGATCACAGTATTTTTAAAAAAAATCACTAGCAAAAATATATTTCGTCTAATGATATCATAGTTGTAGCTAAGAAGGCGAAAATATTCAGTTTGAAAAATGAAACCGAACATTTTCGCCTTTTTACCTACAACTATGATATCATTAGACGAAATATATTTTTGCTAGTGATTTTTTTTTAAAGTACTGGGATCATTTAAAACAAAATCTTTACACTCACTGCACACAAATACCTCTTTGCGTATCTAATCATGTTATTTCAATATTTGATATTAGTTTACATTCTCTGTCAGCATCAAGGATACATAAAGGATGAAGGATACATCCTATATAGGATGAAACCTAGAGTTTAAAGTTTGATTGAAACGACTACTCGCATTTTCATCCAAATCTTTGTTCTCTCACAGAAAACTGAACATGGGATCATAGGTAGATTTTCGAAACAACCGAAGTTGAATAGGGAAATACGCTATAGAATGAATATGCCTGCTCGTATGAAGATTACTCCCATATACGTTCTTCTGTCAAAGCATTTAAACGACAGGCATTGAGTTCACAAGACAGAAGCTTTTGAATTCCTTATATTAACTTTATTATTATTATTATTATTATTATTATTATTATTATTATTATTATTATTATTATTATTATTATTATTATTATTATTATTATTATTATTATTATTATTCGAGTGTTTCAATTATAGTATGATGCCCAGAATTTAATTTGTAGCTAAAAATAAAATGTTTGCAGTTGTTCAGACTCTGCCTAATTGACTCATTTAGGCTTTGACATTAGGCCCCTGCGAAATTTTTCTTGACAAAACAGAACAAAACAAAACAAAACGAAAAAAAAAAAAAAAAACTCTTCCCAACAGTTAAAGTATAAACTTTCGCTGATTAATTGATTTCTCTCCTAGGAAAAGAAATACAGTATGCGGCAAAACAAACAGTACTGAAATTCGCGTACGGATGGCGCTCAGATGCTATGTGGTATAAGCTGTGTGCGCCACATGTGTGCTCAGTTGTGTGTGGACTAGCGTAGTGTGCAGTTGGTGCGAAGATAATGTTACTCACAACAGAGGATGAGGTTAGCCATGCTGTTGAAAGGACGCAAAACTCAAGAACACATCACACTACAACTTCCTGAAAGAAATCATCATTTAAGTTTAGGAAAAACATAGCTAAAGTTGCAATCTACTTTCCGTAACTTTTCTGATCTGCGTAGACTTTTCAACGTATTTTAGTAGCTTCTTGAAACAAATAACCGTTTAAGTTTCCGAACTATATAGTTCAAATTACAATCGACCTTCTCTACCTTTCCTGACCTGCGAAGATTTTACAAGTTATTTAGGTAGTTTCTTAAAAGAAATTATCATTTAATTTTTCGAAAAAAAATAGTTGAAACTGGAATCTACTTTTTTGTACTTTTTCTGGTCTATGTAGTTTTTACCACATATTTTAGTAGCTTCTAAAAAATCATCATTTAGGTTTCTGAAAAACAGTTGAAATTGCAGCCTACTTCTCTACTTTTTCTGGCCAGCATATATTTTACAACATACTTTAATAGTTTTTAAAAATAAATTATCATTTAAATTTCGTAAGAAGTGAACAATTAAAACGTGCTAGTTAGGACTAATATTTCTGCGTAAAAGTTATTTTACAGTATTAGTTTTCAAATGAGAAGTGTAATGAAAAAACGCTCGCTCATACATTGTATCCAAATAATATAACGCTTGGACTGCAGTGTACATATATATATAAGTGCAGGTTAAGTTTTTCCGTGTTCCTCCAATGCAATTGTTTCCATTATTGAGAGCCTACAGTATACATCCATTACATGTTATTAACTGAACACTTACTGCTAATTTTGTAGGTACTTATTCATCAACTGAGCAAAATATTAACTCAAAGTTACGCTATTTAATATTTTATTTATTAGTATAAGAAGAATTGCGCTCTATCATTTTCGTACGTATGGAGCACATTTTAGTAATAACTTTTCAAGTAATTTTTAAACAATATTATCATTATTTGAGCAACTAATAATTTTTGGAAAGGGTTTTAAAGAAATTTTTAAAATTAATTATTATTCGAACAGCTAATCATTTTTCGATTTTTTTTTAATATTTCTATAAACAAATATTCGTATTTCGAACAATAATTGAACAATTATTCGTCAGGTAAAGACAGAATATTCTAAGGATACGTTGTTGAAATATTTGAATACGAAACTATTTAAATTTTACTAGAACTGCTATGTCTTAATTGTAATTATAGTGTTGAAGTTGTTCATTGTTTTCTTCTAAGACTTTTGATGTCCAAAATGAATAAAATAGTTATACTTTACAGTATTATTTTCATGTACACAAGCTAATTTTGCCGAAACTGACAATGAGTTTTAAAGTTAAATACTATTGCCCGCATACATTTTTAATCCTGTGCGATTGATGAATCGATAGTATCTCAAATTTATTACTTTCTTTAGTGCATGCATACTATGAAGATTTATATGGTCAAAACTGTGAACTTAGTATACTCATTTTTAATATTTAAAACAAGTTTGTATATTAATATTAGAGGAATATTTCCTAGAACATGTAAATTTATAATTATAATACTATTGAAACAGATATTACATTAGTATATACAAAGGAGCATTATTTACATCAGTTATAGAAGAGTAAGTTACAGGAAAATACCTCCATGTAAAACTAGAGAAAGTCCTAATTTTTAGTAACGCAGATAGGAAACCGTTAAGCTTAAGAACGAAAACAGAATAATAAATGTTTGAGTTTCTAAGGATCAATTTCCGATTCCTTCTCGATTTGTTTGTTTATTTAGTACTTTCCCTTGTTTTGAGGAACGCATACACAATACCACATATCCATAGTAATATATAGAGATTTACATTATCAACCAGTCATATACGTTTCTCGACATAACACACACAAACAAATATAGAGAAACACATATTATATTCGTATGTTGTGAGAGAATTATATTTTTGAAATGTATATACAATATAAATACAGATAGATTGACATATTTCTTTTTTAAAAAAGAATCTTTCCGAGTATTATCTTATTTTACTGAGTATTATCATAAAGATTATTAATAAATATGTTTACTTTCTGTTAGTGAAAGAGAGCTAGATGATTAAATGTAATAGTCTATATTATTCATTGAGACATCTTTTCTTTTTCTGTACAGCTCAATTTTACAAAATATATTAACATTCACTGAAATGACAGAATAGTTTTTTTTTTTTTAACTTAGAAAGTTACAAAGAAAACTTACAAAATAATAATATTATTATTAATAATAATAATTATAAAATAAAAATAAATAAAATATACAAGCATATACAGTCCTAGAAATTTTTATTCAACAGGCCAGCTAAAACTAAATTATTTATTATTTAGTTATTTACCCATCGACATTTATAAAGAAGAATTTTAGGAATGATCCAACAAAATGCATAAAAGGATCGCGGTTTTGGCCAATAATTAGTTTTTTGGATCAGGGACACAAAATCTGTGAACGACCCCTAAATCAAATTTTCGTACTTTTTACGGAATAAGCACATCATACGGAGTTAAGTGATAGTTTGGACTTGTCTACACTATATGTAGTTCTCCAGATATAAGGCCTACAAGAAAAATTTTGCCTGAAATATGTTGGATCTTTTGATTCAAAAAAAGTAAATTAATTGAAGTTGTGTGTGGTTCTAAAATGTTGTGGAACAAAACTATAATTGTTCTAACACCTTTTAACTCTTTATAAAACATAGTTTTCTTTATATTTGAATCTCTATAAATTAAATAAAGCTGCTGTTTTAAATCAAAAATATATAAATAATATAATAATAATAATAATAAAAAATATATAATACAAGAAAATGTAGAAAGTGAGGACTCATATATCGGACGATTTTAACAGGTTGCTCTTATATGTGACCAAAAGAATCAGTTCGTGATAGTTTTTGCATGCATATACATGCAGTTTCGAAAGTGACAAGAAATACTAACGTTAAGTAAGATAAACGTTTCCTTTGCCACCCTTAAGGAAACTTTTGACTGCACTCTGTATTTGCTTGAAGCTTTTAGTAATAATGTCCTTTTTCTTTTCTTTTTCTTTTTCTTTTTCTTTTTTATTTTTTTATTTATTTATTTTTTTTTTTGTCATTTATGAAAAGCAAACTATCTTTGTCCATATGAAAATCAGAATTATTTTCACTTAAATATCCTTCAATCTTTTAGTTGACAATTAATTTTACTTAAAATCTTATGTACGTGATATTAAGCTATTGATAAATAGGATAAATATATGTAAAGTGAAGTTGACTAAAAAATATGGATTCATGTAACTTAATTTCTTGCTTAAAAAAAAATCATAATTCGAAAATTAGATTGTTTATACTGTTTTTTTTTTTTTTTTCAAATGAAGACGGTGTTATTTTTCCCTAAAATTTACGTTTCTAAGAATAAGCAAAACGCAGAGCATACAACATACAGATTCGTCTTATTTGATTATTGCACACAACCTATATAGTGTATAACATATCGTCGTTTATGATGTGATACTTCGTATATCTAATTTCTTACTTTTTCAGGAGCCGAAAAACACTTCACTACATCTATTCACAATATTGATATTTCAGGCCTTCTAAAAAGTGCATTTAATAATTTTTCTATTACTTTCTTATTCTTTAGGAAGTACCTTGAAAAAACGCTGACATGGTTGCTTGCATCACAACACACACATCTATAATATATTAAACTCGCTGCCATACGAGGTATCACCTGAAATTGCCAACAATCGACATACAAGCCAACACTATAGTCTATTGTTTCTCAACTATCGATTTCTTGTGACGTACGAGTTCGTACTTGCTAGAACGTGGGTTATGTTGTTCTCATCAGGTTTATGCCAAAAACTCAATATCGCAAAAATTGGACATATGAGGTATTACATCTTACACGACGATATGTATTTAAAATATCATGTTCTTTCTTTAATTAATATAACAATTTGAAATTTGAAGATATTAGGTAAGTAAAGCACAAGGGTAAAATGTAAAAGAAGTACTCGCGTTCACTTAAATCTGTATTTATAAAACTGAAAATCTAATGATAGTTTATAACTGCAAAATAATCACAACTCAGAACCATTAGAATGTTCTTATTAAACAAAATTACAGTTTACAACTATTGTTTAAAATTCGAGAACAGGATTTGTACGGGCGTAATTTGTGGTAAAAATTGAGATAAACTGTAAAAATTGTGTATTAATCAAAATCAATTTAATTTTCCTACTTAAATTCTGCCATAAAAATTGAACTTCAAATGTGGTATCCATACAAACAGGTATTTACATTAAAAAATAGCTTGTTCTTGGTGTTATCATGACCGTATACACATACTGGACCATACAATCTAGACAAAATCAAAATTTAGTTATTATCTTTTCCAATATCCTATTTTTTGTATGCAAAGGCTGAATTTTCGGTGGTCGGAGTTGCACCTTATGATTATTATTACTATTTTTTTTTTTAAACTGTGAATGAGTCATGGTTTTGGTAAGTTTTAAGTAAATAATTAAAAAGACAATATCATTCAATACCTGAATTATTTACAAATATACCGAAGTTATATTTTTTTCTTCAAGTAATATGTTTGCTGAGATATAGAAATTAAAAATTAATATATTTTATTGAATGTGGGCGGAAAAAGTTTGGAATAGTATACTAATCTTGTTCCTCTTCTATTGCTGTGCTTTAGACGAGTGTGAAAACACTGCTATAATACACAGCCTTTGCCTATAATACATCGGTGCCCTATTTTTTCATTGTGTAGATTGAGAACATATTCAGTTCTCTACTGATTGTGATCTCTTACACACTTCCTAGATGCAGAAAGATGGGCGCTCTTGTCTGGCAGGACTTCTGTTCACTTTCAATCTTATGAAATTGATCCACAGGCACCAAACCTAAATTTGAGATTTCATAGTTTATATATATATATATATGAAGAGAGTTAAATTGCAGTATTCAACCTCTTCTAGAAAGCATGTATTGAGATCAAGCATCCCTAAATATTTAAGTTTTAAGCCTCTAAAAACTCATGATTTGGTGTGTGTTTAACTTTATTAGGCTGAGGCAGAAATTTGAAGTCTGTACCTCTCCGTCTAGAAAGGATCATTTTTACGTAATAGTGAGTACAAACGATACTAACCGCTGGCTTTTGACATACGGTCGTTGCTAAGAAGAGTTTCATTAGTTTCAGATAATACTCATTATGAAAATGAATTAGCCTTCTATTGGTCTTCTATTTCTATGCCTATTCTTTCTTTGTACACCATTTTCTTTCATTAACATTTTAGGCATCATATACCGAAAGCTTCTCTTATAATCATTTCGAAAAGCTCCTATTCTGAAAGTTTGTACTTCTTTGGACATGATTTTAGCATTTCTACTTCAAATGTCAGCTCCACATGGACATATACTATTGAATACGGACTGGATGATACAACATTCATTTCTTATAATTTCTTCCATAATATTTCTTACTGCACAAAACCGTATTGTTAGTAAATCTATATAAATCCTTTTCCAAAGGATTCAAACTTTGCGATATCTCACAATATAATCTATCTATATCAAATTATTTTAGATTACAACATTCAATTATTTTTAATAGAATCTTAAAGATATTATATGTGTATCACAAAGTAGAAAACGGTGTGAATAAATAAACAAATTCCATGAATATTTCTGCAAAATATCAGTATTTTTTATATCGAATATTTGCATGCCTATATCTTCAGTTTACAAAAGGTCGTTAATTAAAGATCTTCACAAAAGTTGTAAACTTGTACTCTTCAACATAATAATAAAATAAACAAATACAAAAATAAAGTAACAAAAATTTGTCAACTCAACATATTTTAACTTTACAAATTTCTAACATTTCAAGTGCTTGCAATGTAATTTAAAGAGACTTGTGATAAACTAAAAAATCTACATAATTAAAGAGTTTTACTATATATATAATATACATTCGTATATCTTTGTGAAAATTAATACAAGAAAATATATTTTATTCTACATTAGACAACAATCTACATAAATTCGTCGTAAAACGAGGACCTTGGGGAGGCAACAAAACAAATTTGACTCCTAAATTTACTTTTAAAAATACATGTATTTTAAATGTTTCTTTCTACAGATGTATATACGAATAAAACTAAATATAGCAAATATATCGAGTTTAAGGAAGTACATTGTTCGTAGTTTGCGTTAAAAAACTGTTTTATTAATGTATACAGTAACGAAATAGGTAGAGAAAATGATATATTCCGAAACAGCCGTTATATAGAGTAAATTATGTCGTGAAGAGTATTTTATCCAAATTTAAATATTCAAAAATCTTGTCATTTATAACCAATTATCAGAACGTCATAATAGTGTTCTGTTTATGACAAATATTCGATAATAACTCTTCAAAGGTCGGAGTATGAGTTATTATAGCGTAATCAAGAATTACTTTCTTCAGTTTCATTAAGGCTTGTAATGAAAATATTCTCTTTTTACATTATTTGAAGCTTCTAGATGTTCCGGAAGGAAATATGCCTTTCTGGTTAAGTTCAACTCTTTGCGTTTACATGTGTTTTTGCATTTTGTTCTGATGTTTGTTTTGTATTCTTGTTGTGCTTTCTTTCAGAAAAAAAATCGTGATGTTGAAGAATCTGGGAGGCCACCATATAATGAGTGCAAATTTATTATTATTTTTATAGAAGTCATTTCTTACTGTCCTGAAATGGTTTATTCTATTAGCGCTTCTCTTATGCTGCGTCAGGTAAACAATGGAGGAGACACCATACAATGACTACTAACTGTTTATTTAGAAAAAATGTTTTATAATGCCTTAATGCTCATGCTTACACAGGAGAATTTACGACATGATACGTCAGAAGTGTGATCACCATCGAAAGGAGGCAGACAAATAACACAGAGTGTTAGAGCGAAGAAAGCGCAAGTATGGGCGGTATTTGCCATCATTGTCGCTCAAACATTTTGAGTAAATACATAAAAGGTGTTGGAGAGTGCATACTATCTACAATTCTTTCTTTGTAAAGGATAACATAGCAGTGAGGTTTACGTTGTCTATGATATTGCTACCGCGTTACTTTAGTTAGTTGTATTCTGTCTATATTAGCAATCACTGAACCGTAGATCGCGTGCTACTAGTAGCTCGCAGAGACGTTTTCGATAGATCTCGGTAACGCTCCGGTTAGCTAACCTTGATTCCTCCCCTTGATAGGTAATAAACAAATGTAAGATTTTAAAAAAGAAGTTGATAGTTCTTTTGGTTGGAGCTCATAGTAGGATTTAGAAACATTACAATAGCTCAGAAGCTTCATAACTGGCGACCGCTTAGGATTTAAAAACAGTACGATAACTCAGAAGCTTTATAACTTTGGCGACCGCTTAGGATTTAAAAACAGTACGATAGCTCACAAGCTTCATAACTTTGACGACCGCTTAGGATTTAAAAACAGTACGATAGCTCACAAGCTTCATAACTTTGGCAACCGCTTAGGATTTAAAAACAGTACGATAGCTCAGAAGCTTCATAACTTTGGCGACAGCTTAGGATTTAAAAACAGTACGATAGCTCACAAGCTTCATAACTTTGACGACCGCTTAGGATTTAAAAACAGTACGATAGCTCACAAGCTTCATAACTTTGACGACCGCTTAGGATTTAAAAACAGTACGATAGCTCAGAAGCTTCATAACTTTGGCGACCGCTTAGGATTTAAAAACAGTACGATAGCTCAGAAGCTTCATAACTTTGGCGACCGCTTAGGATTTAAAAACAGTACGATAGCTCAGAAGCTTCATAACTTTGACGACCGCTTAGGATTTAAAAACAGTACGATAGCTCAGAAGCTTCATAACTTTGACGAGCGCTGGTCTATATGAAAAAGTTACCTAGACGTTAAGCTTCCTTTGCCAAGTGACAGATTTTATCAGTGAATTGTCCAAATTGTGGCCCCGGGATGGTTCAACTATACGAAAAGAATATTTTGAGTTATTTAGAGCCCAATTCGCTTATCTTTGTTTAATAACTGCTAGTAATTTAAATAATATTTTTAAAAATTCGTTAAGTGTAGCTGCCATTAGAATTTTCATTGGATAATAATAAACACCTTTATTGTCCCTTATCAATACTTTTATTAGTTCCTTTCATATTTCTGAATCTTCAACCACCATTGTGGTAATTTTATTCAGTGTTCTAATCTTAAATCGAATCTATCAAACTTACGTATATTTACTTCATGTATTCCATGAATTTTTATTATTATTTATTCGTCTGAAATTGATCGATTCCTAAAATACAAAATACAAACAATGAAGTCAAAATCGACTAATTCTGCTTTTTAGGTTGATTGGCAAATTTAATAGTGTAACACATATTTTTGAATTCTTTTTGTGAGACACATTGAACAAAATACCGTAAGATAAACTTTTTTCATTATCTTGGGTAAGAAAACTTAAACAAATTATATCTCTCATTCAAAAAGTCAATTGAATGAGATTTAGTAAGTGCTATATACAATATACCACCATAGTTCTATTGTTTACATAATTAAAAATTAAAACTAAAATGCTTAAAAGACCAAAACACAATAAATAGTAAAATTAAAATCTCAAACTTTTATTGAATTTAAATTATAGAAGTCAATAGGAAACGTGACTTACCTTATACCTCCATTACCTTCCTTTAATTTAAATTTTCAATCCTCACGGGAATCTTCTTCAGTAAATGGTTTCATTGTCACCAGATTCTTTTCTTTACATCTCCAACTCATTGTGAAAGACCAAGTTATTTTATTGACGGTATCTGTGGAATTTCATAACTTGTAATTGTCAATTGAAGAACTAATTCTTTCACAATAACAAGTGAACTGTTAAAATTATAGTGACAGGTAATAGCTGATAATTAACAACTGAAATAAAGTTTACGGAACACTCCGGATAAAATTTGAATTTTACACGAAAGATACAAATTATAATCAGAGATGTGAAGAAAGGCATCCGGTGACATAATAAAACCGTTGTTGAAGAAAATTCCAGGAATTGAGAATTTCAATTAAAGGAAGATGAAGATAATACGAGGTAAGGTAAGTCACGTTTCTTATGAATATGTACCTTATACCTTCAATCAGTAAATAGAAATCAATAGTTTATCAAAATAACAAAAATACGTTAATCACAAACAAAAGTAATGTACAAAAAGTATTTCATGGTAATAAGTTACCGATTCCAAACTTAAAAAAAACATACGTAATTTAAAATTCTCATCCTTTCTTCATTCTTTAAAGTCTTAAATTCTTTTACTAGTAAGAAAAAAAAATTCAAATTAAACTTACTTTACTTTTGCACAGTTATACATTGTGAATTATAGATCTTTTTTCACCTAGAATGCGTTGTAATGTACACAATTGCCTGAAAATATATGAACAAAAAGAAAGACCATTAAAGTTCTTAATTAAAAAAAATACAGCTTCTATTAACATTTATCAAATATTATAGTTTGTTCTGAATTATTCATCTCATGTTATCCACGATGTAATATCGAGATAGTTTACATCACTTCCTACAATATACCAACTTAAATGAACGTATAAAGTATATTGTAAAATGTTATCATGTTCCTACTTACTTGATACCCATGCTACATTATCAAGTTTATCCTGTTTATAAAACAATTATCTCCTACGATCAGAATTCACATCTGAAGTAAGTAACGTAAGCAGCATAACGCTCTCATGTAATTTTGCTAAACACTTTCTTTTGATGTAAAACTATAAAACAATATTTTCTTAGTATTCTATTAAACACAAATACTTCCAATGAGCAATTATGAAGGTGTATCAATATATCATACCATATGCCACGATAACTGTATGATAATTGACAACACAAAAAATAGGATATTATCCAATGTACTGCCAATACATGATATGCATTTATTTTTGCGATCATACATATGCAACATTTCTCTCTTTATGACATGTATGATTCAGTAATACATTTGTGCGTTATTTTTCCTTTTATGACACGTATCCGTCTCATTTGCTCCAGTAACGCAATGAAGCATTGAGATCAAAAAATATGGATTTTTTTTTCTTGGAAAGACATGATTACACACGCACACATGCACTTCATTGCGCATTCTATCTAAGCCTACTTTCTATCATCACTACTCACTACTGCGTTGTTTGTTCTGTAGGGTAAACGATGGTTCCATTAGCAACATGTGGAAACTTGTCAGCAACAGTAGCTACACTGGGAGTGCTTGGGGACTGAATCACAGGGGTCTCCCCTTGCAACGTTACGCAGTCTGGAGGTTCGTAGAATTTCCACGCTAAGAAGTAGAATAGTAAGGTCAACGCTTTGCCAAGTAAAGCCAATGCTAGAAGGTACCTGTAATGAGAAGGAGATTTTACGATTTAATGTTTTGTTAGTTTATTATTAATTAATTAGGTAGTACATGAATTCATTAATATGATGAGCATATCTTCTAATTAAATACAAATATGAGAAATTTAATAACAGAAACTATAGTCTATGACACTCGAAGAATACCGTATTCGCCTGCGTATAAAATGAATCCTATTTTCTGCATTCAATTTTGAGTACATATTACTATAAAGATTTTATTGATTTATTTATTTTAATGTAAAGTGATATTTAAACAAGAAACATATGTAGAGCTAACAATCATTAACTAAATGTAGAATCGCACGCGCGTCTGAGAATGTCTATAGTGCATATGAGTCCAAAAATAAGTATACATACTATGAAACCGTAAATAAAGCGATTGTATTCACAATACATTCACTGAAGAACTATATGTGACTTTAATGCTGTTGGACATCGTAAGAAAACAAGGAAGAGATCAAGTAACTGAAATATTTATTGAAACAGAAATAATCAAAAATCTTCGGCGTATACGATGCACCCATTTTTGGGCTTACTCTCAAAGCAAGAAAAAAAGTGCCCATTATACGGCGGCAAATGCGGTAATTACTTCGAGAAACACTAAAAGCTTTGCTCAGAAGCAAATATTCTGTACCTTTTACTTTCCTTAACTGAAGTAAATGTTTTAATCCCTATTAGTTCATCAGTTAACCTGGTACGCGATCATTACTTTGCTCGGAGCTCTGATAGGCGAATTTCGCAACAGTCAAAATGGATTAATTCAGAATCAGAAAGACAAAGTAGATAGTCAAAATTTTGAATCATCCTTTCAGTAACATATTCACAGAAATATAAAGAGTACTCAGAAAAGTCGCACCTCCGTGATGCAAAATAGAAAAAAGAAGTAATATTGAACTCGTTAGTTACTAGAGAAATTTTGTGTATGTTACAAGTTTCATTGAAATCATCATTGAGTATGTACGCCATGAAACGGTAAATAAAGCGATTGTATCCAAACTACATTTACTGAGTTACTGAATTGTATGCAGCTGGAATGCTGTTGCACATTTCTATTTATGCATGACTAAAACAAAATGTGTGAGAAGTGCTCTCATATACCATCATTTGATTTACATGAGAATTGAAGAATTTATAAATTCATTCCATATGAGAGTACTCATCTGCTTCTCTTTATAGTCATGCATTATATATTTTTATTTTATTTTGTTTTTTAAATTGCTTTGAAAGAAATCATGTTTTTTAAAAATTATTTTATTTTTTTTCTTTTGGGTACGATTTGTTATATTTTGTTTGTTATATTTTTTAAAAAAGTATGATTTTAATATGTTCTATTTTATTATTTTTCAAATACGTTATGAAAAATCATGAACAATATGAAATTGTGTTCGAACGTGGGAATGTTAATCTCTGTGTACTAGATAATCCCGCTTTACTCACGAGTGAAGCTGGTTGCATACGAAAGTTGATATCGATCTTTAAAATCAAACAACAGATGTAATTTAAAAACATTTAAATATATGGAAATATATAAAAGCAACAGTGGAATATTATATTGTCACTCGACTTAGGTAACTATACAAGCTTTCATTATTGTACGATGTCAGGAAATGAGTTAAATTAAGGTTATAAGATTTGAGAACATGGTTGAACCATTGTGAGTTAAAGAAAAGCATGTAAAATATCATCATTGTATGACGTCAGGAAATTAGTTAAATTAAGGTTATAAGATTTGAGAACACGGTTGAACCACTGAGAGTTAAAGAAAAAAAATGTAAAATATCATCATTGTATGACGTCAGGAAATTAGTTAAATTAAGGTTATAAGATTTGAGGACACGGTTGAACCATTGAAAGTTAAAAAAAATGTAAAATATCATCATTGTATGACGTCGGGAAATGAGTTAAATTAAGGTTATAAGATTTGAGGACACGGCTGAACCATTAAGAGTTAAAGAAAAGCATAGCATGTAAAATATCATCATTGTATGACGTCAGGAAATGAGTTAAATTAAGGTTATAAGATTTGAAAACACGGTTGAACCATTAAGAGTTAACAAAAAGCATGTAAAATATCATCATTGTATGACGTCAGGAAATGAGTTAAATTAAGATTATAAGATTTGAGGACACCGTTGAACCATTTGAAAGTTAAAAAAAAATGTAAAATATCATCATTGTATGACGTCAGGAAATGAGTTAAATTAAGGTTATAAGATTTGAGGACACGGTTGAACCATTAAGAGTTAAAGAAAAGCATATAAAATATCATCATTGTATGACGTCAGGAAATGAGTTAAATTAAGATTATAAGATTTAAGGACACGGTTGAACCATTGAGAGTTAAAGAAAAGCACGTAAAATATCATTTTATGACAATCTGGAAATGAGTTAAATTAAGGTTGCAAGATTTAGTACAGAGTTGAATCATTGCACGGTAAACAAAACCATGTGAAAAGAGCATCTTATACGCCACCAAACACGATATATGATCCTCTTGCTCTGCAAAATGAATATATGAAATCTCATGATGCGGATTCTAACCCCTTTAACTACTAGAAGTTAAGCCAGTAAAGTAAGGGAAAGAAGCCGAGCTTTTTTTCCCATAATTGAAAAGAATACATGAAAAATTGAAAAGTACGAGAATCATTCTTCTCTCACAACTTTTCAGAGTTCACTCACAATTGTCACATGCTTCTTGCGCAAAACACTTTTAAACAGTCGAAATCCACAGAATTCCATTGAACTTGCGTTAGAGACTTCACAAATATATTGTTGAAAGGTATGGTATTTCAGTAGCCTCCTCCATATTCTGGTAGCTGTGTGATGAAGCTTTGTCTTGAAATGCGGAGCACGTGATCTCGTTTCCTTACATTTTTGGCACTTTCTGATCGTGGATCAGCCCCAAGATCTTCTGATAGTACTACGAGTGATTTCGCAGTTCTGTTTCACCATGCGAATATTCAGTTTACCTATGGCAGTAGCGGCCAACCGCCGTGGACCCTTTCGGGAAAGCTTCTTTGCGTACTCGGACCGACTTTGTAAAGCGCTTTGCGTCTTTGTCTTTGTACATAATGGCTCTTGGTTTGCTGCAGTCGGAAAGATACACTCATGCCTCATCCAATGTACCACCACCTTTGGTTTATCAGATGCCACTCTTACAGCTTCCAAGTACCACACTTGCATTTCCATCGGTGAATAGGTAAGTTTTAACCTCTAGCCTTGAACATATTTTCAAGATTCAGTCGTTTGCGCAAGACGCGGTTGCCAGTTCCCAAAGATAAATTTAGACTATTTACCACCTGTCTTTGGGTCGGAGAATTCTCTTGCATGGCCATTCTAGGAAGTTTCGCCTGCAAGCTGGTGATGGCTTGTGTGCAAGGGTGTGTTCTTTTCCCCCTTTGTTGGAGAACTGAACACGGCTTCACAGAATCACTTGCTGATCACGTTCTTGATTAAAGTCTAGCTAATGTCATAATTGCTTACCCTGCTCCCTGATCAGTGAAACTCTAACCTTTGCATCGTAAAGGTCTACAACACAACCCTCCCTAAAGCGAATCAGTTTAGCAACTATTTACCATCTAGGGAACGTACATACTTGAACGGAAACATAAACAAGACAGTGTCTGATGAAGCCAATATCTTCAGTTACCTGGTGAAACTCTCACACAGTTATTATTTTAAAATAAACTTTGCTCTGTTCAGTGATTTTGTTTTTTTTAGTTCAAGTTATTTAGATAGAAGAGCTAATATGAACCAGTTAGTAACAGTAATTCACTATTTTAAAGTGTTTATGAAAACCTAATTTCTCGAGTGCATATAAAATTTCATATTTACAGTAATTTATTATTTTTGAAGACCTACATTTTCATGTGCATATAAAACAGTTTAAAAGTGATCATTTACAGTAATTTAAATTTATTACATTTAAAAATAATAGTGTGATGCTAACTTACATAATAATACCAAATCTAAAAAAAAAAAAAAAAAAAAAAAAAAAAAAAAAAAGTGCTTTTCTGTTCAATGATAGTGCATAATAAATGACATTATTATTACATATTGGCGAAAAATTTAATACTATTTTTGTGGGTTCCACCATTTTATTTTGGACGTGAAAGGGTTCCATGAATGAAAAAGATTGAGAAACGCTGTTCTATACTATATACCATATCAGATGCAACTGCAACATTGTCAGCGCTGAAAGTAACTTCAATCAAAGAAATAGCAAGATATTCGTTGTTTACCTAACTCTTGATATATTCATAAACTTATCAGTGTATGTTGTACACATTTCAAGAACAACAACAAAGATTAATTAAGGCTTTCTACTCTCTTTCCATTAGACAATGACAGGATTATTTTTAATATGATATTTATACCTCTATTCTGGTATTTATATCTTCCTGATAAGAACATCAAATCACTCGACTCTGCACAAGAAATTCGTATTCATAATTTTACATGCAACATATTCTATTTTGTTTCAATTCACTGCATCTAGATCAAAGCCAAAAACTACATGTTTTCTGACACACACACAGATTTGCAAATAGACACATGGTAAAATTAAAATCTCAGATCTTACCTTTTAATGTAAAATAATCAAAATATTAAACGTAACGGTATACTAAGACAGATAGGTGATGTCGTTCAGTGGTTATACGTTCCAACAATGTAGCTCTCTCCCCTATAGTTGGAGTTCCTAAGACAAATAAGGTTCACAAATCACTTCGGACTTGGAAAGTACAACCAATTTCTAACGACTGATGCTGAACAGTTATTTATAATTCTGTCTATGGACTATAATCAATACATTTAATTTTTACATTTGATCCACTGCTTGTTGTTTCCATCTCAATCCATATTCTTATTAACTGTGAAGTGTCTGATTGTTAATTTCTTTTGCATTGTTGATGTTGTCTTGCCTTTAACTGTAAAATAAACTACAATGTTGTATCTGAAACGTTCATGTATATATTCTCATGACGTTTTGACGATTTTCTAATTAATAAAAATAACAGTCGGTAATCGCTCATTCAACTGTCTAAGTACTGTAATATATTTTCACTATAATAGTGTAAATCAACTTGGTATAAGAAAGTGGCTTCAACTCTTGCTTTGCAATCTGGAAAAACCGCGATGACTCAGTGGTAGAGCGTTCACCTCTGTTGCCTGGGGTCCTTGGTTCGATCCCAGCTCTCACCATGTGAGCTTTGTGGTAGACAAGCACCGTGTGCGTGGTTTTTCTCTAGATCCTCCCCTTTCCTTCTACTTTCCTCATTCCACCATTTCATTCATTTCTCATAATCACCATCTCCTTTAGCCTTGCCGGCATAAACGTGGGACGTAGAACTTAAAGATTTCATTTCATTTCATTTTGCAATCGAGAAGTCATGGGTTCGAACCGACTATGTTGACGGAAGTTTCCCAGATTCTCGACTTCACCAGGCAAATTCCAGAATGGTACGTAAGACCTGATCAACTTTCTTTATCATTCTTAATGTTGTATTGTCGATAATGATTACAGTGTAAATGACTTCATAAGCTATATCTGGAACTGCTAAATGCGTAAATTTTCTCAAATATAATATTATACCTTATTATCTCACTGTAATAAGTATTTCAGTTATTTAAACTAACAGTTTGTTCACGACTGCGAATGTCAATAACTCTGAAACGAAGCCATTTTGACTCCGCGTAAACTTCTCCTGAATAGTACATTTACCTCTCAAATTTAACATCATTTTTCGTAGTGCCTAGTAAATATCAGTCGAATTTAAAACAGTTACGGTAACATTGTATTTGCAGGTTTTCTAGGAATTTCTCCTTTTCTTTTCCACTATTTTTATTCTATCATTTCCTTCATTTTGATTTACTTCGCATTTTTCATCCGCCGCTGCAGCTTAAAGGATACACAATGTCTTCTGTGACGTTAAATGATTTCATACGATGAACTAATAATGAATATTAGTGCTGTTGAAATTCATTGTCCATCATTAATGTAATATAGAATGGTTCTTGATTAATTCATTTGTTGTTTCTTTCTTTTGTAACGACAGAGTTTTTTGAAACACAGTATGGTTTTTTAGTTAATATCTTCTAAGAATTTTCAGAAAATAAATCAATTCTTTTACAAAGAATAAAATGCTTTGTTCGATTATTTTGTGTGTGTGATAATTACTATATACTATGAATGATGCATTTAATATGCCGTTTGAAAATTACTAATATATTTGTCTCATGTTATATCTAAATATTATTTCTATGATTAAGTTTATTCATTAGTTCCTTATTACATTACGTCGTTACTGTATATAATCTCTTGTATTACACTACTCTACATTCGCAGCCCTGAAATTGTTTTACCAATATTTAACTTTTCTTTGGTATTTTTAGAATTCTTTAACGTCTCATATTTTACATTATTTTTCTATTTTTAAATGTGCTTCTAAAGTTTTACTACATATACCAGATGCTGGGAATCCAGAATCAAATTATTTGCCAGAAGATAATAAAAATATTACAACTATCCCAACTTATAAGCTCTTTCGCTAAATATTTCATCAGATAGGAAGAACAGGAAAAGTATCTGTGTAATGTTTAGTTTGACACATAATGCATTACATAATCTCCCAAAGTTTGTAATATTTCTTGAATTGGTTTTGGACAAGGGTTAAGTGATGGTGCAGCGTGCTTGAATCTCGCCAACATTATAGACATTTTTATTCTAAACCGAAAGCATTGTCAAGAAAATAAAATGGCGAAAAATAAATAAATAAAATAACACGAAAAGAATGAATAAAACAGTACTTTATCTTCCTAGCTGTTTGTTTTTCAGGTATCTGCTTCCTTGTTTCCGGCTGCAACATGCAAATGTATGAGGGTTGATGATGGCCATCATTTTGTAGTCTTGACAGTTTCTCAAAATTAGAGCGAAAATTCGACAGCACGTCGATTTTGCTGGTAATAAGAATCGGAGCTCTTTTCCTAGGTTAGTAATGAGAGTTGCGTGTTCTTAAACGTGCAAATGAATACCAAAGATTTTTTTTTTTTTTTTAATTAGTAGCAACTGTTATTGCTTGTTACCCGTAAATGAGCATGGAGTTTTTTCCAAGGTTAGCATACATTTTTACTCCTTTTTCAGCCCGTAAATTAGCATGGAGTTTTTTCCATGATTAGTAGTTATTGTTACTTGTTCTTTGGCGGATAAATGCATCAGATTTTCTTTTTCAGAGCACCAGAGTTTTTTCTTCAATGGTTGGTAATGATTGTTATATAATATTTAGGCTGTAAATGAGCAGAAGCTTATTTTATTTAAATATTTTTGCAAGGTTATTAGTATTAGTTATTTGTTCTTTAGCATATAAATGGGCATTGAAGTTCCTTTTTTGTAAAAAGTAGTGATTGTGAATTGCCCTTTAGTCCGTAAATGGACATGCATTTTTGTAAGGTTTTATAGTGATTGTTTGACCTGTAAATGAGTATAACGTTTTCCCCCGAGGTTAATAGTAATTGTTAGTTGCTCTTTGGCCTGTAAATGAGCGTGGATTTTTTTCAATGTTAATAAAGATGTTACCTTTCCTTCGGTATGTAAATGAGCATGGAAGTTCTCTTCCAATATTAGTATTCATTCTAATTAATCTTTAGCTGTAAATGAGCATGAAGTTTTATATATATATATAAGGTTAGTAATAACTGGTATTGCTCTTTACGCTGTAAATGAGTGTGGAGTTTTAAAAGTATTTTTATTTATTCTTTACCCTGTAAATGAACATGGATTTTTTTCCAAGTGATAGATATTTGCCCTTTGTTGTGTAAATGAACATAGGAGGTTTTTCCAAGGATATTACTGATTACTACTTATTTTTCAACGTTAAATGCGCCTCGAGATCCTCTTCAAAGGTTACTAATAATAGTTACTTGTCCTTAGCGTGAAATTGAGCATCGAGATCTTCATCCAATATTAGTTATGATTGCTACTTACTCTTTAGTGTGTAACTATTACCATGTGTGTATACATCACACATTGTCATATAACGAGAAGCATACTTATTTAGGAAGCTCTACATTTATACAAAAATTTTAAATATAACCAAGTAGGAATCGTATTACCTGCTCATGTAGAAATTGTCATAGGCTCTACAAGCCCCTCTCTCTCCGCAAGAATATTGCCACAAAATGCAAGATTCGTCAATGAGAGCTCCAAAAATCATTGGTGCTGGAATGGTTCCACAGATGCGGACAACTAACCACTGGATACCCAGAGCAAACGAACGATGGCGGTCATGAACACTCCTATAAACGTTTAAAAAAGTCATATAATTCAACTCAAGCAAACAAACAAGCAATTTGTAATGTTGCTTAAGCAAACAAACAAGTATTAAAATTATCAAAATATAAATATATACATACACACGATTAAATTTACAAGTGATATGTGGCAGGGGCGGATCCAGGGGGGAGATCGGGGCGATCGCCCCCCAGAAGAGGAAGCTTTCTTATTTTATATATATAAATAAAATCCATCCCAAAGTTTGGAGCCCTTAAAAGTAGCAGTATGACAACCCCCCCCCCAGAAGTCGGCCCTGGATCCGCCCCTGGTATGTGGGTCACTTAGAATTGTATGTGTCAGAGTTAAGATTGTATGTATCATAATTAGGAGTACATACTTCACTGTTAGGGCTATATTTGCACTACTAGGAGAAAAAAGCAACAAAAACAAGTACCATCTAAACGTAACAGTATATTTTAACGTATGCAGTAAACGCACAAATAACTTAACGATCTCATGTAGGAGATTAAATGAACTATGAATTATTACTGTCAATCAACAAAATTGTTTATAGCGGCATAGAAATTCTTTTTCCTCGATTTTTTCGAAAACTACGCATCAGAATATTCGCTCAAGCATATCAATTTGTTTAAACTTCATGTGATCTTTGAATTATATATGTATCACTATTTCAATGGTTCTCAACCTTTTTTGACTGACGACAAATTTTACTGAACATCCAGGACATCGCGACAAACTTTTTTGATATTTTTATTATAAATAATAATAATAATAATAATAATAATAATAATAATAATAATAATAATAATAATAATAATAATAATAATAATAATAATAATAATAATAATAGTAATAAGTTTTTATAATGACACTATATAACACTGAGCATTATTGCTACCGCTAGAGGTGTTGACTGGGAACCACTGCACTATTGGTTAATATAACAATTAAAGCAAAAATTAACATTTAAGAGATAACCATAATTTTGGGTTATATCTCCTTAACCATATTTGTCCTGCCTCCAGGGGCGGAACAAGGCAAAACTTTTCACCCGGGCAAAAGTGACTTTTTGGCGCCCCCTAGTCCTAGCCTATATTTTACATTTTATTACAGCGATTTTAATATTTTAAACATATCTTTCAAAAAGAAAAATTAATACTCAAATACATGATATAGGTATATTTAGTACTTAAAAATGTATATATGGTATCAATTACATTGTGTTTTTTTATTATTATTTATGTACCGATATGTATAAACAAAAACAATATCGAACAGCATTTATTGGATACTACTAATGGTGACATGATCACTGCTGTATTGTAAATAGTTTTATTATATCAATAACATCAGGAGTCATTCTACCAATATCCGATTATGTATCAGTCTATTCTAATAACGTGAAATACCAATTAATACATATCATATACATATGTTGAACGTCTTTACGCACAGCAATTTAAGCAACCCTTTTTATGTAGGTCCTAGTAGTTGAAGTCCACAGCATTCATAAAACGCATTTCATGAATTTGTACAAAAGCTGAACACTCTTACAAGACTAAAGCTTAATAACAGGTTTTATCAAGTATTAGAAATCTTCTAAGTTTTGTAAGTTTGATAAGTAAGTAAACCATATCAAAGTTATTTTAGAGAACTTTATGAGAAAGCGTCTATACCTTTTTCTTCCATAAAAACAGTACCTTAAAATCTAGAATAATTTACACAAATTGTTTTCCCAATTTTGCAACCTTTGGCCTCAGGCGTGATAATTAATAGCATAACAAAACTTAAGAAAAAATAAATAAATAAAGTTAAATTCCACTATTACTGAAAATGAACAACAAATTAACAATTTTAAAGACATTTGTTATCAGCGCTTCACAACAATTACAATGTAACCTTTCTAGCTTTTTTGTCTGCAAAATGTCTGACAATGACATCTATGTCAATGTCTTGAAGAATGTCGAACTCAATCGACATAATGGCGAGTCCCACGAGGCGTTCCTACACATGGTAGATCTAAAATAACTTTCAATTATTTAAATTTACTTTCTGAGGCTCCTTTTGGCGCCCGGGGAGTCACCCGGATTGCCCGGCCCTTGGTCTGCCCCTGCCTGCCTCCTTCTGAACGTTAAGTTAACAGTTCAATGATTTGATTTTATGTTTCTCCTTGAAAAACACGTAATAAGGTTTTCCTTCGTTGTAAATGTTGTAACAGAATTGGCCCATAGAGTCGCCACAAGACTAAATGACATGAAAAACGAAAAACAAATGTGGTCAAGATGAAAAGAAATAGGAAAGAACTACAGGCGACACGTTTGTTCGAAGCAGCAATGACAACCAAATATGTGAAGTCTCACCATAATATAACATAAATATTAACTAAAAAAATTACATTATGTATACACAACGAACTGATAAAATGAGCTGTAAAACAAAAGATTAGATTAACACACATATATATTTTAGATCTTGAAATAACAATACATTCAACCATAATATGTAAATGTTATCTATATCTATATCTATATCTATATCTATCTATCTATCTATCTATCTATAATATTTGCATGTTATGGTTATGGTTATATATATAAAATTTGTAATACTAATATATTCTCTTCCTTCTTTTCAGGAAGATGTTCCAGAGATCTTCAGATAACCAACCATAACGTCGTGTTTCAGGTGAGATTTAGATAAGTTTATCTTTCAAGAAGTAAGTATTATTAGCCAGTTGTAATTAGGTTAAATTAGACAGTATTTTGCAGGTAAGTATTATATAGATAGCTTAAATGTAGTTTGTTAAGTAATTCCATAATATCAGTACAAAAGCATGATTAATAACAAAATATTAATATAGTAACAACTATCTTAATTCGAATCCTTATTACAATTCCTTCATGTCCAGACAAACGCAGAGAAGTATTTGTTAACATGATGTAAATTAGAAGGTTGCTAAGACACGCAATTTCACATGTATTTATTCGTATTCAAACTTACGTAAGCATTGTTTAAATAAGGCCTTTTTATTTATATAATCCATAAATTAATAATATGATTATTATTATACATCGTTGTGCATGTAAAACCATAACTCTTAGAAATGTTTATGTTATCTTTAATAATGACGTCGTGAATTGTAGTTTTCTATCTTGAACTAATAACCAAGCTCTTAATAACAAAAATAGAAAATACTGTAGAATCTTTTCACAATATTGTTAAGTAGGTTTTGTAAGCCATATGCAATAGTTAGTAGGAAATTCATTAGTAATTATCAAGTTTGCTATGTAAAGATTGAATTTGTTAAAAGGGTAAAAGATTCGAAATTTATTAGCATTATACATGATTAAATATTGTATAGATTTACATATTTATCTTCAAAAGATTTTACTGAAATTTAGATGTTTTTGTTTACTTTATTATAGCTAGCAAAAATTGTGGTAGATACTGTACGCCTGTGGGAAGGCGATTCCTTTCCAATTCTGAATTAATTAGCACTTCATCCTGATATTCATGTTTAACATGCAAAAACGTAAAAAGTTGAAAGCATACGAAAGAATAAAAAGAGTTTATACACCTTTCTTTTGAAATATAGAATAGTTAGTTTGCTTGTCAAAATCTTACTTAGCGATTGCTTTCACAGAGAGTTTTGCTAAAATCACACAATTCTTCGAACGTTGCAATAAACTATAAATTCAACATTTTTTTTCGGTTATTCGTCTGAAGGTTGTAGATTCTTAGATTATGTACATTTTATATTTGTTATATCTCTATTATATTTTAAATTAAAAAAAAAATATTTCTTCTATTTTTCAGGTTGAGTATGCATCTGTGGCTATACTTCTAATTATAATTATGATAATGAACATAAAATAAGAAGAAAAGAACAAATGCATATCAAAATTCATTAAAATAAATTAATTAAAACACATAACTATAAATTCCGTCCAGTAATTAATAATGAAATATAAATATTCCTGGGGCATCCAGCACATCATGTGTAGTACGTACCGAGTGCGTGGTAGCGCACATACTGTTCTCTTATCGTATCGGTAGTGTGAAAATGAAAAGCTTGATTAAGAATATATTTCAATATTAATTTCATCTTAGTAGACGATATGTCTATGGTACAACATCAATTTTAAGGTTTACAAATTTGTCGATTTTCTTAATCTACACATGAGAATTTACACTTACCCATCATTTTTCTTCAGCTCAATGATATATATATACGGGGTGTTTCAAAACAATACCGACAACGTTTGGGAGGTGATTCCTGACACCAAGATAAGACAAACAGTATAGACCAACTTGGGTGCACAAATGCTTCCTTTCGGAGTTATAGGCTGCCGAAAATAAAATCAACTTTAAAGGTCTATAGCTCCAAAACTATGGGACCTACCGTTGTCGAGTCAAGACTTCACTTATAAACCAATATGTTTCCTATCCAAATATCCAAGTTTTAGAATCCTATGGACTTCCGGAACAATTTTTATAGAGGTAGTTGGAGAGTATATATGGCCGTAGTCAAACTCCCTCTATAAAAATTGCTTCGTGAGTACCTTAGGATTCTGAAACACGTATTTTTTGGATACCACATATATTAGTTCCTAAGTGAAGTCTTGACCCGACTACAGTAGGTCCCATAGTTTTAGAGCTATGGACCTTTAAAGTTAATTTTTTCATGTTTCCGGCAGCCTATAACTCCGAAAGGAAGCATTTGTGCACCAAGGTTGGTATATACTTTTGTCTTATCTTAGTGTCAGGAATCACGTCCCAAACGTTGTCGGTGTTGTTTTGAAACACTCTGTAGATATGTATAGGTATATTGATATGTGTCTCAAATAATATTGCAGAATGTTTGGTATTTTCTTATCTGTCATAACATAGCTCTAAATATTAATTTACCAATTCTCAATTTCTTAGTAAGCAGTTCTTTTTCAGGATTTACAATAATAAACACATGGCTTGAGGCTCATAATAATATAACCTTAATAAGGAACTAACACACTATGGTATGCTATGATAATAACTAAGAAAAATAATCTGGAAAACAACATTTAATACATTCAACTCTAGAACTTCTATTCCCAACACTCTCACAGTCGCAAAGAAATGGAAAGAAACTCAAAACACGAGAGCTCTGATTACGTATCTCAAGTAAGTAATAACTATTATTATTATTATTATTATTATTATTATTATTATTATTATTATTATTATTATTATTATTATTATTATTATTATTATTATTATTATTATTATTCTAATCACAAAAGTATGGTAAGTCTCTTTTATAAATATTAGAATACTTCCGGTTTTGTGAGAGAAGTACTAATATTTATTATTAGACAGACCATATTGTTAAGAGTGAAAGTGCCTCACTTCTAAAGAAAGTTTGAAAAATATGAATACACAACTATGATTATGTAATTATTCATCAAAGCAATTATTATACCTGATATACGGTCCATTAATGCAAATTTTATTATTAGTTGTTTTTGTATACCTTTTTTTTAAAAAAAAATTAATACTCAATACTAGTATTTAATGCGATCATTCGAAATTACTAATTGACTCAAAATATATTAAAGATTGCACGGTTTATAATGTTCTTAAATTATAGATTTGTAAAGTTGGAAAAGATCGAAAAAATGTAGGGTAACAACTGAGTCAAAGGCAAAACGAAAACTACGTAACATCCTAATGTATGGAACGAGCATCGGAGTATTCACAAGTTGGTTTTATCTTCACAGTATGAAAAACGACAGAGATTGAATTATATTTGTGTGTTGTATGTATCCTAATTGTGTGGATTGTCTGACAATCTATAATGGAAAAGCTCGATAACATAGTGTATTTGATTATATACTAATGTAATGTGAAGAGTAAGTGGGTATTAATGTTTTAGTATAATTTGTAGTATTGATTACTTTTTTTTAAATTTACAACCTGACATAAAGAACTACGTACAAAACACAAAGCGATATGCAACAAACATCAAATTCAGGATACCATCAGTGAACACGCGTTTCATTTTCTGCTTGAGTTTCTTAAATGTGTCTTATGCTATGTTAATAGCACAGGATACTATACACTGTACAGTATCTATTTTTAGTACAACTTTCATTAATTAAAGTAGGGCTTTTTAATACCGGAAAAACTGTAATACAGATTCACAGGTTTTTAGTACAGATTTTCGGAGTTTTCAATATGCAGTGTGTAGAATATTAAGGTGGATCACCGCCCGGAAGTCAATACATATTTTAGCTCATTCCCTTAACTACTTCGCAATGAAACGTTACATATTATAAAGTTATGTTTCAGCTACAACACAAGACACTGATTCATTTGGTTGTCTTTTGATATCGAAAAAAGAACAAATAAAAGAAAATATTTGATTCGTTTTACAATGAGCACACAAGATGGCACTTGCTGTTAGATTTTACTAGAAGTGCTCAATTTTATGAAATGCTTATTTGTATGTGTAAAGTATTTTAAAGTAACGATCTTATTACGAAATAGATATATTGTTTGACCGTTTTTTGTGTTACGTTTCACATTTTATTTAAATATTAATTTATATTTAAGGAAATAGATTTTGAGAAGAAACTTGTACAGAACGCCATAATGTGTTGTTGCCAAATTTGTACGTTTAATTCCTGGATTCTAGTGTTGCAGTTCGAGAAGTGGAACTTAGCTGTGAATTGCGGTAAGGGTCGAAAACTAATTTCTTCAGTTAGTATTCAAACAGAATTCCATGATTACCTCTTTTATTAACTGGCACCAGAAAGCATTCGACACTACCTGGCAACGCAGCACTATTCAAGCAGCGTTTAGCATAGCATCGAGAACACCTAGTGATCCACCTTAAGGAAGGCTTTTGTCTATCGTATGGAAAGCATAGTAATACACATGTCACCTGATATCATAGAATCAGAAAGCAGAAGAATATATTCCAAACGAAAAGTTTGGCACATTTAAATAATTCTACAAAGCAGCAAAAAAGAGTCTGTTAGAATCCAGCAGCCAAACCATATTCTCATCAATATATATATATATATATATATATATATATATATATATATATATATATATATATAGCCTTAAATGAGTAATCTAGCACATTAATGTTGAGTTTAATTTAATAATTTCTAATTTGCTTCTCCAACGCGGCTATTTAATCATAAATCATACAAACAATCAGTTAAATCTTTTTTTTTTTTTTGTTCTGTTTTGTTTTTTGAATAAGGATGACAAGATTGGAAGTCGTTCTCTCCTCGCTAGAAACTATTTTGCTTCTACCTGTTCCCGGACAAACATAAAATTTGTAAACTTCTCGGAAGAAGCAGAATTTTCTATTTTAAAGTCTGCTGTCACTATGTACAATTTTAGATTTCTAAATTAATTACAGAATTATTGGAAACATAAAAGTAGACTAAAGTTATTTGGCAAAAACTGAAGTAATTTTCTGTATGTACCAAATTGATTAAACTTTGATGGAGTTTAAATATTTCTAGGGGGGAGTAATATTCCCTTTGTAACCTCTCTTTTGCCAACGAACTTGTAACTCTCAACTTTTGCTGCAGTTCGCATAAATGCATTACAGTACTTAGTTTTGTCATGAACCCCCATATTATAATTTTGTACGTTACAATTTTAACTCCTAAAATGTGATATCTGATTGATCTTCACTGGAAATATTTATCAAGGAAATTAGCTGCATAAATCTGATTACAACTTAATAAGTCCTTACTCCAAAACAGTTACTTAAAACAAGAATTTTAGGAATGATCAAAAAAAAAAAAAAAAAAAAAATTGCGATCTTGGTCAATAATTAGTTTTTCGAACAAGGGTCACAACATTTTTGACTGGCCCCTAAATCGAGTTTTTGTATTTTCTATGGAATAAGCACATCATTCTGCGTTAAGCAATAGTTTCGATTTGGCTATACTATATGTAATTCTCCAGATATAAGATGTACAAGAAAATTTTTGATTGAAATATTTTGGATCTTTTGATCCAACAATGAAAAGAGGTTGATCTTTGCTGATGTCACAAAGAAATTGGCTCTTTAAGCTCTTACCTGAAAAGCCTAAATTATCTTGTGTTTTTAATTTTTACGAAAATTAAAAATACCGAGAATATACAAACATCCTGAAATGTTCTGTAAATTTTATTTAAACTCCTAATTCACACGTTTCATTATTTGGTACAACTAGTCGCAAGATGACATACGACTCAATTTCATTCAAAATTTTAATTCGACTTTTTTTTCCAAATACAATCGGCAATAACATCCTATTAAAAATGAACATTAAAATTTCATCAATAAGTGAATAGAATTTTTCTTACTGACATAGGTAAAACACATGTTTAGGGGTACTACATCATATTCCAATGCAAATTATTTCATGAGAAATGCTCAGAATTATTGGAGTTATTAGCATTTTTCATTCTAATATAAACCGCTTGAAGAGATATCTTATTAATAAACTAAAGGTAACTTATATATTAGTCCGGGATCCACAGTACATGTCCGTAAAAATTTGTGGGTGCACGAAGTTTTATTTTTGCATCATGTTCTTTGACTTATCGCTTTCTATTTTTTCTTGGGTAGACATCTCAATTATGGTCGCTTATCTCCACAGACGCCATTTTCCAATATGGCCGCCAAATAAGCAATCAACATACATAACTAAGGAACTAAGTCACCTAGGAAAGTAATCTTGGTGTCAAATCGTACGTTTTCGCTATCAAAGAATTCAAATATTATCTTAAATTTGCGATATATTGAAGTCTGATGCATAATATAGCCAAGGGCGTACGCAGAAATTTATTTCGTAGGGGTCCAACGATTTTCGGGGAGTCCAAGTTCAATATGAGGACAAATTGTATTAAAATTCGTCATTAACCACTTCCAGCCGAGTTCCTAATCAGAAAGAATTCCAAGATAACCTTCCATGTATTATCTGCGAAAACATTTCGGCTACAATATCAGATTTAGATAGTTATCACAAGTTGTTTGCAGCCGATGCACTGCATGAAAGCTTATCTTAGAAAATATGACTGTCTGTCAAATGTTAAAGAGCCGAAAAATACAAAATTGTTACAAAAATTCCAGTTACTCAAGCAAGCAAAACAGTTATTGACCCTTTGCTCAGCAAGGATTATGGCTTCACACTTTCTAAAATTAGGGAGCTGACGAACAACTTCGGTGATAGTATTTCAATTTATAACAATGAGGTGAAGATATTTTTGGTTAGAGAATATGAGAACAAAATCAAGTTTTGTCCATCAAAAAACAGAAACGAACCTTTGCTTGTATTTTCTTCTGATCTGGGGTCAGAAGTTTCAGCCCAAATGATTAGATCTCACAATGTCGTAAAGACTGCAGGGATACTTCTATGTAATGCTATTAAGGAAGTAGATTTTAACTTAAGCGATAAATTCTGTGATTCCACAGACCTTCTAGAATCCTGGAAGATGACGACGATGTCTAATATCGTATTACCATTGTTTTCATCCCTATTCAATATGAGCAAAATACACTTACCCATGAAAGCAGCAGGAGACTTACCCATGATGTCGCAAACATTGATAACGATAGACCTTAATGAACTGGAAGATGATATCATTTCTAGAACGCAAATCTTTGTCGCTATTCTCTCTATTCCAAATAATGTATTATCAGGTATAGCATGGTATGAAGAAAACACCACTTCAATATGATGATGGCGCATACATTTTATGATCGATGCAGAAGTAAAACGTTAATAACTTCCTTAAATCGGGTTGGTGTTTCCATTAGCTACTAAGATTTAATAAGAAACATAAATTTACTCTCTGCGTACTCTGTACAAACCTGTGAAATTGCTTACACACCAATACCAAGTCGTTTTAACTTAAGAGATTTTACAACAGGAGCTCTTGACAACTTCGACTTTGAAGACAAGTCATCGCTCTGAGGTACATTTGGAAGCCATCATATTGCCATGGTTCTTTTTTCAACATCAGACATCAGAAGAGATCCACAGAAAGCAAAAGATTCCACAAACTGTACTGATGAAGAGAACTTGTAAACTTCAGTGTGAGCTACAGTGTCAAAAAAATACTAAACCAAAGAAAGAATACAACCAAACCTGGTCTTCCAAACAACTTTAAAGTTGCTGAAGATGTTGGCTTTATGTATCTAATAAGGCATCCACATGTGCTCTAAAAACTGAGTTTGTTATTTCTCTTACTCGATGTGGTGCGTTTTTAGGAAGCATTCAGCATGTATCACCAAAGTGGAGCAGTATACACTCGTTAATTTCATCCGAGATTGTATTAATAAAATAATTTGGGTTCTGCCAGTTATTTCTTCCCCAGTTACTGATTACGTTACTGTTTGTACTGCCCTTGAAAACTGTTAATCTATGAGACAACAATTGAGACAACCTAATCTTCCGGTCTTCTGCGACAAAGCAGTATTCTGTAACCCAGAGGAATTTCATATCATATTGCCAATGCTTGGAAGGTTTCATTGTACAAAAGTGCGCTACGGTGTGCTGGGAGCGTTAGCGGTTTCGATGATGCTCTGGTTGAAACAGAGAGCTTCGGAGTGAATTCAGTTAAAAGTGTACGAAATGGAAAACATTATTTTCGAGCGTTTCAAGGAATGGTAATTGTCTCTGAAATACTAGAGAAAATGATTTGGAATGCTTTCTGAGGCGATAACGAAAAGGAAGTATAGACTATAACAATTTGCTTAAAGAAGTAAATCAGTTTCGACTGGCCTTGCAAAATAAAGAAAACGGAGAGTGTAAATTCCTCTACACTCAACTGTTAGTTTCAAGTCAACAACTAAGAGACTGCTATTTAAGATTTGTGAACGAATATAGCGAGAAATCAGAACATTTGCAGTTACCTCAACTAAATGACAAAATAATATGAAAGACTGTGGTTGCTCAACTGTGGTGTATAATGTCGTTTATAAGTGGGAAATATTGTAAGAATACTCAGTTGTTTAGTCACATCAGCAATTCTTCTAATGGTTTAATTTGCTTGTATTAATGATATTTTGAACCATTAACAAATAATAATTCATAATGATACTAATAGTACAATATTTGATATACTTCTTTTATATATATTGTAAACCATAAGCCATTTTGTATATCAACTTTGTTTTCGCATACTTTTAAGTTAACATAGATAGGGCTTTAATGTCTGTAATAAATACAATATACCACATATACAGGGTGGACCATTTGGAATGATCCACGGAAATATTTCGGAAACTATATGCCGGATCAAAAGAACTTTACAATGAAATTTGTTTGTCACAAAGGGAGACATTTTTGGCGTGGTCTTTATATCACCTGATTAACAATGTTGCATTCCAACGCAAAGTTGTATTTTTTCAAATGTCACTACGGCAAGTTATTACAAATTTCAAATCTACATTTAAAAAGAGAACAAGTAATACGACAGAATGTTCAGGGTTGTAAACTAACGCCGCTACAGTATCACAAACATTAAAAACAACACAACTTTGAAGGCTTCTAAAATAATAATAACGCAAGTGAGACGAACGGGACAAGGCATATCGAATTCACCTTAGCGTCAAATACTATTATCATGATCTGACGTATTTCGAATAATAGGATAAAAATGGTAAGAAATTGAAAATTACTTACAATGGTGTAGTGTTAACAGTTTTTGGTAGTTGTATTTGCAACAAGTTCTCATACTTACATGATTTTAAGCAGTCTTGCTAACTTTAACCTTAATTTCCATATCTCTCCGATGGTTTCAGATATCAAAGTGCTATAAACGGAATTAGGATCTTCATGATTTTTGAAAACAACTTACATAATTAGATATGATAGTTATCTATACAATTTTTCGAAATAAAGCATTTTGTAAAAGTCAAATTTATAATTTCTTATAATTTTGTTCACATTTATTCGAAATATGTCATATCATGACTATAATATTTAACACTAAGGTACATTCAATGTGCCTTCCCTCGCACGCCTCACTTGTTAGTATTGTTTTAGAAGCCTTTAAAGTTTGGTTATTTTTAATGTTTGTGATACTGTAGCGTCGTTAGTTTACAACACTAACAATAAGTGTGGTATTGCTTTTCTTTTAAATGTAGATTTGAAATCTGTAATAACCTGAAGTAGTGACATTTGAAAAAATACAACTTTGTGTTGAATTGGCAACACTGTTGATCTGTGGCGAACAAATATAATTGAAAACTTTCCTTGGTTCGGTTTGTAGTTTTCGATATATTCCCGTGGATGAATTAAAATGGTCCACCCTTTACATATAAAATGTATTTTTGTCGGTAATATATAAAATACTTCAATATATAGCAATTTTATGGTAATATTTGAATTCCATGACCTAGAAAACCTATGATTCGACACCAAGATGACTTTCCTAGGTGACTTAGTTCCTTAGTTATGTATGCTGATTGCGTATTTTTCGGCCATATTGGAAAATGGCGTCTGTGGAGATAAGCGACCATAATTGAGATGTCTACCCAAGAAAAAGTAGACAACGATAGGTCGAAGAAGACGATACAACAATAAAACTCCGTGCACCCATAAATTTTTACGGGCATGTACTGTGGATCCAGGACTATATATTTTGTCTTTGTTTACTGAAAAGAATATGTTAGATGAAATACAATATTATACACTGTTTTGTAAACCTGTTAATATTTAATGAGTTACTGATAAGTAGGATAACTGACTCTATATGAAACTTTTATTAATTCCATAAAGAACGAATGATGAAACTGTTTTGTGAGTGTTCCATGATTCTGAGGAGTTTGAATGCATGTTGCACTATGAATAACTTATTTTGATCTAGCTATTTCTTTGAATATGTATTACTGGATAAACAACAAGTGATAATGATTTGCGATTGTGTAGCTAGAACTTCTCCTTGCCTATGAATTCTCTGGATGATTCCTGTTGGATAGTTAAACATTGCCTGTATGGATCTCTTAATACGAAATATGTCTTTACAGTTTTATTCGGATTTTATGCTATCCTATTTCTATATACCTTGTAATACATTGAATTTTTCCCGTATTTATCAGACTAAGCTCAAGCACGTCTTAATAAAGCACTATAACTATTTCAGCCAGGAATTGTTGCTAGAACTAATTTAGTTTGACTCAAATGATGTATCAGGTTTCGTGATTTGTTATATAATATATACTAATAACTCAACAGCGTCAACCTTCTGAAACTGCGGTTACAGCCAAACTTGGATGAGCTTATTTTAAACGAGACTCGTTGTCAATAATTACCTACCTACGAATACTAACTACTTAACCAACATCTACTCTGTTTGATCCCGAACATCTAAGCTGAGTTTAAAACGACGAACACCAGATTATTGTACCCGTGCCTCAGGGCATCTTTTCTATTCTGATGATCATCGACTTGACTTGGTAGATATGGAGATGTTTTAAACTCTACATATATCCATACAAGGCCATGTTTCACCAAGATTTATTTTCCTGCTGAGATGTCAAAAATCCAAAATTAGAGGTTAAACGAGTTATTTCAATAATGATAATAACTTTTTAAAATATATGCGGAAAACAGCTTTTTTTTTTTTTTTTTTTTTTTGTCGTGAAATCTATACTATAAGTTTTAATATCATAAGTTTTTTCTGAAATAACCCAGTTTATCTTAACTGATAAAGAATTAATTTAAGACTTACATAAAATTAGATATTTTAGCGCAGTGAAAAAGTGACTGACTGGACCAGAACTCTAACCCGGGACCTCCAGCACACCTGCCGATGCGATAACCACTACACCGCCCAGTCCGCTTCCCAGAACATCCACTCACTTTCTCACTCTCGAGGTCGGTGTTCTCATCTCGGACCAAGTGGGTTGTATCACAGACTCCCTGCTGTGATTGGGTAATCCTGTGTCCTTATACCGAGCACCTTATGACGGTTGTGATTTCATATATACACTATAGTTACTATAATATGCCAAAAGTCCCGAGTTCGGAAGTTCTGGTTCAGTCAGTCAATTTTTTACTCTTTGTGTTAGAATTCGCACCTATGGAGGATTTAGTGTGTAAAATAAAAAGTCGGTTGGTTCTCCTTTCATTGGTATAGTATGTTTTAAGTAATGTAGACTTAAAAAAAAAAATACTGCTATTTTCATTGTTACAACAGTTTAGACAACGTATATAATTGTAAAATTTTCCGAGCAGCAGGCTGCTATCACTTCTGCCGAAAGACAAAAACCTCTGGTAGGATAAAAACACATTAATATATATTATATAAACAAGTTATTTATTATATTTTGTTCAGATGTTTCTGTGTATAGGGGTGACGAACTCCTGTATCTGATCTCAAAGGATTCTGTGTCTCTTTATTGCACTTTCGCTCACTTTTTCTTAGTGTAATCACTATTGAAAGCAAACCTTGGTCGTAATTTACATGCTTAAAAGAAGGAATCATTATTTGTTTGTTGTTATTTGAACAAAAAGATACTTTAAAATTTATGAGTTTTGTTTAAAATATACCTTAAATATTTTTAGAAAAAGTTTCTTTATCTATTGATCAGAAAGATGTTTTAAACACTTTAAGCAAATGTTTTGCTCCTTGTTTAAAAATTAAGAAGAAAAAGTTTATTGTGTGTAAGCTGATTCTAACCCATAGATATATTTGGACTTTCAAATCAGCAATTGCTTTGGCATTGCAGCTCTATGGTATTTGCTTTGAGGATTTTTCAACGTTCGAAGAATTTTATTGCAGACACACTATCAAGAATCTTCCCAACGGCAGAATGTTAGTCAAATTTTTCTTAATGAAAAAATAAAACATCAAGTTCTTACATCTTTCATAGATTCTTTAAACTAAAACACAGCCAAAGTAATTATTCATATTGCGAGAGACTAGGAGATAAATTAAGAAAGGAAAACTAAAACACGGTTTATGAATAGATATTTGGATGGTTTATTGAACTGGAATTAGAAATTAATGGTTTCTAAGAAATTAATTTCTCAACTAGTTGAACAAGTTTATATTTAAAGTCAATTTGATACTGGAAAGTGTTATTTCTAAAAGAAACACTTTTCTTTTCTTCTTTTAAATATGAAGAAGGGTATAGACAACTTACAAGAAATCACATTATTTAGCATTTTCTAATTAAGTATTTATAAACTTAAAAATACTCACTTTTACTTTTCTAAAATTTTAAAATTGTTTAAAAAATATATTTGTGTCGAATTTCCCCTGACCACTTTCAGCGTTATCAAGACCAGAGTAAGGAACAATATTTGGATATAGACAAAAGCATAGGAACTAAATGTTTATACTAGAAAATACAAACATATCGGTGCTCCACAGAATATACATCTTAAATCTTTCTTCTTCTTCAGAGGTCGGTGGAGACGGTGAAGGTGTCAATGATATTATTTAAACTTCTGTTCAGTGTGCCAATGTCCAAATTTAATTTTGATGCATTCGTTCGAATATATATATATATATATATATATATATATATATATATATATATAAAGTATCATATGACTGTCTTTCTACGAATGATAAAAGGTTTCTTGATCAACTTAATTTTATCGATATTATGCTTTCAGTTTTTCAGATATCTTCAAAGGTCCGATATTGGGACATCTTTGTAATTGCCATCACGACTACGTTTTTCATATACGTTTGTCCCCTAGTCTACCGTCAGCTCAAGCTAACTTACTTAATATTACGAACTAAAGTTAATCGTAACATATTTTATTTTACCTAAATAATTGTTGTAAATAAAAGATTTGTTACTGCATATTTGCGTGATTACTGACTTATCAAATATATTTCAGCAACCTCCTGTACTCTGGCTGTCCTCAAAGTAGCATTTCTACTTACAAGTATGTTTGAGTCTTCCAAAAGCTCATAATATTCAAGTCAATAATTAAACAGATAGAAACACAAAAAAATATAGTAAACATATAAACAAAAATCTGAGCAATATTCATACTTAAAAACTAGAAAATCACTTTTAACTTTAATCATTATGTGTGACATCTATCAGCGTGGTACCAGGTTTAGCAACTATGAACATATAAGAAAGAATGAGAGAAAAACAAAATTAGTAAGTCGAAACTTGAGAAAAAACAGCTTTCTTCACTATATTCATGAAATTATTCTTTTGTTTTCGAATGGTAAAGAATTAAACTATATGTATATCAAGTTGACATTTTTCTGTTTTTCCATGAAATGGTACGACCGACCAATTTTATAACTGCCACTTCAAAACAGAATGAGCTCCATAGTGGCGAAAAGGTCTTCTATATGCGAAGGGAAGAGCCGGGAATTTCGGATCCCACGTTCAATTGTACATTCACGTCTCATGTAGCCTCGGTGCTGAAAAGGAACGTTAAATCACCAAACCATATTAAAAATATTAAGATAAAGTATTCCTGCAACTTAGCGTTTATTTCCCCCTAAAACTCAAACTCTCGCTTATTTTTCACAAAAATGAACCAAAACATTGAGAAACTTACTAAAAGCGAGCGCATTCTTAACTTTGTTGTAACACTGTTCTTTGTATACACAGGAAATTGTTAAGTTAGCGACATTTCTAATGTTATTAAGTATTTAATTTGGCTGCACCTCTAAAGAATCGATGATGACCATGAAGATGGACATTTTCTGTAGAAGTAATCTATAATTACACAGATTTCACTCAACTTACGCGCAAAATTAAATAATTACTGTTTATTTTGTTATTTTTGTCGTATTCGTCTTTGAAAGGTTAAATATAATACATACTTTAACACCTCTTTCATACTCGTTCATCATTATGAGGAATTTCAAATGACAACTATAATATTGGTGCTTTGTTATATACAGTAATAACTACAGCACATTCATAAATCAGTAGAAGAGAGAAATAATATTTCGGAATCGATGGGGTATAATAACGCTCTTGAATCATAAGGAAAGCAATCATGGTCTTAAATGAATTGGCTTGACGAGGGCAGGAACACATTGCTGATCTTCACGTCTACAGCGATATATCATCCAGTCTATTGTTAGTTACTCTGACAATATTTTACAGTCAGTACAATACAATAATGTTTCAATACTTTATGTGACAATGTTTTGCCATACGTCAATTTCACAGCCGAAAACAAACAAAGAAATTGAATTACTTGATTTAAATATTGAGCATCTTCAATTTGAGTTATACCAAAAATATGTACAAGCAGAAATATTTACCTAAGTGTGGCTGATAAAGCTGGCATTGTTCCGAGGAAGGTGAACAGCATCACAAAGAAGGCCAAAGCTATGAAGGGCCAGAGATAAATACAGCTCGATGGACATCGTTCGTTTTTGGCAGCGAATTCGTAGAACTGTTCTCCAATTGTAAAATTGTGAGGGTCTCTGGCTATACATTCACACTCTGAATAAATCTGTAGGAGAAATCAAAAACAAATAAAAATTACCAACGACAACATATAAGGTACTTAGAACTTGAAATATTCAGTTTGACGTCATTTCATTAGCCAAGACACATTTCTATTTTATTCTCATTGCAGGAGCATTAGTTTTCCACTGAAACTAAGGGGATAAAAATTTCAGATCGGTAGCCGGATCTGTATTATGGACTAAATTACTATCTTGTAAGTTTTTTTCAAATCTTTGCTTCAAAAATTCCAAACCAACATTCCAAGAATTACCTACGAATATCGTGTTTCACTTCAAGAAGTATACGGACACATTAAGACCGCAAGAACGGAGGAAAAAGGAATAAAGAGGCATGTTATATTTCCCTGAATTTTGATAAAGGTTACTGTACTGTATTCTGTTAATCTATAACGCACTCAGGAGTATTATATTCTATATATTGTTGTAAATAATACATTCTTTTATTAATAATGCATTACTTATTATGTTATTAAAGACGCACACACAGACATAAGAATTTTACACTAGTTTCAAGGACGATATGATGAATCATGAGCACCAATCCGAATGGGAAAGAGGAAAGCTGAAAATTAAAACCTAATTTTATTAATGAAAGAAACAAAAGATAAAAAGGAAAAAACAGTCATATAAGAACAGTCATACCTAAGCAATTACCTTTTTTGAAAATGTGAAAACTGTCATCCTATTTATAATAAAAAACATATCAGTCTGTGAGTAATGCTAATTCCTAATAGTATACAATCTAGCTAATAGATGTCGTTACATGCCTTCCTGCTGCTAGTAGATATTGCTAGCGTGCAAGAAATTTGCCGACTTAAAACTATTGTGACGATTTAATTGCAATTTAAAAACTGCATTGTTTCTATTTAATTATTTAAAACTAAGAGAAAGGCTGTAACCATATTTAGCTTTGAGCACTGATATTTATGTAATTTTTACAGTAATACATTGTGACAATTTAATTGCAACTTAACCTGTGTTGTTTCAATTTAATTATTCGGAAATGGGTAATGCTGAAACTGAATATAAACGTGCTTTGGTGTTTATTATTAAGACTAGTAAAGAATTAGAACTTCCAATTATGCACGATTTTAACCTATATACAAGTAGTTTACACAGGGCCGAAGGACTGGGAGTAATAACCAAGGGCACCGATTTCTCTGTAAATTTTTGGGGGGGGGGGCAGTCAGATGCAGAAGGTATATATATAAGGATGTTAAGACTAATTGCATTCAAATTATGCCAAATATTATGTATTCATAAATACAATAGGGGGCCCACATGAGCTTGGGGAGAGGGGCAGGATCGGCGCCCTTGGCAACAACTAGGTTTTAGAAACACCCAACTACTCTTACGTTCTTGTATTTGACCCAAAATTACACTTGGTATTTGTTAGCTGTTATATTAGTATGGATATGAAAATTTGAACACCATTCAAATTCGATTTTTTTGATTTCGCAAAAGTTAGATGACCTATGCTAGCTTTCAATCCTTCAACTACTATAATTATTTTGTGACTCCCAAAGAATCTTATGTATGTAGTTAGCAGTAAGGCCGTACTTAGAAAGAGAAAGAATATTAATCATCATAACCACGAACTTCGGAAGAAAATCTCTTTCAAAACACATTTCTTCGAGAATAATTTATACAGAAAGTTTTTTGGACACGATCTTGTCTATAATTAGTAATTATAAAGTATTTCTTTAAAAACAAGACAGCGCAGAAGAAGAAGAAGTTGTGTGTTAAGGATTTATGAAAGATAACTTAATGAAAACATCAATAATATGTTTTCGACCAACACATCGCTGTCAACGTCTAGAAAAAGATAAAGTATTGAAATAATTCTCAGGAAATATACTTAAAGAAGTGTGAAGTTAATACAATGACAGAAATTATCATCCAATTCTTGTATCTCACTTACTGCAACATTCTTTATCGAGTTTGCAACTAATTTTCTATTACAATATAAGCTATTATTCTAAATCAGACAATATGTTAACTTGCTCAGGAATTTTAAATGTCATTTTACTTACACGCAATTATGATTTTCTGAGTCTCTTGTATTTGCTATCTTTCGGCTCTCCCCTAAAGCTTTGTTCATGGAACATAAAAACAGAAAGAAAAATAATAAAAACATCAGGAAAACAAAAGGAACGGACTCACTGGATTGAGTGGTATTAAAGACACCTTGTCTTAGCTGATGTCGAATGGTATAACAGCACACTGGTGACACAGCAGGCTGTACCTATGTGCTCTTTTGTTCCGGACGTGAAGGCTGCCAGCTCATGTAAATGTTTTTGTTTTTGTGAATATTTTATGTACTTTTCAATCATTGTCTCCCATTCCTTGCTTAATCAATCCTTATCTATATTGAACTTTGAATTTTTGTTTTTTAGGGAAATAAATAAATTTTTAAAAACAAGTCTTTTCCATTTTATTCTTTGCTCCAAATAAATTTCTTGAATCAGCAATATTGTGTCGTGTTTGTTTTATATATTTTTGAAGGCCTGACACAGGGTGTTCTGCTTCTGAGATATTATTTGTTTCCAGCGGCGAATTTTCTAGTAAATAGACGAAACAGCCTATTCCATCCCTTAGTGCCTCTCTAAGTAATGTTTAAATTATTATAAAACTTCTATTTTCTGAGAAAAAAAAAAAAAACAATACATTCACTGCCTTACTGCGAGCAATTTCCATGTAGTCTGCTCTGCTGCTGTCCTTGGTGAAAGGGATGTTTTCTTCCGAATGAAACCGAGCAAACACGAACATAGCGAGGAAGCAGAGGAAGGTGTGCGTTTCACCTGCTCCTAACAACGTATTGGGTATAATGGAATTTATTGCATCATACAGTTTAGTTTGTTTATGTAATTTTAATTTGCTAAGAAATAAAGGAATTTGTTCATCCTTTTTTAAATATAACGTTGTATGTGATATTGTATCACTTTTTTAAAAATAAAAGCCAGGAAGGCTTTGAATTCCATACTGCTAGTTAAACTTGACCAAATCAGACGATAACGGAACAGATGAGTGGTAGGTTCACGAATTCCGAAATTTCCATTTTGCACAGAAATGAACCAACTAGTGTATAATAGTTCAAGCGAAATTGAATCCTTTTGGTTCACTGTATTTTATGATAACGTACGGTTATTTTAAATGGCAGGTCTACCCCTCATCTTACACAATTTAACTCTTTAGCGCGCAGCTTTGCATATATGCAAAGTTTACTTTGAAATTGTACTGTACCATGTAGTTTCTAGTTCGGACATAGAAAAGCAGCTTTGCGTATCAGCTAAGATGCCCTTTAACTAATGAAGTTCTGAATTTCCCGCTAGATGTCACTAAGTCAGCGTTGGTCTCTTTGTATTACTTACGTGGAGTTGTCATCTTGTCATCTTTGAGCTTTCTTTGCTCGTTTAGATGGACACGTTTTGAACTCTAGATTTTTTTTCTATGTTAGACAGAAGTGTAATGAGTACAAGAGTGCAAGTACGCTGACATTACTCGCGTTTTATTGGTTCTATCTGGTTTTAGTGGACTTTGCAGATATCAACGCGCAACTCTGCATAGACCCTATATGCAAACACCATAAAATATCCCATAGACCACATGTTATTTGCATTAATTGTTTTTTTAAAAAATCCCTTGTTTCCTACACAAAAACCACTCCAAATTTAAGAAAAAATCAGTTTGATCGAAAAAAAATGGCACGTTAAAGGGTTAAAACGAAAATAAAATTTTCACTAGGCATTTTCTAAGTAGTCATCATAATTCTACGAAACGGTTCACTGGGTATTCAGCAAGTGATAAATTGCCATATTAGTTATGTTTATTTTGTTACTGAAAAGACATTTATTATGTCTCAGAATGCAGTGATCATTTTTTGTGTAAATTGTGAGTGTCGTGAATAATCCAAAAATCATCTCTATCCAAGTACTGCGGAAGACATTTGATTACACAAGAATTGATGTTCAAGCAGATTATCAACATGGCTACGAGATAGTTAAAACTAATGGAAATGTAAAAACAAACAGAGAAAGAGAATGTCTGATTAGTGTCAGAGGTTTTCTTTGGCAAAGCAGGAACTGGAGCTTAGAAGGGGTAGGAAGTTAATAAGCGAAAACATTACCAAAACAACTAAATTGAATTACTGAATTTGATTGTAAGATATGATTAGAAAGTTGTAAACCAATTGCTGATCGTAATTACGCTTGCTAGAACTTGGAACAAAATTCCAAATTATCTAAGTAGCTCCGTAGTAGAGGAAATGCTTAACAAAATAAGGTATGAAATTTTCAATTCTTCCTCCGTTGTAAAATTACTTCACAAGTAATAGGCGTAGCATCTTTGAACACTGTCACAGATTGGAAAAATGATCTCCATGATTCACAGATGTTACTGGAAAACTATCAGCCGTAGTTTTGGCTGAACATGTGAAAAAATTGAATGGCGTTTTTAACGTCCCATGATTGTTTCATTTAGGCCAAAAAAGATGGATGGTTATGAAAGAATTCGTGGAATGATGATGTAGGAGGAAACTAGAGAGTTCGAGGAAACCCATGAGCATGATGTTTCCCATATTAAATGCATGCTCATAGTATCTTGTGTTTGACAATGTCGAAGGGTGTGTTACTATTTATGACCTGTTTCCTGAGCGACAACAGCACAACATGCCACTTTTACATTCGTTATTTTACTCGTACTTTTTTTAAGTGCCTATATAGCATTCCAGACAACCGCACTTTATCTCATAAATTCCTTATTTTTCATTAGGCTCTGCTTATTAACTCTTAAATTCACCAATATTCTTTTCTAAAGTGACGTGTCGAGACAAAATGTTCTTCGCACCGCTCAACTCAGTGAGTCGGTTCCTTTTATTTTCCTGATGTTTTTATTCCTTTTCTTCCGTTTTTATTGCCCGTGAATAAGACTTTAGGGGGAGAGTTGCAAGGTAGGAAATACAAGAAGTTTTTCAGGACTCACAATTACATGTAAGTAAAATGATTATTATTTAAAGCTCTAATTATACAAAAGTCCTGATGAACACATTCTAGAAATACTATGGTTTAAAACTTAGAAGAAGGAAGATGATCCGTCAAATATAATTTTTCAAGTGTTAACCATAGCGAGAAAGTGCCTCTGAAACTGTTTTGCGAATGATTTGTTCAAAGGGTTAATTTAGGTTTGGTCTTTTATAATATTACTATTTAATATGCATTTCAAAGAAATTGGATAATCTAGATGTCCAAATGGGATCATATATTCCATGCTACATGATGATATTAATATGTTGCAATACAGCAAAGCATTACAAAAGGTAGGAATTTTAAGCAATGAAAACATTAAGTACAATTTTATACGTTAGGCAAGAGAATCTTCTAGTGAAGATGAATACCACAATTTTATATTTAAACGTACTCTATATCATTTTATTTGACACAATTTTTCAAGTTATAAAGCGCAGACAGGAGCAAGATTCCTGTTTTATAAGATCCTGAAACAAAGCCACATTGAAACTAACCAATGCTACTGTCACAAATGTAGCTTACATAATATCTAAAAACTTCGTATATAACACAGTTGACTTCATAAACAATAATATCCAACTTAACAAGTGTCCGCCTTACAAAATTAGATTTTATCCTCATCTCTCTTTTGCTCAAACTGTTAATTAAATTATAGAAATGGCTACCCGCACACTATTAACTGTACAGGTAGCCATTTTTACAGGGTAGCCGTTTTTACAAAACAACACCGACAACGTTTGGGAGGTGATTCCTGACACCAAGATAAGACAAAAAGTATAGACAAATGCTTCCTTTCGGAGTTATAGGTTGCCGAAAACAGGAAAAAATGAACTTTAAATGTCCATAGCTCAAAAACTATTGGATCTACCGCAGTCGGGTCAAGACTTCACTTAGGAACTAATATGTGCGCTATTCAAAAAGACATGTTTTAGAATCCTAAGGTACTCACGGATTAATTTTTAAAGAGGGAGTTTGGCTACGGGCATATAATCTGAAGTACTCATCAACTACCTCCATAAAAATTGTTGTGGAAGTACCGAAGGATTCTAAAACTTGGATATTTGGTTAGGGAACATATTAGTTCCTAAGTGAGGTCTTGACCCGATTACGGTAGGTCCCATAGTTTTGGAGCTATGGACCTTTAAAGTTCATTTCTTCATGTTTTCGGGAGCCTATAACTCCGAAAGGAAGCATTTGTGCACCAAGGTTGGTCTATACTTTTTGTCGTATCTTGGTGTCAGTAATCCTAAGGTACTCACGGTTGTTGTCGGTGTTGTTTTGAAACAAACTGTATAATTTATAAGCCCCCTTCTTAAATCCTAGACTGCAAAAGGGGTAAGATGAAGCTTCTTCTGATATGATTTAGCTATGTATATTTCGTGTTGAAATTACATGAAATTAAATATTCAACGTAACGTCAAACTTTTTTGCCGTCTAGGCTAATGAAAGTGAATGATTATGAAATAACTGGTGGAATGAGAATGTGGAATGAAACGGTAGAATCCCGAGAAAACCCACAGACATGATGTTGTCCACCACAAACTCACATGCCCTCGGATCAAAGCACTAGAGCCCTCTACAAGTCATCGTGCCCCCCTTCCTCATTTTCTGTAGTAGTTCTACTAACAAACGTATTATAAAAAGTTATACATTAAGAATACATTAAGAATATGTATTATCGGACAAATTTCTTCTCACATGTTGTTTTATCCCATTTTTTAATGTGAAAATTTAAGTTCGAGATAATGTTAATGACTAGTGTTTAGGATGAGTCTGAGTTTTTTGTGTTTAATGTCTATGGAACACCGAGGTTATTAAGGATACGATAGAAGGATTGATGTGAGTTCCGAACCACGACTGGGGTTTGAATTCAGTGTAGTTTATGGGTGTACCACTGCATAGGCCATTCTCTACCACACTATTTCGCCTCCAAGAGAGACAGATTGTAGCACCATCCCACTCGTTCCGATTTTTCGATTAGTTTTATACTTAAACAAGTCTAAAAGGCTCATGGTTCTCGAAGGCTCCTTTTGGGAAAATTAAGGACAAAATCAGTTTCCACGGTTTAAGGATCACTAAATGTGAATACAAACCATTCTACACCATTTACAATACAGTAAGGTATTTTCCAGAAGTACTAAAGGACAGGGTATGTTTTGTATGCAACAAGCAAGAGGGAGATGGGTAAATTAATTCTTTTAAAGGCTTTCTATTATTAACTTATTACAAAAAGTGAAAATTATTACCTTAAATCCTTGTAAAGACGTTTCAGACTTACATCCTGCATAACACGGTGAATAATACATTATTCCATCCACTCCACATACTGGTTCATACTGGTGAAGACCGCAGTGGCAGAAGTCATTGCAGCTATCAGACAGCTTCACACTAGCTACAGTATCTGACCTAGAATGACAATAATATATTACGTTTTCACACAATTTTCTGAATTGTGAATGATCAAACAAGGAAAAACAAGAAATTGTCTTGTCTTGTCTTGTCTTCTTTCACCAACTATCGGTGTTTTAAATAGAAGCATCAGCATTATTCGCCAAATATGCTATAAATGTATGAAAATTGAAATGTTTATCTTGTAATTGTAACTATTTTTGCAAATGGCGTGTGCCGCCATTTGCATTTTTTTCTGGTCGACTTCCAAGTCGTATTTCCTGTAACATGTAGTATTTTGTATTATTTAATTATTAATTGTTCGTCAAGTATGTTGAGGTATGTGAAGAGATATTATGTCAAATCCAGGTAATAATTGAAATGTCTTAATTTGGTTTTAATGTAGTCCATGCATTACATGAATATTGAACGTTTACGTAGAAACAAGGTTTGATATTGTTATCAACAATGAAGTATTATTCTTTGTTACATACTTACTTTATTCTTTTTCTTTCTTTGTGTGTGTGTGTGTGTGTGTATGTATGTATGTATGTATGTATGTATGTATGTATGTATGTGTGTGTGTGTGTGTGTGTGTTCAAGATATAAATTAAGAAGTAAATATGCTTGTCCCTGATGCATGAAGTCATAAGTTCAATCTCAGGATCTCAGGCCATTTGAACTTATAATGAAAAAAACGCCATCTACGGTACACTTTCCAATTTCGTTCCAGTTCACAATCATTTCACTATTTTAATATTATTTAAGAGTTTATCATCTTCACTGTAGACCATAGATTTTACTGTACAAGACTATGGAACTCATTTCGGAAAGTAAATACAAATTTTGATTAGTATAGAGCCATGTCCAGGAATTATGTTAAATCATCTAACTTGGCTTTAACTTTTATTCTTTTTTAGAATCTTGCACTTTTTATCTTTCAGCTCTTCTGTGAACCCTTTGGTATTACTCGAGCAGCTTTCAGGTAGAAAGATTCAGACTCTCATTTCTTCACGACAAATGTTTCACATCGTATTTTACCTATACATTTGGTAGAACCGTCTGCTCGAGTAAACCCAACCCTTTATTACAGGTGTTTATTTAAAAATAAAAAAAAGAGAGAGAGAGAACGAAAGAGAAAGAAGAAATAATAAAAGTTCAGGAATAAAACGAAATACAACTCTCCAAAGATCAAAACTTCATACTATGTGGTTGCAAAGGTGCCATTCATCAAATGATAATGTAGCTCACTGTAAAACCATGTGGCCACGCTATGAGCTCTTCTGTTAGGCAAATGTAGTTTGCCAATTCCTGTTAATCTTTTTGTTGTGATATGGTATCCATTTATTATATAACCAACCAGGGGCAGATCCAGGACCGACTTCTGGGGAGGGGAGGTGTCATACTGCTATTTAGAGCTACTTTTAAGAGCTTCAAACTCTGGGATGGGTTTTATTTATATATATAAAATAAGAAAGTTTCCTCTTCTGAGGGGGGGGGGGCGTTTGCCCCGATCGCCCCCTTGGATCCGCCACTGTATCGACGTTGGAACTTGGATGTTTTAAGAGAAAAACTAATCCTCCAAAGCTAGTTTTTTTTTTAAATACTCCAAACAAAATTCTTGAATTTATTGTACTGCATTGTCTTTAAAATGTTTCGACAGACCTTCGACAGTGTGTTTTACATTCACATGTCTAAGATATTTGACACGCATATTTAAACTGTTTCCGGACATACTTATATAGTCTTCCTGACAACTGCATTTTATATTGTAGACCCATGATTTTCATTCGAGTCTGTATAACAGCTCTTAAAATTGAATGATATTTTTCTCCGAAGTCTTGAAGAGCTTAATACTGTACGCAGTTCATACTGAAAAGGAAACGAAATCTTTAAGTTTTACGTCCCATGGTTATGCCGGTTAGGCTAAAGGAGACGGTGATTATGAGAAATGAATGAAATGGTGGAATGAAGAAAGTGGGAGGAAAGGGGAGAACCCCGAGAAGACCCACGAGCACGATGTTTGGCCACCACAAAGTCCACACGGCGCGAGCTGGGAGCGAACCAAGGACCCCAAGCACCGGAGGTGAACACTCTACCACTGAGCCACCGCGCCCCCATAGTTCATACTGAGAACAAAACTTATTTAACATAATTGTCAATCTGGAAAACATAAACCTACCTGTTTATTGCCAAGTATCTTAGTTTTAGATTTACTGATCCCAAAATTGATTTTTACATATTATACCATCTTAAAGAAAGCTTTTGGATAAGATGTATTCATTCAACCGAACGAACTTCAACAAATAAAGTCAACTTTATCCGTAAATACGTTTCAAACAATAAGTCTTAAAGGTCGTAGAGTTTTCTTTCTTTTTCTTTTCTTCTATTTTAAAAAGATGTATTTGATTCAGTAGCGACAAATTTGTTAATTTATAATGAATATTTTGCATACTGCCGATAGGTTATGATACATACTAGTGATGAATTGATTCTTGTGTCATACGATATTTAGATCTAAACATCACATGATACGATATAAATAAGTTTTCTTCTTTCACACGCTCAACCGTGAACTTCAAGTTAGAGTGAATAATTCACCTAATGTATAATGAATCGCGGTGGCTCAGTGGTAGAGCGTTCACCTCTGGTGCTTGGAGTCCCGGGTTCGATCCCAGTCCCCGCCAAGTGAACTTTGTGGTGGACAAACACCGTGTGCGTGGGTTTTCTCGGGGTTCTCCCGTTTCCTCCCACTTTCTTCATTCCACCATTTCATTCATTACTCATCATCACCGTCTCCTTTAGCCTAACCGGCATAACCGTGGGACGTAAAACTCGAAGATTTCATTTCATATTTTTTCGAAATCTAAAAATACTTACTTCAACCGTAATCAGGATATGATTCTCTCTTATTACTATCCATGAGAGTTAAATTAGTTAATACAATTGGAAATATGTTTTAGTGAAGTTAATTTCCTTACCTTTTTAGGGTTTAGGATTTAGATTTTTCTGGTCTTTCGACATTTTTGGCCATTTAATCAGTCACGTATGAGGGATGACGTCCCTCGGCGAGCACACTATCCGGGGAAAGGAAGGAAGAGGCCTGGGACCTGTAAGTTAGGTACCACCCCGGCATTTGCCTGGTGTGAATGAGGAAAACTTAGGAAAATCTCATTCAGGATGGCTGTGCTGAAAATGCTTTTTACACTTTTTCGATCGAATGCCCCCAGCGAGAATCGATCCCGGGACCGCTCGCACCGAAGGCGAGAGCGTTAGCGATTACGCTACACGGGGCCACTTCCTTAACTTTTGTATATTGTTTATTATAGTTTGCATGTTTCATGTATTAATAAAACACACACTGACCAAACTCTTACAAAGCATTGTTTATGAAAGAGTTTCGGCAATGCATCATCGCCTTCTTCACAAACTTTATCGTAAACAATGTGTCTGATGAAGGTGATGATGCTTGCCGAAATTGTTACACAAGTGTTGTTAATATATTTAATGCTTCGGTGCGTGTGCGTTTTATTTATACACCCTAAACTTTGTACTTCGAACAGTTGCGGAAAGTCCAATCAAATTTCAAGATTATGAATGTGCTTTCGTGGGCAAGTTATTAATTCTCAAGCTTTATGTACGTGTAGTCCTAAATTATATCCCAGGTAGGATACTGAACCTCAGACAAAAGCCCCAATAGAGGCTAGGATCTCATTTCAAGAACTTACTATGTCTGTTTATTGAGATTTGACATCTCTTTTCTGCACCGTGGCTATTTGAAAAGTAAACTTACAATATAAGGTGGAATTCAAATCACCGTAATCCCATCAAATTTTAATGCTCTTCCAATAGGAATCGAACCAAGACATGTGTACCAAAGGCACCGCGCTACCACGAGACCAGTGAGAAGGGCCATTGCTAGCAAGAGATAGAAATCCAAGAGAAGCGTGCGGGAGAGCAGCGTCCTCTTTTAGACGAGTTAGCGCTCCCCTATTAATTTTTGATCTTTGCAGTTTTTTTTTTTTTTTTGACTTGTATGTAGTTTTTAGTGGGAACTTTTAGTTAATTTCATCTTCACATCATGTTTCCTCTAGAATGGATTAGGCATATCAAAATAAATAACATAATTTGTTGAAGTTTTAAATGAATTATCAAAATAAATACAATTTTTTTGCAGCTTTGAATGGATTATGAAAGTAAGTAAGATATAATTTGCTGTAAATTTCACTAATAAGTATATCTTCTCTTAATATAATTCTCTCTAAAACTTAAAAAAAAAAAAAAAAAGAATTTTCTGCGTCTTCTTTCACGTAACAATTGTAATATTCCTTTGCTTTACACTTTGTATGTGTTGGAAGGAAAATATTGCAGTAATGCATGTAGGCTTATGGCAAAGTGAAGTTCTTGTTAAAAGAAGAAAAAGAATGGTAGACAATGCGGACAATTATGTTAAGTTTTGCATAGCTTTTGCTGGGTTATTTAAATATTTGTATGATATCTAAATTTATATTTTATATTAGCTTAAGCGGGAATCCTAAATTACATTAAAGTACACTTCTGGTATTGGCAATTAGTCATGAGTTATCTGCTGTACAGTTATATATCTTAATCAGGTACGAGGAAATTTAGGTCGTTAGGCCTAACAATTAAACCTAAATTAAAATTAGAACACTTAAGACAAGTAGAGACTTTAGCTCCACTCAGCTGAAATCAGAACACAAAATTGATACAGATAACAATATGCAGTTTTTGTTGCTTTTGATTCGATTATATTTTACTTAAGTCTCGAAGTTAGCTAATTTCGAAGAACAGATAATAAAGATATATTAACTAACTAACTAATTCTAAAGCCTTGGAACCCGGAGGTTCAATGCCGCATTAACAAAAGCTCTCCACTGACTTGTATCCTTAGCTAACTGGATCCAGGCTCTACATTGTTATCTTATTTCTGTGAGATCGATCTTTATACTATCCTCCTATCTGCGCCTAGGTCTTGCTAGTGGACGTTTTCCGATTGGATTTCCAGTAAAAACTTTGAACGTGTTCCTACTTTCTTTTATTCTGGCTATATGACCTGTCCACCTTGATGATCCTAACAATGTTTGGTAAACGGTATAAATTATGGAGTTCCTCGTTATGAAGCTTCCGCCATTTCCCATTCCCATTCCTCTTGGGTCTCAGAATTTTATTCACAAATACTTTCAGTCTGCGTTCTTTCCTGAAAGTAAGGGACCATGTTTCGCAAGCGTACAGCACAACAGGTATGATTATTGTTTTATATATTTTAAGCTTCAAATTTCTCGACAGAATTCGCGACGACAAAAGATTTTGAACTGAATAATAACACTAATTTCCTGCTATCAGTCTACATTTTGTTTCTTTGTGGCCTGCATATATACGAAAGTACCCACTTTATCAAAAACATTATTTAATATTTTGAAGTATTCATCATTTGCAGTATTACGATCCCAGCAAATTTTCATGTATTTAGTTTTTTCTGCATTTACTAAGCTTATATCCCTGCAAGCGTTTAATAAGACCTCTGCATTTCTTTCTATTGTCCTCCTATCATGCTCTATCAGATTTACACCATCAGCATATGTCATAACCTGTGAATACCTTAAAACTGTAGGCCTTGGTTCCTGCCTTTGCTTTTCCATATAGCGTACTTCACAACGAAGTTGAATAATAATAACGACAACGCAGATACATAAAACAAAATATATTGTCAACATCTCTTCAATACCAGCACAGACAGTAGGCTCAACAGTGGGAATGGAAGGCTAATCAACTCCCAACGGCTCTATATTGTAATAGGCCGCTTTATCGGGCATTTGTCAACCATTTCAATTGCCAACGCAACTCCTATGAAAGGAGTAAAACTATGATTAAGAATGCGAGGTAAAAATTGTTGAATACATGATGGCAAACTGTTGGTTGTCAATACACTCTAAACTACGTTGGGCCAACGTATTCTTCAGCTTTAATTTTACAATTACCAATTTCCAACTATGCCGACCTTTACCGTCTTCTTTAGCAAAAATCTTTTCAAAGCGTTCCTCAACTTTCTAGTTTACAACAACATTCCTAACATAGCCTTGCTACCAAAAAGAGACACTAAACTTCGCTCATTCAATCCAGATCAAGTCAAGATTATTAATGAATCTCGTACACAAATAATTATGCACTTACCTATTGGAGCCGTAGGCAACATTGACGCCAGCGAGGTCGGCGTTGGAGCAGCTAAGGAAGAAGCAGAACGTGAAACAGATGGAGAACAGAGTTGTAATAATAACTAATTTGATTATTCCTGCACAATGAAGCTTAAAGTACTTCACCAGGTATCCTCCGAGGAAAGTGCCACCACCTCCAGCAGGAACGGTAACTAAACCTACAAAACACAAATTTCAAAAATTAAAAGAGCTACTTTCTGTATAATATGGAATGGTAGCACATTGTTGACACTACAAGTATAAACAGATTATTATCAAAATAATTGAAACACTAGAAGACATTGCAACTTATTAATATGGTAATGAGAACATAGATAGCATGCAGAATAGTTCTGATTTTCATGAAATGAAGGCATTTAAGTTACGAATATTCCAGATGAATATTGTACAATTTCTCATGCAATGCAGCACTCACAGTCACATCCGGCAGCGACAATGGAGCAGAATATCTATTCCCGCGTCTGAACTCCAGATCTAACAATAGATGTTCAATAGAGTAGAGGTCTGAGCATTGGGTGGGCCTTGGAAGCAGTGCCGGATTTATATATAAGCTAAACAAGCTATAGTTTAGAACTCCATTCCCTTGAGAGGTCCAAAAATTAAAGAAAAAGCGAACTGGATGTACAATTACAAAATATACTGTAAAATTACATATATAACAATAATTTGTATTGGGAGGCTCCTATGATGTAAGTAATGTGGACCCCTACAGCTAGCTGCTTACTAAAATATCACTCGTTTGCTCATTTCTGTATATAGGGTCTCTACGTTCTGTATAGACTGGTTGCACAGCTGGACATAGAAAGGGGCCCATTACCTTCAATAGTTTAAGGCCTCATCAATCTTAATCTGGCTTTGCTTGGAAGGTATTGTAGTTCATCCTGATTTTCATGAAAATTCTATCACTGGTAGGAAACAAATTCTGGACCGCAAAATTCACATATAATCACTTAAAACGTCCACAGAATCACTGGGAATAATGCGTACTGTGAACGTAATCTCAGGACCACAGAACATTAGGAAATTGCAGCCCATATCGTCACAGAGCTGCTACCATGTTTCATATGGGAGGGGACTGTTCGAAGCTTACATAAGCTTCTTTGGGCATCTGCCTGTTATTGGATAACTTCCTCGTGGTTATATGGTTATCGATCATGTCTTCGGCGCTAGAGATTCGGGTTTGATTCCCGGTAGGAGCTCATTTGGTTTGGATCCCACATTAAGGTGTAGGTTCACGTCTTATATAGCTATGGTGCTGAGCGGGAGGACACAAAACTCTAAACCGACCAATTAATATAGCCTATCTGTTATTTGAAATATAGTGAAAGGGAACTCGTTGAACATGCTACTTTCATCTAATCCTTGACGATCACTTCACATGTTCTCAGCATTACTTTCTTAGACTAAAGCTGATTTGCGGTGGGCAGTGATTTAAAAATGCCACCAAGCGCGGTCACAGACAATGGCATACGCAAAGGAGGTTTGGAGTTCTATATTCCCTCCCCCCTTGAGCACGATATTATGAAAAAATAAGTATATACAAAAAAAATCATGAGTATCGTGAAAACATATGAAACGGAGTGCTTGAACTTCCATTGATGTACTTCTACGTACGCCACTGGTCACGAAATGTCATCTTAAATGTTCCCTCAATGTATCTGCTGGATTATTTAAATTTAAAAATATAAAAATCTACGAATTCTTTTGCTTCGGCTCAAGGACACCAGTGTTTCTACGAAAGTAACTCAAAACTCTATTCAATGGCCCAGCGCGGATCCAGCGGGAGGGGGACGGGGATATTAGTAAGTTACAGATTTGTAGTGAATAAAACAGTGATAAATCACTACTGCATTGATTTATCCGTTACAATGGACAAAAGGATATATGCACATGTCTAACTATTCTACTGACCAAGTCGTAGAACCGGCCAGATACTTATTTATACACCTTCTATATAAGTGTGTGGAAAGGAAGTAGGATTGATGGCTGGATTTTCATAGCTTACTTTAGATATGATACGATTTTATAAATATTTGTTTTAGCTAAGTTTGAATAAAGCTCTAGACAGATTTGAGCTCTAGACAGCTTCTGATAGACAGATTTGAGCTCTAGACAGCTTCTGATAGACAGCTCTGAGCAAAATTCTTAAACCATCGACGCGGGAATGGTACCACAATCATAATTGGAAAAAATAATGAAAAATTTAACGGATTTAAACTAAGTATTAACGTAAAAAAGTAATTGTAAAGTAAAAACTAATTACAGAAAAAAGTAACGGATAATAATTAAAATAATGAAAAAAATAATCTGCTAAAATTAAAAACGGATAATAATAAATTAAAATTTTAACTACTATCCCATGAAAATTGTTTTGAGTGAAAGTAACTGTAAAATGTAGTGGATAAAATTAAGAACATGGGAAAGTTAATCGACAACTATGAAAATTTACTATTTTCAAACAAAATTTATAATTAATAAAAATAAAATTAAAATAGACATAAAATTGAGAAAAAATATAAATGAAATTACCTATTTATAATATAATTTTCTGCATGTCGATTAGTTTTACGAGAAACACAATATTATATATAGTAATTATGATAAGTGTATATCATACCCAAATTATACTAAATACGGCACGTAAAATAATCTTCAATCAAGGTGAACTTATCGTTACTAAGACCATGAGTCCATGATCCAGACTTCAAAACAAGTTGGAGCCGTTTTAGGAAAAGGAACTTGCATTAATCCATTTCTATAGTGGAACCACCCATGAAGTTTTTGAAATAAGTCACAAGAAAGAAAAGCTTTTGCAAAATGTCCATTTCACACAATCTTCGAGAGGAAAAAATAACGATTACTTTTTTTTTTAATCGTTACGGTTTTTAACAAATATTATCAATTAAAAATTAACTTCTGCCAAATTTAATTGATTAATTAAAAATTATTTAATAATTTAACTGATTAATTCACACAGAGAAAAAATGTACGTGGCGCACGTAAAATGTAGGTTACATGCGTAAATCCTGTAGTATTTGGACTTGACGTAGACAATATGTAACATCCGGCAGCAAACGTTTAAGTGAAAATGTATGCTTTTTAATTCCGTACGAAACAAAGAAATGTATATAGAGGTGGTCAGAATTTCACATACAAATGGACGTATATAACGTGTAGCTGACGTAAGTAAAAAACGTATACGTACGTAATATACCGAAAACTGTTAGATGTCAAGACATTCCGCAGCGGCATAATGTAACATCTAAGTGGAAAAAGGCACTACGTACATAGCGCATGGATAACGTATGCTCCGTACAGCTTTCCGTAGTAAACTTATGGATTCCATATATTTGTAGAATATACCGCTGTTCGGATAACGGATTTCTCTCAGTGCAATCACTATTTTTTTAAAACAGATTAATTACACGTTTGGCCATAACTGAGAAATGCTCTAACTTCCATTGCTTATTTACTTACTACGTGCACAAAATGCCCGCGCGTTAACCACTAGACTAGCGGGAGGGCGTGCCACTTTTGGAGTCTACTAAACATCTATTGATATGATGGTGTATCATACAATCAGCGTTACTTTTACTTTGCGAAATAGAAATTAAGAAAGGATACAGTGTCGGAGATGCATCTCAAGTACTGAACGGAATAACTGTGAACAAGGCAGAGAGAAATTAATGACTAAATAAGCTCACGATTGTCTTAATGAGAGAGCATTTTTTTAAACTTCCTAAACAAAAGAGGGGTTTAAATAAAGTGTCTAAATGTTTCAAAAGGGTTTTACTGTTGACGTGCTCCAGAAGGAATTGTGACAAGACAGGAGAACAACAGAAAACATTTCCCTTCCCTTGTCTTCATCAATTTATTTCCAACAAAAGACGTTATTTCTCAAAACAAAGCCTCTCCTGAAAGCTTTTACAAATCGTATCAACGGGGGAAAGGAGAGGAAATTTTACTCCGTTTACCGTTCTATCTAATCGTTGCATCATCTATCTGTTTCAGACGAAGAGGATCCCATTTGAATGGATGCTGTAGATCCTGGCATTTTGCCAAAAACCTCTTGAAAAATCTGTCTATGACGTTTGCATATTATTTTAAGTCTCAAGTTCCTACCGAAAACTGAGAAATTCCTTCTCTCACGATGAATGACGTGAAATAGAACCTGCCAACTGTAATTCAAACTTGGAAATAGAGAGAAACTGTAGAATGTCATCGAAATTAGACGTGTTTTTATCAGGGAGATTTCTCGCTTCGTTTGATTGATATGAAGCAATGGGTGAGTGTATTATGGAAGGAAGATAGAGTTTCAAGAGTGTTCTTCCCCTTTTGTTTTCGATTACAATAGACAAAGGAACAGGTTCAAAGTTTTAAATTAATTGTATTAGTTAAATTTGCTTTCATGATAATCAACTTTCTAAACGGGTGTGTTTAAAGGATAAAATTCTAAACAATAGATTTTATGATTTTATTTCATAAAAAAAGTATATTTGTTATTCAGTGAACACAATGTACTCAAACAATATTTGTAATATAGTATAATTGGTAGTTCTATGCACAACAGAAACTACCTTTTTGGTATGTGTGCACGTCTTAATTTCTTACCCTTAAGCAGCGGCATATATACGATTTTGTTTCGGGGGAGGCTTTGATAACTTTATTCCTAGATATATGAAAATTCTGCAAGATATTTAATTTACTTTAAAATAGTAAATAAATTTTCGGGGGTCTTAAGTCCGGAAGTTCCCCCTTAAGTACACCACTACCCTTAAGTAAGAAGTAGTACATACGGAAGTACATAAGAATTTGGGTTTTGTATGTACCTATTATAAGTTTCTGTATGATTTTGTAGACAGTCTTGTTATCTTATTGAATTATTCCTTTTGATTCACTGAAATTACAATTATCTTTGAAAATCAAAGAAACATACCCATAAGTAATGCTGACCATGTTGGAGTCACACTACATTGGTTTTCAATGAGCTTTGAATTATTCCTTTTGATTCGCTGAAGTTACAATTATCTTTGAAAATCAAAGAAACATACTCATAAGCAATGCTGACCATGTTGGAGTCACATTAAATTGATTTTCAATGAGCTTTGAATTATTCCTTTTGATTCGCTGAAGTTACAATTATCTTTGAAAATCAAAGAAACATACCCATAAGTAATGCTGACCATGTTGGAGTCACACTAAATTGGTTTTCAATGAGCTTTGAATTATTCCTTTTGATTCGCTGAAGTTACAATTATCTTTGAAAATCAAAGAAACATACCCATAAGTAATGCTGACCATGTTGGAGTCACACTAAATTGGTTTTCAATGAGCTTTGGCAAGAAGGCTGCAAATCCTGATATGATGAGACCTTCGGTGGCTGCTCCCATGTTGAGGAAGAAGAACGTAGGATTTCGGACAAGGCCTGTGATGGCCTTTGGAAGTTCTTTAATCTTGCCGAAAGGCTCTGTAGTACTCTTCTTATGTGCTTCAGACACCTTTTTGGCTTGAATAGTTGCAGCACCTACAAAGGAATAATAATAACTATTAACACTTAAAATTAGTAAAAGTTAAGGATCAATTTGAGGTTGTTAAATATTTTCAGATCTCGGATGCTTACAAGAAACAAAGTAAAATCTGTCTATGTTGGCCACCATAGGTTCCACTGCAAAAGGGTCAACTTAGACAAGTGGCCAACTCACAAAAATATTATAGATCATGTTAAGCACTTCTAATGTAGCTATTAATTATGCATTAGTTTGCATTTTATACATAATACGTGGTAAAGTTTATTCTTGGAATATTAAAATATCCTCTGAACTAAGTATCTACATTAGTTCGCAATTTCGCACACTATGTTTTATAAACATGGTAACTAGCTCAAAAGTACTGCGCCACATTGCTTTTCCTTTTCTCTCGTTTATATATGATGATGGATGAGATAAGGGAAAACGTTAGTTCCAGGAAATACTCAAAACATCTACACTCTCTCGGTCTCGGCACTCAGCAGTGAAACACAAAAACCGACGAATTATGCACCTGGCAAATGCTTGTTGACGAGCAAGCAACGAAGAAAAAGACTTGTTATATTACCTTATGTACTCTTTTCTTAACAATTAGTAGAAACACGAATCCTATCGTCAAATATCTTAAATTTCCTGCAAGCTTCCCGAGGAGAAAAAGAATTCGAAGACGTGACGAAAACTAAAGGAAATCCGAATCCCATTGAATTGAACCACGAAATTGTCTTGCAGTAAAGAATATGAATGGGAAACCTTAACGGCATTGGTCTGTTGGAGTACTTACCAACAATAGTCATAAAATCGGCACTTTAAAATCAATCAGGACTATCATTTGCTGTATTTTCCGAGAAGTTATTTTCAATTAACATTCCCCCCCCCTTTTTTCTGCCTTCGGCTTACTGACCTCTTGGAACACACAATAGTAAGATATGTTCTGAAAGGATTTCTACGGATTAAAGATTATGTTGGTGTCCAACATACGGAAGTAAATTTAACATTAGCATTACTGGAGCTAGGTTGTTTCAATGCGGCTAAGTTCCAAGGTAGACAGCTGGAAACGTCATACTGAATATAACGTATCTTATTTAATCAAAGATAGAGAACCGAAAGCTGAAGTACAATCTTAAACAGCATACAGGCTAGTGATTAGAGGTCTTGCTTGGTAGTAGAAAGGTCCTGAGTTCAAATACGGTGGCCGAACATTCTGACAAGTCTTTCCTGGGTTCTTCATCAGTTCTACCCGTCGGGTTAGTATCTTGAAATATAGGGCTTGGCTGGCTTCCTTTCACTTTCTTTTCCATTGTTATTATTCATTTGTAAATTATTACAGTGAAAAATGGCCTTGTGGGCTGTATCTGAAGTTAGAAACAAATAAAATAAAAATACGAGAAAATGAATTCAAACAGTAAACACAAAATTCTCTAATTTTACCTGAGATGGGAGCTCATGTGGTTCGGATTCCACTCTAATCAATAGGTCCCGTCTCATACAGCTTCGCTGCAATAAGGGACGTTAAACTCAAAATCAACTCAACTCTAACTTTACCTGTGATAAAGAGATTATGCAACCCGAAAGAAGATTTGGATAGCAAGCGTAATAGTCTCAAGCGTATATATTTAAATATCCGTATCCATATCGACGTTTACTTATTAACTTACAAGCTTGAACATTTACTAATCGACCATTTCGTGCTCAAACTTAAGACAACAACAATAAATATTACAAATGGAAGGTTACCAATCCATTTTCCAGAGTCTGTGAATTACTAACTAAAATTTACAAGTCTTCTGAATCTTTTCTTAACTTGGTTTTATTTCAATAAATAAATAAAACTCAATTGCCAATGTTTTCTTAGTAACCACCATATCCTAGCAACTTTACAAGAATAAAAAATAATAGAATTTCCTTCTTCGACTTGCGAAAAATAATAGAATAATAGAATTTCCTTTCGTTTCCTTCTTCGACTTGGGTAAAATAATATGGTCTCATGGCCAAACAAACAACTTATCGTTAAGGCTTCTGAACTAAAGGAAATTATATAACATGCATTGTGGATATTGAAAAATACATTTTATTTTTATAATATGCTCTAGACCGTACGTAATTTTAGAAATACATTATACAATATATTGGCCACTATTTTGCTCTGGCATTAGTTAAATCTTGTATAACAATTCACATTAGTAAAATTCAATACTAATATATATCTTCAAATACAACAGTATGTGAAACACCTTTACGAACATTATGTTTATGTCACATTCAAAACTTCTTGTGTAGAATAATTTTAGTTTTGTCAATTAATTGATATCCCCAACTGAATAGTAACATAGGAAAAATATACAGTATATGGCTTAAGGTTTTATATAATGTCTTTGTATGTACATGAATAATATAGAGTTCAACATATTACGATATACACAGCTAATAACTTCTTTCCTGACTTTATAAGCTAGGAACTCTTGTGGAACCGGCGCGAGGTGGTGTATATATTGTAGTATTGCCAATGACATTTCTCGTGTCTAGAAAATGCAAAAACCGTTTTTGAATTAGTTTAAAAATTTATTAATTCGGAATACATTATTTGCCTTCAAAATGTATACAAGCGTTTATTATTTCAAATGAGGACTAAGAACAGGAAAGTTCTGAAGTATTTTTTTTTAAAAATATTCTTACAAACAGCTTTTATTTCCATTTTTCAATCGATTCAAGTTTAATTATTTTGTGATAGTACTACAGGCTCAACAACAATGTTAAAGCATTCATCGAGATCAGTGTTTCAGAAGATTTCATTCCGGGGACTGGTGGGGTATCTATGTATAAAAATCCTGTTATAGAAGTACAAGTTCTCTTAATGGCAGTTTAATGAGGAAGAAGTAACCATTGTTTCATGGTCTCTCTCGTTCCGAACAAAGACAGAAACGCGTCGGCCTTTTTCGGTGCTGAGTTTTGAAAGGATGCTGGTTTGATTTTTAAAAAAGTTTTTTTTAAATTGTTTTATGATGCTATTCGAACCTAAGCCATTTTTGAAATCGGAAAGTCACATAGGCCTCCTTATTTGTTGAAGTGGCGCCAGGAGTTCTGAAAAAGGATTTCAGAATAAGTTGGGAAGGCTTGCCTTTCGACTGTGGTGTTGCCACGAAACGAGACATACAAGACGAGACAGAACCATTCGAGACAAGACACGGAACCAGACCAGCACATTTTTTCGAGACGAGACATGCTTTGCATGAGACGAGACGAGACAACCTGACGTCTCGTCTCGTCTTGTGGCAACACTAATATATTGCTATTACACTTATAGGCCCTAAGTGTGTGTGTGTGTTGCTATGACACTTCTAATTGGCAAAGATACCCAAAAAGTGAAATACGCAGTCGTAAAAAAAATCCTTCATTTAATTATTATTTTTAATTTTTTATTGTTTCATCCAAACTGATCTATTATTTATATTTAAACAGTATTTATTATGTTATGAATTGATCTAAACTTTTATTGCACATACTGTAACTTATGAACCAGAAGTTACACACCATTAGAGGAAGTTTGGCTATTCTCAATCTGGTTATATCTTTGGGGTGATGCGTGGTCAGCACTCGACTCCCCTTACCCTTAATGCTGGCTTTCTAGACCGGAGTTCGCTATCTCTTTCTTTAAGTAACTCCTCAATTGTTCTCACGACGCTACGTGGACACTGCAACACCAACGCCACCTAGTGGGTACAAACGGTCACCTATCTTCCCTTTAAACCAGACTCGGTACCGATTGATCTCCCGAGAAGCGGTATTTCAGCGCGGCTAGGATGTTGGCGAATAACGGCAAATAACTTTAAAGACAAACAAAGCATTACAAATATGTAGAAAGTAAGCCAAGTAGTATCTACGAAATGCTACTGGATAAACTAATAACTATTTCCGAATCTTTTCTTATGGACAAGAAATTGACGACATAATTATTTGGCATCCAAATTTATACACTACAAGTAAAGTCCTGAAAGCTTATTATGAGTCCAGATAATAGCATTTTGCAGTTATTATATGGCTCGCTTTCTAAATTATTTGATCTTCTTTACTGTTTTTAAGTTATTTACTAAGACTCAAAAAAAGGGGTGAGCTTATATACATACATAAAGTATGCTCAAAAAGTATCGAGTCTTATTTTCCCGCCCACAGAAAACGTCAGTCGCTGGCAGTGGGCCAACCAGTGAAGATGTGTAATGAGAGGTCGTCAGATTTCAGTTCTTTATGTAAAATGACAAACACACTTGTGCAGCGATATTGCATTGTGAAGAAAGTGAAATTGATATGTATTTGCATACATTATGAGTTATTTTATTTCGAACATTGGGACATTTTATTTTAAATTGAACTTAATGAAAAGCATCATCGTCTAATTAATGTTGAAGTCGCATTACAATTTTTTGTAAAGTTCATTTACTTTACCAAGAAGTGAGTTTTCTGGCTGTCTATCGTCTTATATTCACATATATAATTTCTTAATCCTCCTTCTTCCTTCTGTAACCACCCTCCTCTCACCAAACTCACGCAATTTCTGCTGATTTTGTTGCATATTATATAAGAAATTACGGACAACCATTCTTTTACTGTATGGTTAAAATACCTATCTGTCTGTAGTCTAAATAACAATATTATTACTATAGGTGCACTATATAAAAACTCGTCAATTGTATGAAATTTAAGTGTTATAATATGCAGTATTTTAATCCGAGAAAACAAAAAAATTATGTGTCAAATTTTTGTGTACATAAGTACGATTTTTAAAGTTTCTATGTTCTGTTATTCTTCGAATTGACAAAATATATGTGAATCCTTTCCATATTATATATCAACTAGTATAGGAGGAATATCGAGGGATTTTTCTCAGATGGTAAGCCCATAATTTATTCTTTTAAATTTAAAATGTCAGAATTTAAAAAAAAATCTGTAAAAAAATTAAATGCCCATATTCTCACCCCAATCCACATATTATAGCAATTTACTAATGGTTATTTGGAATTTCACATTTAGCGAACCCAAATAGTTTTAAGTATGTGTAGTTTGAGTAAATTTTTTAAATACATATGTCATAGAAAATTAGATTCTTTAAAATATTGTTTAAAGTCTATGTGCTGCTAATTTGGTTTCTACAAACGAATATATGTAGTGTTCTGCCATCTATAGACTTCTTTTAAATTATACATTTTTTTCTTTAAAAAAATCCGGTGACGCACTCAATCTTCTCGTAGTAAAGCATTTTAAATTGTAAAAAAAAAATTCTTAATCAATAAAACAACAGATTGTTTCTCTGTCCGCATTACTGCCATCACCTTACCTATGGTTAATCTATGTAGTCTGCACTTTTCAACGTCACAGAAGAAATCGTTGATGAACCAGAAAATAACTCGGAAGGAACGTTAAGCAAAAAAGCATTGGAGGAGTTTTGGAATAGGCAATCAAAGTTGGATTTCGAGTCAAGCAACATGTAACAACGCGAACTACGATTTTGATTTTCTAGAAATTATTCCTTGCTCTAGCTTCGAGAGCATTTACTATCTTTAACGTTGTTAAGTTGTTAATGACTCTGTCTCGTTGTTTGCAAAGTAATTTTAATCTCGGTTGATCAATCACCGTAGATACACCGACTTCTCAGTTTGAGTCACGCTGCGCCTTAACTTCCATCCGCTACATCGTTTACTTGGAAGGAGAGATCAAGGAGACTTAAGAATGGACGAACGTCGATCCACCAAAGGAACCATAAGAGAAAGAACACCGAAAATTGCGAGTAAGTACAAGTAGATTAATTTATCCTAACAGCTATTTCCCTTTTTGCCAATTTCTACCCTTTCAACATCACAATCTGTTTCATTTTGTAAGTGTTCAGTTTTATTTAAATTCAACCCAGGTCAGATTCCATATTTTACACTCTACCAAATATAAGCTTTACAAAATCCTGGGCGCAACTTGTCAGTTCTGACATCCTCAATGTAAAATTTATTTGTGCGTTATCTGAACTTTTGAACTGACAAGGGAACTTTTGATCTGGCACAGCATCAAATTTTGCCAAAAGCTTGGCGATACTCAAGCGGAAACCATTCAACCAGATCTGTACATGCTATTTTGAACTAGAATTTCGGCATGAAGAGTGTGTCCGCGAAATTTGATTCAGGCTTACATCGCCAAACACAACATTCTTGTGTGTCGTCAGACTCCCTACTCACCCGACATGGCTCCATGTAACTTTTGGTTATTTTCCAAGCTAAAAATGCCACTAAAAGGGATCCAATTTGAGTCAAGAGAAGACATCATGCGGAATGCGACAGCACGGTTGCTCACCATTCCAAAAACTGCGTTCCAGAAGTGTTTCCAACAATAGCGGGAGCGCTAGGAGAAGTGAGTACATTACCAAGGAGACTACTTTGAAGGTGATTAGTGTTTCAGATTTCCAAATCAATAAATTTTTGCCAACCAAAGGTTCGATACTTCTTGCACACACCTTATATATATATATATATATATATATATATATATATATATATATATATATATATATATATATATATATATATATATATATATATATATATACTATAAAAGTCATTTTTAATTATTTTTAGTGTATGTTCTTGACAAATCCATTTCTTTGTTTCTCTCTCTCTCTGGGTACGTCAATGACAAAAAGAAACGAAATGGTTAAGAGAAATTATTTACTCTTATAATACAAGTATACAAATTTCTAGTATTGAGGGCTCGATAACGTTAGATAATATATAATAATTTATATGGTGTCAACATATTATCATTACACCATTATATCTACGTATTCGAAATTACATTCTGGTAAGAATATGCGAGTATAATACGAGAATGAAATAGTCGCAAATTTTGTGGTTGTTAAAGCCGCGAAATTTGAAAGAATTCACAAACGAAACTATAATAATAATAATAATAATAATAATAATAATAATAATAATAATAATAATAATAATAATAATAATAATAATAATAATAAATAATTTACCTGGAAGTGATGCTGGAAATGCAAGAACAGGAATGGCAATAACCACACATATTACTGCACCGAATATGAATCCTAACCACCACGCTCCTATCCACACGTTGCTTTCTGGAGTGATACCCAAACTGTAAAGAAGAAACCATTTCAAAATTAATTATCGTTTTATCACTTACAAGTTAAAAAAAAAACATTTAAGATAATTTATTTTTAATATTTAACAATTATCGAAATATTATATAATTACAAATTAGGCGATGGTCAAAAAAATGAATAATGATCGAAAATTCAATACGATAAAGTGTGGACAAAATGTAGTTTACATTCATCAATCTAAAATTTACCTACTATCTCACCTCTGAACTATGAACTATGTACTAACACCATGAACTATGGAATTGGTAAATTCAATTCCGCGTTTACAAATTCTCTCTATTGACTACTATCTTTAGTCAATTGGATTCACTTTGCATTCCTATTTCTGCAATATTTATCTTAATATTGTCCTCCTTATCTTAATATTGTCTTCCTAATGGTCCTTTTATGACAAGGTTTTCGGTTAAAATGTTGAAAGTGTTTCTACTTTCTTCTATTCTCGCTATATGACCTTAGTCTCCTAGACTTAATGACCCTAATAATGTTAGGTAAACCGTATAAACTACGTAGTTTCTCGTTGTAACGTAGAGCTTCTCTGTAGCTAAGTGGTTAGCGTACGCACCTTTGGCGTTGGAGGCCCGGGTTCAATTCCCGGCAGGAGGTTATGTGGTTCGGATTCCACGCTAATCAGTATGTCCCGTCTCATATAGCGTCGCTGTTGAAAGGGACGTTAAACTCAAAATCAACTGAAGTCATTGTAAAGTTTCTGCCATTCCGAATTCCCGATCCTCTCGAGTCAAAATATTCGCCTCAGGATTTTTATTTTCAAATATTATCAGTCTGTAATCTTCATTGAAATAATAGTTTTATACATTTTAAGCTTCAAATTATTCGACAGAATGCGAAAAGACACAAGAGTTTTGACTAAATAATAACACAAATTCCTTGGTTTCGGTCGACATTTAATTTCTTAGTGGATATGGTTTTGGTCTGTTAATGTCGATGCTAGATATTTAAAAGTGTCTACTGTACCGAATATATATCTCCCTCTTATGGATCCTAAGTAGGTTAACCTTGTTAAAAAGCTTAGTTAATAACATGAAGATTTTATAATATATATGATATCAGCCTCTATATGATAATCATGCCTGTTGTCCTGTATGGTTGCGAAACATGGTGGTTTACTCTGAGGGAACAACGTAGACTGAAAGTATTTGAGAACAAGGTTCTAAGACGAATATTCGGACCTAAGAGGAAAGGGAATGATGAATGAGGGAAACTTCAGAACGAGGAACTACACAATTTATATTGTTTACGAAATATTGTTAGAGTCATCAAATCTAGGAGGCTCAGGTCGGCAGATCATTTAGCCAGAATGGAAGAAAGTAGGAACGCTTTCAAAGTTTTAACTGGAAGTCCAATCGGAAAACGACCATTAGAAAGACCTAGGCACAGATGGGAGGGCAGCATTAAGATGGATCTCGCAGAAACAGAAATAGAAAGTAGAGACTAGATCCAGTTGGCTAGGGATCAGAACTTTTGTGAATGTGGTATTGAACCTCCGGGTTCTGTAGGTCACAGAATGAGTGAATGAGTGAGTGATATAATATCAGCGAAAAGCACCTGGTGTTTTACTGTGCTCGACGCAGAAATTATCGCTGTTTCCAGTGAAGCGCAACATTAACTATGCATATAAATGGGTGTCGATGCGTTATCATACCACTTATCAGAGGTTCGCATTTATATAGTAAAACTATTAAATCCAATCTTTCGATGAATGCAAAGCTATGAATTCCACACTTCAAATTTATACTCAACTCTAATTTAACTATAATACGAAAGTTTTAAATAAAGTGTAGTTAAAACTAATTTGACACTGTTAATCTTTTCTTTTACCTCACCCAGTTACTTAAGTACAAAATTGCAACAAATTCTCCTAAACTATCATTTTCTTACCATAAATCGTCAGAAGGGACATCAAGAACTCTGCTCTGAATGACCTTGCTACTGCTTTACAAGTATTAATAGGTATTAATTAGATGTATACATGGCGGGAAAATGCTACTACATGTGTCGCCATTGTGTTAAGGTAAGAACTACGTGTGTAGTCGACGGCGTGCAAGGAGTGCTTTTTTGACTCTATAGTAGACAGCTAGATAAATACGCTAAGGATATTGTACTGTTTCAGTCCCTTACTCATTTTATGGCTTACTCTCCTTATATAGGGTATTATTGAAATGTGATTTACCTCTTACTGTTCGCGATGTTTATTTTTCTAATTGTTAATTTCTAATACATTATGCAAAATTATACCAAAATGAAATTGACAGTAAAATTTTCTTACTAGGTGGCTATTCTCCTATCTTGCCTCATTAGTTTCAGAGGGAATAACTTGTTAAGTTATACCAAAATATTCAATACATGGCAAATACAAACAGAAATAAGTGTGTAAAATTAGGTTTAGAAAATATTTGAAATAGTTATAAAAATATAGAAAGTTTCACAATGTAGTACATCATAGTATGTACACATAAGAGCATCACGATATAGTTTAACCTTTTGTTTTAATCTTAACCGACTTCACATATGCAACTCACTTGTTTAAAATGTTACAAACGACAGAGACATTATAATGTACTACGAAAGTGTTCCGAAACCTTGGCATAGAACCCCTGTGGTGTTATGCAACCAAAATAACACTAAAGAATGACACAGTTGTCTATAAACATGTTACTTTGCCGTAATTAATCCAGCACCTCTTCATATATTTAATATTCTAGCTCCACAATCGGTGCATTCACGACGAAGTTACGCGCGAACTAATTAAAACGGGTTGAACTGAGAACCTCCCGTTTTGGAAATTGGTTAAAAATGAAATGAAATCTTTAATATCCAACACCCATTCTTTTAAGGTTAAAGGGGATGAATGATTAATGAAACTTAGTGATAAAGAAAGAATTGGTGAAATTAAGATAGTAGTAGGAAATGTGAGAACTCTGAGAAAACCCAAGGATACAATATTGTCTACTACAAGCTCACATGACCTGAGATTGAACTAGAAAGCCTGCATACCAGAAGTAAGAGCCATACCAGTGAATCACCAAACCCCGACAATGTGGACACATTACTAAATATCATGCCTTAGACAGTGATTAGATCAAGGGGATGCAAGGAGAATAAAATATATAAAGCGCATCATGAAAGTAAGTCCGAAAGTGCACCAAAATAACACGAATAGTCAGAATGAAACGCGCTTGTGCAGGAGTGGAGGCATGGGCACCCGAAGAAAATTTTCTATGGGGGCTTCAAATCCCTGGTTCCTATATTATGTTTGGTATTTTTTATTTGTATTAAGAAAATCTTAAGAAATTTAATACATTTTCGTGAGCCAAGGGGGGGCTCGGGCCCCACTCTGCCCTCCCCTTCGGGCGCCCATGAGTGGAGGGTATCGGTTAACAAAAACTAAGTTGGATATTACGAAGATGCGATCCTTATTGAGTTTGCTTTACAAATGATATTACTCTTTAAAAGGTGGTTGTTTCTGTGGCGATGAACCTTCAGGTTTCCTATACCTCACACAATAAAATAAGGCATTCATGTTTATAGGTAATGTAAATGAAAATGTTAAAAATAAATGTGCCATTCTTAAGAAAAGAGTTCCCTCGTAAATATGTGGATAACCTGCCCGTCTTTGGCACGGGAAGCCTGGATTCGAGTCCTGGCGGGAACTAGCGTGGTTCGGACCCAGGAGTGCTGATCCTGGGAAGCCGGGTATCCCGGGCGCGCCAATGCTCATGTCGGTTCCCCGCATTGTATTTATGAATATACAACATTTTTCATAATTTGAATTCAATTTGCCTTAAAATTTTCATATATCCCTTCTGCAACCAAACACACATCTGAATGCCCCCCCCCCCTCAAAGTTAACAGAGAAATCGGCGCCCTTGTTGGACCACACGTTAAGCTGTACGTTCACGTCTCATGTTGTCTCGGTACTGAAAGGGACGCTAAATTCAAATTAAATTTTAAAAAATTAACTGTCAGATAAACAACAAACGACATAGTATTTAAATTTGTTTTTCATGATTTTCTCGGAAATTATGCATACGAATTCGTCTCAAGTACATCATTTTGATTAACTGATATTCTCTATCGGTTGATTTAAGTATGATTTTTGGGCAATATTAGGCGCTATCGTTAAACAAAAATCAAAGTTTAAAGATAATCAAAATTTTGGCCTACAACTTATTAACCACCCTGTATAACATCTTCTTCTTAGTGTCTTAATTAATTAAGAGCTTAATGAGAGTAAGCTTCAGTATTAGTTTCATTCTAACATGTAGAGTGGTTACCGTATAGTATCAATTTTTAGGTTGGGGGCCGCGGTGGCTCAGTGGTAGAGCGTTCACCTCTGGTGCTAGGGGTCTCGGGTTCAAACCCTGCTCCCGCCAAGTGAACTTTGTGGTGGACAAACACCGTGTGCGTGGGTTTTCTCGGGGTTCTCCCGTTTCCTCCCACTTTCTTCATTCCACCATTTCATTCATTACTCATTATCACCGTCTCCTTTAGCCTAACCGGCATAACCGTGGGACGTAAAACTCAAAATTTCATTTCATTTCATTTCAATTTTTAGGTTTACAATTAAATAGCTTTTCTCGAAAACTACGCATGAGGATTTACTCATCTGATCATTTTGTTCTACTCAATGACATCTTTCGATTGGTATATGTCTCATATTTGGACAATTTTTCCGCGTTAAATGCTAGTAATATTGTGGAATTCTAGAATCTTAATAATGGAACATTTATGAGTGTTATTTACAATAAAACTAGTGATAAATTTGATTTGATTTGATTTATTTATTTGAGTTTAATAGGGACTCCAGCAACGAACGATTGGTTTTGAGTTTAGCTTCCCGTTCAGCTATGAGGCTATATGGGACGTGTTTAAAATTGGATACAAACTAGGGATGGCCAAAATTTTTCGGAACTGGAAATTTCACTTTCTGGAATTCGGAAATATGCAGATATTCAGAAAAATTCCGGAATTCGGAAAAATTCCGGAATCCAGAAAAATTCCGGAACTTAGAAAATTCTGGAATTCGAAAAAAATCCGGAATCTTTCCGAATTTCGAAATCGAAATTTTCTAAATTCCAGATTTCTCCGAAATCGAAATTTTCTAAATTCAGGAATTATCCCCGAAATCCGGATTTTTTCTAATTCGGGAATCTTTCCGAAATCGGAATTTCCTAGATTCGGGATTTTTCCGAATTCCCGAATGTTTCCGAAATTGAAATTTTCTAAATTTCGTTTTTTCCCGAATTCCGGAATTTTCTGACATCAGAATTTTTCCAAAATCCGGAATCTGAATTTTTCCTTTTATACTTTTCGGATTCCGAAAAGTAAAAATTCCGGAACTTGCCATTCATAATGCAAACCATATCAGCTGCCGAGAATCGAATCCGGGTCTTCTACGGTAGAAGCATGTAAACTATTCACATAATCACGAGGTAGCCTTAGTGCTAAATTGGGAAATGTACCAGTATAACTTACGAGATAAAAATACTTCATGGGTTTTATATATACACATCCCCATAGAATTTTCACGCAAACGTACGTTTAAAACACCTAGCAGCCTTTAGCTGACATGGATTCAAAACCATCACCTCCACGTTTAAGCATCTACTCACAAATGTTAAGAAACTACTTGGTTTCTGGTTACAGTACATGAAAATAGCATTACGGACAAGAACTTTGCAGACGAAGACAGTTAAACTTTGTCGAAATGTAGAGCAGTAACACAACATACTTTCTTTCATTCCAGATTGTAAAACATCCTTACCAGAGCAAGAGTGTGTTCCTAAATGACAAAAGCAGCAATTTAATGTTAGAAGAGTCACGAACAAAACCATTATGTTACCCAAAGCTACGGAACTCAGACATTCCGTGTAACTTGTATAGTTCTGTTTTCACATGCAGAGACACCTATTTCTCTCTATCTGTTAATGGCACCTGTACAGTCTTCCGCACTCCCTAAAGGAACAAGACAATCACAATGTGTTGAAATGTGCTTGCAAAACACCTTCCATTGAATTATTTCAACGGTTTCACGCGGCCACCCTTTCTCTACCATCTCTCCAAAGCATACGTTACAAAATTACTGAAAATGTAATAAAGTAGAGTAACATTTATACTGTTTCATTTGCAGTGCTCACAGGAATATTCCTAACTGCCTCTGAATAATAAATAAGAGGGTGAATGGAAGGAGAAACCATGACTCTTAATGCTAAAAGAGAAGGGGGATGAATAGAGCAGGGGACAAAACAGCAGATGTGAAAACGAATGAATTAAGATCACGTACTCTTAACTGTCTTCTAGCATCCCCGCAAGAGATAGCAAGTAATTGTTACTCCTCTTTTGTTACTGTACCGTTTAAATTAATTGCTTTAAAAATCTATAAACTTGTGTAAATGAATCAGTAGTCGAAAATGCTATCTCTAGGAGAGGTATCGAGCATAACCAACGCCATGTGGTGTTGGCTTAATAGTCTCAAAATCTACATTTAAAAAAAAAAAAAAAGTGCGTCCCATGATTATAAACCGAGGCTAAGGGAGACTTTCAGAGAGATGAACTGGTTATGAGATGGATAATAGTGGTGGTATGATGAAAGTTGATTTAAGTTGGAATCGAACCAGCGACCTCATGCGCCAAAGGTATGGGCTCTACCACTGACCCACTGTGGTCCCTACATCTTTGTTGTACAGTAACTAACAAAAATAGGTACTACATACCCTACATCAGGGTTTCTCAACGTGGGGGTCGCGAGAGGGTTTCATGGTGGGCGCGAAGATAAGCGGAAGGGAGAAATATAATTAGAATCTAATACCGGAAAATATTTTAGATTGTTTTGAATTTTGTTCTTATTTTTATTTTTATACACACTGTTAAGAGCAATAAAAATAGGTTTACTAAACATTTTCAACAGGTGCAGAGTTGTTTAAAAATCAATTTAAATGAAAGAGGTACGATGTGAAACTGATGACAATATCAGCAACACAAGCTTATTACAAACCAGAAATTATAAGAGGTCGCTAGCAAGAGGATGTGATAAAATGGGGTTCGTGATAGGAATTAGGTTGAGAACCACTACTCTACATAATATTTTGCCAACGCCTCTGGAACTATTTCAACATTTTAAATTCTGTTTTGGGGCCGCGGTAGCTAAGTGGTAGAGCGCTCACCTTCGGTGTGTGAGGTCCCTGGTTCGATCCCAGCTCACGCCAAGCGGGTTGTGGTGGACAAACACCATGTGAGTGGGTTTTCTCGGGGTTCTCCCACTTTCTTCATTACACCATTTCATTCATTTCTCATCATCACCGTCTCCTTTAGCCTACACGGCATAATCGTAGAACATAAAACTCAAATACGAGCTGTTTCCTTTGACGTATAGTCTTTAAAAATCCATTCAGAATCCTAAGAATAGGTTCAATCTCCTCCGTTAATTCTCTATTCAAATCACAGGTAGTAGAAATAATTCATTTCCAGTTTCAACGTTTATTGCCATAGAAGAAAACGGTAGGTAACAGATAGCGACAAATGGTTTTTTGCCATAGGTTCAGCGTCTTAAGGAAGATTCTCCTGCTAGAGGTCTGCACGGGCTCGGGCCGAGCCCATGGGTTTAAGCCCGACCCGATCCGCTGGCCGGACTCGGGCCTACAAAGCATATATCTCTTCGAGCCCGAGCCGAGCTCGAGTCATAGATTTTTAAATATACAACCATATTTCTCGGGCTTTTCGTGCCCAACTTTGTAAATATACTGTACCGCGGTATTTATTGCATCTTTCTTTCTGGAGAACTTTTAAAGCACAACTGCAAAATTAAACCTCTAACTGCTGTAAATAAAAATACAATTTTGCGTTTATTATTAAGTTGCTGTAATTCGGGCTTATTTCGGGCTCATTTGATTATCACACGAGCTCCGGCCGGGCTCGGGCCTAAATGCTAAAACATATTTCGGACTCGGGTCGGGCCTCATATTATATAAATTCACGGGCAGGACCGGTCCCGGGCTAAAAATTCCGGCCCGTGCACACCTCTATCTCCTGCATCTCTTTACTATGTCCGGAAGTGGTAGAAATTTATTACTTATCTCTCTATATCTCTGTATTGCAGCCGAAAGTTATAGATCTGTTTTCAATATTGAATTCATCTAGTTTGGATGCCTATCGAAGTTTTACAACCGTGGAAAGAAACTTACAAGCTTAAGTTTGAAACTACTAGCTGAATCGAGAGTGGGAAAGAGGAGGAAAAAAAAAAAACATCAAAAAGGCTCTGAAGAAGGAGACAGTAAAGTCCCAATTTCTGTGAGCTGTGTATCGATTACTTCCAACTTCACAAGTACTGTTACAAGACCTCTTGGTTGTTGTCTACGATTAAAATATCCATATCAAGAGGCAATAACGAATATGAAACTTTATTAGAATTTCATGGTATTAATAACTGATCTCCGAAGCAGATTGGTTTGTTTAAATTGAGCGATATTAAGTTTCTTAGCTCCTGCACAAAGACAGGATTTTCATATCATCTCAAGTACGACTTTATTGCTTTTGACAACAAGCAGAGGGACTTTTCAAACAAACGAAAAGAAAGAAAAAAAAAAGTTACCCTTCTTGATAGAGGGAAACTGCTTGACTAGTATCGGCAGAAACTAACATCATGTCAATATACTGTAGTTTCCGTATGACGTGTTCCCTGACACAACTCACAAGGGGAAATGGGAGAGATATCAAGTTAATTTTGCTGGAAATTAGGTTTTTGGAGACGAGAGAATAATAAGAGTTCAGTGTAATGACAATGTTCACATGATACTGTCTTCTTATATCAAAACACAGGCAATCACAAGTTCATCTTTTCCCATCCTACAGCCACTCTTCCTCACCCCTTTTCCCATCGGAATTACAAGGCCAATAAAGATAATCCTAGTGATAAGGTGATAACTTTTCTCTTCAAGTTTTTTTTGTCATTTTACTGCTTGCGTTTTTCACTCTATCCCTGCTCCCAAAGCTATATCAAATCTTATCTTGTAGAAATATCTTCCGCTTCTGACACAGTTCCGCAATAGACTGATAAAATGAACAAAAAAATACAATTGGGTGCCATTATGTTGGACATTTTCTGAAATTGGGCTATTGCAACATGAACAAACTTGTCTCACAAATGGAATGATAACAAAGTTCTTAGTCAGCGGGCTGAGGCTACATTTTTCGAGGCGAGCTTGAAATGCTACATGCAAAGATACTTTTATCTCCCTTAGTTTTCCAGTAGTCTTGGTGTGTTTTTAAGCTATCAAATAGATGCATGGCAATTGCTAATTTATATATAATCCGATTTTTTAAAATTAGTTCAATGAGTCTAGGAAGCTATATGTATATTTTATAAATCTAGTACGAAGTATTCTATTCTGTTAACGGTGTTGAATATCTACACCTCTTCGTTTTTAACGCATTGATTTATATACGGAGTCATTTTTCTGTTTCCTCTGGAATGAACTGGAAAAAATGAAATGAAATATTTAAGTTTTACGTCCCACGATTATGCCGACTAGGCCAAAGGAGATGGGTGATGATGAGAAATGAATGAAATGGTGGAATGAAGAAAATGGGAGGAAACGGGAGAACCCCGAGAAAACCCACGCACACGGTGCTTGTCCACCACAAAGTTCACCTGGCGTGGGTTGGGATTGAACCAAGGACTCCATGCACCAGAGATGAACACTCGAACACTGAGCCACCGCGGCCATTTGGAATGAACTGGAATTTTAAATGATTTGATACTACTGATTTCTTTTTCCAAAACTAGTTCAGGTGCGCACCTAGAAACTTTTGTTGGAAGGAGCCCAAGCTTTTGAAGGTGGGGGGGGGGGCGATACTACAAGCCACTACATCTATGTAGTAATGAACGGATATTATTCTGCGTCTGAAAAGGCGATAAGTACTTGTAAAACATTTCCATCTATATTTTCTGAGGGAAAAAATGATAGAACTGGATTGTTTTTTATAAGAGAAGGATTACAGATGAAGTGTAAGATCAAATTGTCATGCTACATCAATCATTTCCCTATTAAAACAAACACAGTTTTATTGACAAAATGTACAAATGATGTTGAGTTAGGAAATTTGGAAGGGAGGGGGGTCGGATCCGTTGGAATCCTCTTGTGGGTGTGACCCAGGTCTAGCTAAATGCCCTTTACTTTCTTGAAGTGAATTTGGGCTATACATAAATTTAATATAATTTAAATTATACTTTATTTCGAAATATTATTATAGAGCATATTACAAAATTTAATTTTCAAGTTTTTTTTTTAATTTGATCGATCTCTTATAGTTGATGTATCTGTAATTATTGAACTAACAACAATTCTTTGCTTCGCTGAAAGAGGGATGGATTTTGTCATTTCTTATTTCAAGAAATTAAAGCGTTTTGTCGGAAGGAGCATTTCATTTCGGCTAATCTAGCTTCTCCGGTATTTCTATTCTTCTATTCATCCAGGGTACAAAAGGCTTCGACTTTATATTCATTTGGCAGAATTACGTATTTATATAGTAATCAATTTTCAATTGTGAGAAGCTGTCAAAATCATATTTAACTGTGGTAACTATTCAGGTGCATTTCAGATTCTTTTGTTTCTACAGAGCTCAATACGGGATATCATATTTCATAATAATAGTATTTACATAGTACGAAATTATGAATGTAAGGTGAACTCGAGTTAGCTCCTAGAAAAATTCTCCTCCTCTCCCCTTTTCCCCTGGCCTTAGTGTTCTATCTATGAGTCTAAATTCGACACGTCAGTAATATTCCTCTGATACGAAAGTACTCTGAATTCTTACAATATTTCTGCGTAAAAGTCAGATCCCTGCCAGAAGTATCAACTAGCAATTAGGTAGAAAAAAAATGCATACTAACACTTATTCATTCTTTTGATACTGTTGTTCATATATTTCGAAACTTACAGACCTACTGACGCCAATCGTATATAATGAATGCTACGACCTTTTTAATGTGTTATGCGCAGTTACATAACCTGTTGTGAGCCAAACAGAATACGTTAGACACTCTAGTGCGATAGATTCTCAATAATGCCATTGCGATAAGATAGTTCAAAGCTTCGTTATGGATACTAATAAATGTTTGTTGATTTTCTGTTAAAGAAAAGAAAACCGAAAGAAAATAGTCGATAATTAATGTCTGCATCAAACTTCGAAACGCAAATATCAGGTCAAAATGACCCCGACACTCAGTTTCTTTTCTATTACCTAAAGTTTATACGCCTAAAATTAATTGTAAGGCCTATTCTTTAACCCCTATCCAGATATCTTCTATAAAATCATAACGTATCCAGGGGTGAAAGTGAGGGAGAACGCGGGAGTACAACGTTCCTCCACTTCCAAAAATATCTATGGCATCCCTCTACTTCCTGAAAAAAATACAATGGGCAAAGAGAGGCACGCGGAATGGCGTGATGTCATCCATCATCCTACCTTTTCAGATCCACCTTAACCTCTGAACGTATCTACTTTGGAAATTGAAATATTATCGAGGTTGAGTCCATTTTTAGCCGGTCTTGGGACTCCATGTACAATAAATTTGCTATTTTAAAAAATAAAAGGTACGGGACACCACACTAAACTTTCTCGCTCCAATTTCTTAAACTAAATCACATTGATTGCAGTTATTACTGAACTACTTATTGAGTTGAGTTGATTTTGAGTTTAACGTACCGTTCAGCAGTGAGGCTATATAAGACATGGACCTATCGATTAACGTATAATCAGAACCACATGAGCTCCTACCGGAAATCGAACCCAGGTCTCCCACGCCACACGCGCGTACGCTAACTGCTTATCTACGAACGAGCTCCTTAACCATTTATTTTTGAAATACCGAACAAAATTATAAGGCGTTCAAGGAGAACTTTCTTCGAAGAAAACTTATCTCAACCGAACTTTTCATGAGAAACGACTTATGGCATATACAAAGGTAATTAATGAACCATTCGATTATGCAATATCAACAAAATCGCATGAATTATACTTAAGTAAATTGCTTAAGAACACACAAAGAGTAAAATACTCCTTGTATATTTTTTCATAAGAATTATTTTGCGGAGCATTACCATTAATTTATGCATGTAAACAATTAAATGTTTATCTGAGAAATATGAAGAAAATCAACAGTCATTTTTGATAATTCTCAAAAAAAAAAAAAAAAAAAAAAAAAAAAAAAAAACTGCGCCAAAGAAAACTATTTCTTGCGAATTTTTCTCAGAACAAATGAGTTATGCCATATGCTCAGGTTATTAATGAAACATTTATTAATGAAATATGAACAAAACCACCTGAGAATCTCGAGAAAACCAACGTACACAGTATTTGCCCACAACAAAGTCAACTGGGAGTGACCCCGAGTTCGAACCAAGGACCTCACGCACAAGAGGTGACTGTTCTATCAACTGAGGTAAAATTTCGACTCCCAAAACGTTTGACCCCTTAGTTTGTGTAAGTTGAAATTTAATGTGTATATTTGTTAAGACGTGTAGAATCGAATAAAACCAAATTCAAACTGAAACATTCAAAAGGGCTAAAAGTTATTATCGATTGTTTCATCCTTCATAAATCCAATATTCATAAGTGCGCCAAGTTACAATCGCATATTACTTCATATTATATGCTAAATGGATAAATTATCAGATGAAACACATTAGTTCGTTTCACAGTGTAAAACTACGGTAGACTTCTAAATTATGCGAATTCAAACTTGAAGTACTTGCAATACTCAAAATTCAAGTGGTACATCTATAACTATTGGTTGTAATAAATTAATAAGATCATCTCCCTGGTGGTTATGCGGTTAGTATACGCGCCTTTGGCGTTAAAGGCCCGGGCTCGGTTGCCGGCGGCAGTTCATGTGGTTCGGATCTTACATTAAGCCAAAGACCCACATCTCATGTAGCCTCGTTGCTGAAAGAGACACTAAACTCAAATTGAAATGAGATTAATTAAGATCAAAGACAGAACATGTTTCTCGGACGCTGAATTAATATCAAACAGTTATTGCTCGCTATCAATTGCTTTTTTTTTTTTTTTTTTTTTTTGTTCTACGGTGATAAAGTTCAAATCGGATATTGTTAATTGGAACCATTTCTGGTTTGAATAGAGGGTTAAGGAAGGAGACAGCATATGTTCTTCGGAAGCTAAATCGATTGCAAAAAAAAAAAAAAAAAAAAAAGATTTCCGACATCTCTTACAGTTTTTGCTCTACGGAAATCAGGATTGAAACCGGAAGTAGTAGTACATTTCCATCAGTTCCATTTTCGGAAGAGTGTTGCGGGTTGTAATGATATGTTGCCTTGAAATCTTGAATTGATTGCACAAAACTGCTTGTCGATATACATTACCATTTTTGTTCTATGGCAATACCGTAAATGTTGAAACCGAAAGTGGTTAATTTGAATCATTCTTGGTTTGAATAGGGGATTATCGGAGAAGACAGAACTATTCTTGGGAAGCTGAATCGATTGAAAAAAAAAAAAAAAAGAAAGAAAGAAAGAAAGAAAGAAAACTCGATATCTTGTCGTTTTACTGAGTAGAAATCAGTTTTGAAAGAAATAGTAGATTTGACACATTCCCGGTTTTGGAAATGTGTTTTAGATGGTCATGGTATGTTGTAGACGCTGAAACATTTTCAAAAAAGGGCCGCGGTGGCTCAGTGGTAGAGCGTTCACCTCTGGTGCATGGGGTCCCTGGTTCGATCCCACCTCGCGCCAGGCGAACCTTGTGGTGGACAAACACCGTGTGCACGGCTTTCCTCGGGGTTCCCCCACTTTCTTCATTTCATTAATTTCTTTCATATCACCGTCTCCTTTAGCCTAGCCGGCACAACTATGGGACGTAAAATTCAAAGATTTTATTTCATTTTTTCGTTTGCACAAGCACCGCTTCTCGCTATGTTACAGATTTCATTATATGCCATCAAAAGTTGAAAGCAGAAATGATTAATTGGAACCAATTCCGTTTGAACAGAAGGCTAGCGGAGCAGTATTCTTGCGATGTTGACTCGATTGCAAAAAACGGCAGCTCGATATCTCTTACCATTTTTTGCTCTATGGAAATCAATACTGACCAGATCCTGTAGTAAATTATTATTAGTATTAGTAAATTTCAACACCTTCTGGTTTTGATAGAGTGTTGTGGGTTGTAATTATATGTTCTCCTGAGACCCTGAATCGACTGCAGGAAACCGCTTGTGACTATCTATTACTAGTTTTGTTCTATGGCGGTAAGTGTTGAAACCGGAAATGGATCAATTGACTAGAGGGTTAACGAATGGAACCTATCTTGCAATGCTGAATCGCTTTCAAAACAATCATATCTCGATGCATCTTACGGTTTTTGCTCTGATATCTGTCACCAGACGGATGGACGGACAAAACTGTTCTATAAGATTTCCGACACTTATGCACAGCATAGTTTGGAAATCTACAAGATATGAGATATGAGATTTTGTTTGCTTTTAGTACCAGTTATATTAACCGTAGTAGAATTACGTATAAGCAAGTGTAAGAAATAACTTTATAAAAAATCAAACTTCGTTTTACATGTATTTCTTTGTGCAATCAACGACAGTTAACCGTAAAGATCCTTGTTTCATATATGCATGCAAATTATACTTCTTTTAAAAAATGACCCAAATGCAGTAAAGAAGATCCAATATCTACTATAATATTCATTTTCTTCTGTATTTCTGAGAATACGTTCGATGTTTTCTACACGATCTGGCTCCACTGATAGACTTGCCGGCGTCCATGAGAGTTAGAAGAAAGAGAGGGACAGAGAAACGCAATTTTCCTTTGAATAATTCAAGAAGCATCGCCGAGCCACATGTGGTTGTAAGAAGAAAAAGGGGTGAGGAAAGATGCCTAATATAAGTTGCCTATCTTCTCCTGGTACGCAAGGGAAATCGTATAACCTAAAGAAGTTCATTTCACACGAAGACTTCTTAGCGCTCGTGCTTTGTATTCCAAATACATTGTGTATGACTATCAAGTAGTATTTCCGTTCTTATGCCTCCAAAGACTTTCGCAAGATAGCCCACATCTATTATTTTTCTGTCTTTAGCTCTCCGTTGGGGAGGGGAAGAGAGGGGAAAGACAATTTCATAGTAAGGAAATAGCAGATTGAATCGAGGATGAATGGGTAAACACAGAAATAGCTACAAGTACTAGGAGGCTAGATTTTTGAGAGAGTGAATAAGAACGGTTCAAAGTCTGAGAGTTCAAATTGGTAAACTCTTGTGAACTACAGTATATAGGTGTATCATATAAGGAAGAATTTTAGATTTTATTTCTTACTAACACACTTCAGCATCTTATGTAAGCCATTGTCTCCAAATACCACTGCCGATAATCAACCACGCTATTCCGTAACCCTTTAAATTATGGCTTTTCAAAGGAAAATTATACACTTTCAGTCAATCAGCTACAGCATCATCCCTATTTATCCTCGGATCATGGTTCGTACCTATTCTCCTCAGAATAGAATAGCCTTTCAAACGGTACTATTCACATGTCTCCATCTGTATCTGAGACGGGGAAATCGCGAAAAAAGTATTTTTTGTTAAAAATATACCCCCTTTTTACCTGTTTATCCCTCTACCCTCTGTGTTAACGCCCCTGTGTTAACGCAGAAATCTGAAACAAATCTGAAAAATACTAGGGTGTGCACTGAATGTGTATGCAAAACATCAATATTTTAGGTGCAAAAATAATAAAAATAGGCCTAACAAAATATTCGTTTAAGTTGTGACCTCATTACACCCTATGTTTCGACGTAGAAAGGCGTGAAACCATACATAACGTGTTCTATAATGCGTCCAGGCTTGAAAAAGCAACAACAGCAACAACAAGTAAAAAGCTTTATTAATACTTTTTTAATTGAATAATGAAGATATCACCCTATCGTATAAAAATATGCAATAAAATTTAAAAGGTAAGTGTGATGCCATAATCTGTAGTTGTAGATGTGATGCCGTATAGTTGTTTTTCTGAGCATTTGCTACTGTCAATGTCGCTCCCATTAAAAAAAAAAAAGTTAATTTCAAGATGGTGGACTTGCAAGATATTACTAGGGATGCGCACGAGACAAGATTTGTGGCTGTCTCGTCTCGAAAATGTGCTGTAAAATTGATGTCTCGACTTAAGAGCTGTGTCTCGACTCGAATTTTGTCAGGAAAATCCTGTCTTGACTCGTCTCGTGCGCATCCCTAGATATTACCAATTCTGTTATGTGGCCCAAAGCTTTGCTCCCACCTACAATGACCTCTCAGTGTTCGTCCGGTCGACATATCCATATACCATCCAGTTACAGCATTTGTGCCCAGATTTTCGATCAAAGATAGAATTTCTTGTGTTAATAAAATTTATTTTGCTTCAAAAAAAAAAAAAAAAGTGTAGTTATTGCACAATACCGCAACGTAGCAAGTAGCAGCCACTATTGAATACATGTCTCATGTATGAAATTGGAATGGATAGCATTTTAAAACATAGTATTTCGTAAAGAGATAAGGATTTTACCATGTGAGATTTTTGTTCTCCCTTTGTCTCTGCATAAACATATTTTAAAAATCAGCCGTCATTTCGTCTTTCTTTTTTTCTTTTTTTAAATATTACCTTTTGTCCTAATTGAAATTTTGAAGGTAAAGAAGGGTGACGCTACATTTTACTTAGCCATTAATATGATCATTAAAAAAGAGAGAGAGAAAAGGAAGGAATAAACCATGATGAACGCGTTATAAAAAGAGCTTAAAAGTGACTCCAGCTTATGTGGCACTCAAATCTGTTGTTAGAAAATCCCAGAGCTTTAAGAACTTTTGACAATATCCTCTTTTTCCCTTTTCACAAACTGCGCGTTGTAAAATCTAAGTTTGGATAATCACCATATCATTTGTAGGGAGAGAAAAAAAGGATAATACCCATTCTATCCTGTGTATCTCCAAACTTTAAGGGAAAAGCTTTAGGTCGTGGTTCCACAACACGTTCCCTCGTAAGTGATATTTCATTTCAAATTTTCATTCGGGAAAGGGAATGAGAAGAGACTTCTCGCTGACTCATTCTAGAAAACCATAGAGGGTTTTAGTTGACGCCAAGAAAATGGCGGAAAGCTTTTAAGCCACTACATTAACACTAATTATTTGCCAGTTTCATGCGACAACATGTTATAGCCACTACCTATTCACTCTATTAGTACGTCTACTAACGCCGTTAACAAGTACCACTATTTCGAGGCTTAATGAAGCACTTGGGAGTTGATAGAAGATTCTTCGGTCATAGAATATGAGACACACGTTATGCACAGCACGTTTAGTCCACAAGATTCCATCTTTAGAATGGCAACAGACCGAACGTACTTTCTATTACAGTTATCTATACCTCTGTCCACAAACACATAAATAGAGTATGAGTGATCTAGTGACGGACTATTCATCCATTGCTCGCTAGTTCGAACACTGGCTTTACTATGAGGATTTCATGATGGTCAAAACATAAAGAAGCATTAGTTTTTAGTGCTTTCCGTATATGTGACTCTGTTTCGATCCCTGATAAGGGTACATTTAGGATACAGCGTTTAAGCCACAGATGACCATTTTACAATTAGAGTTCGCGCCTACCAAAAGCTCGAAGTTGCTATCTTCATTTAGGTTTACGCTCACTCGGACTCCAGCACTGGCTCACCATCTACTTATACGTATATATATGGTTTACCAATACGAACGTTAGAACATTGAAATCATATTCTGGCATATTCTGGCATCACTGACTGATTTGGGGAGATTAAAATGCAATAGCTGTGTGTAATAGTCTATGGCATCTTAATATGGCCAAGTAAACAACTCTACACTGTACAGATATTATTCGAATTTACCACAAAAATCCGACAGAATCAGATGCGTTCTGTCAAAAATTGTAATGTGAAGTGGACACGATTATGAAATCTCACCCTCTCTTGAGTTATTTTCTATGGCGATATCTAAAATCGCACGTCAATCAGAATAAGCCGCGAACAATTCGTGAACTCAGAGCGAGAGCAGAATGCACCATTAAAAATTTATCACGTGCAAAAGTGGTACTAAATTTGTCCCTCAGAATCCAAAGTAGAAACAAAGTTACAAAGAATTGAAAATTTGACTTTTTTCAAAGGATTTTACTTCGAAAAAATGTTTCGATAACTATAACATCGAATCGTATGTTTGGTAATCAATAGATATAAGGATAATAATATCGTTTACATCAATTTGATATCTCAAACCATTCAGGAGATATGAAAAATATAGTAAATCTTGATATATTGGTTTTAATGGCGTGTGTGTGTGTGTGGGGGGGGAACTTCTTAAAACAATCTTTGATGTATGCTTCTATATTACAACAATAATTTTTAGTAGATGTAATTACAAGTTCTCGGATTTCACAATTTTAAACAATGTTGCACATTTTAACAGTTTTTACCATATTCCCAGAACGATTTGAGATATCAAATTGCTGTAAACGGCGTTGTGATCTTCACGTCTATTGAAAACCAACTATATAATTAAATCAGGTACTTGTCTAAGCAGTTTTTCGAAATAAGTGCTTTTGAAGAAGTCAAATTTTCATCCCTTGTAGCTTTGCTCGTATTCATTCGAAATCCGTCATATTATAGCCATGGTATTATACGCTAAAGTACTTTTGATGTGCACTGCCCTGTCTGTCTAATTGGTGTTATTACTGCTGTATAGACCTTCAAAATTTGGATGTTTGTCTATTGTCGCGTGCGCGTCCTTAGTTTACAACACTGAATAATAAATGTAATATTGAAAATTTTTGCTTAACATATAGATTTGAAATATGCGATAACCTGACGTGGTGAAAAGAAATATAACTATGTTGGGTTGGCAACACTGTTAATCTTGTGATATCACTGAGTACGGCAAACAACGTTTTCCTACCGATATTTGCATGATACAAAATTTCAGCGTTTTTGATCGCTAGGTGAAAAGTTAACAGGGGAGTATCAAGATACATGGTCTATTCCACATATTAGGGTGGTCCTTCTTTATCAGGTTCTGAGTTTGTTTTAGTCTCACCACCCAGAACGTTTCCATATTAGATCAAAGAAACATTTCAGCAAAAATTATCTCCATTGAATAATATTAATAGTGCTCCAAGCAACTTCAAGTTCTGAAGGTATTTACAGTATAAAGTACAATAATAAGCAAATGAACCTTTTAAATTTGGAAAGACAACTGTAAATTAATGAACAGATATTATGAAGGTAGTAACTATTAGAGATAAGTTTGAAATAGCGTCAGACGTGGGTTTGTGGTAAAAAAAAAAAAAAAAAATGTCACGTGACTTCCTTCCTATTACAATTATTTGACCTGAATCCAAGGTAGTGAATTTCAAGATGGAAGGTATGATGGTACTATATAGTAATAGGTATGGTTCTACCTCTATTATTTCTATTCACCTATTCAAGATATGGCGTCACTTCCTCTAGCTGTTCCAAACTGTGTCTCATATTGTATACTGCGGATCCATTCAAAACTTGAGGTCGCATTATATTGCACTATTTAACTGAGCTAACTTTTCTCATGGGTTACTTTAGTCTGACATGGAATCATGTAAAGGATGAAACTCAAAAAAAAAAAAAAAAAAAAAAAAAGCTTTTGTAACCCTTTTTAAATCGAAAAAAAAAGGACCACTCAAATATATATCCTGGAACGGATCCAAGATATGATCAAGGGAGGTGCTAAACCATAGTTTGCCGCTTTATCCACTGTAAAGCAGGATTGAAGCCCATTATATCCAGTGTATACCTGAGCGTCAAGGGGGGCTATAGGGGCCCCCCTTAAATCTGTGCTTATATATATATATATATATATATATATATATATATATATATATATATATAGAGAGAGAGAGAGAGAGAGAGAGAGAGAGAGCTTTATTTTGACTTGTAGAATAGTGCCTTGAGCGCCATTCTTAGAGAATCCGATATATACAACCACATGCAAACTTCATATCAATAACTTTATAGCTTAAATTTGTAATTTAATCTAGAGAAATCAAGCTTCTTTTATTTAGGATAAAGCAACTTGTACTCAAATACGACTATTTATTCCATTTTTTTTGGAGAAAAATAAATCACATGAACTTTTACTAGTGAATGTACAGAGTACTACTTACTCGTCAGGGTTCACGAAAACGAAGTCAGTGTAAATTCGCAAGAGTTGTCCTCCAACGACATAGCCAATAGCAGGACCCAATACTGACATCGTATAGAAAACGCCTGAAAAGAGCAAGAAGAAACGAAATATTACAACACACAACTAATACAGTGCGTTTCGCGCTTAGGTCTATTATTACAAAAATTCGAACCATCAATCAAAAATTTCCTTACAAGCATGTACTCGTAGGTATTTAGGTACAGTGTCCGATTTATAATTGACAGCTTTTAAGTAGTTATTACATTTAGGGAAAGCTTTACATTAAGAAAACAGTACAAAAACAACAGTTCATTTGTGAGTTTGGTTCAGCAAATTTTCGTACAAGTACGAGTAAAGGTGGCGGGGCTAGAGTATTTTAAACATAAACTGCAACGAAACTTTTGCCGTGTTTTTCACGGAGATCCCCAGTCACGTAAAAACATCAAGATGGAAAAGGGCCAAATTTTATCGACAGACCACAATTTTTTTGTGGTAATGCATCGTGGTGGTGGTAAATTTTCTGAACGTTGGGCGAGACGTGCTGGAGGCAATTTTCTGGTTACCCCGCCCTCCAGATGTTACCCCTTTGAGCTTCGTACATCAAAGACACAGTGTATTCTAGCCAATAGATGATCTACAAGAACTGGAGGACACTATTCAGAATGTTATTGATCCTGCATTTCCAGTTTTAATGTTGGTCCCTGTAGAACAAAACCGGTAATAGAAAAATGCTGTTTTCGGCAATCATTTAAGTGTCTCAAGAATACATTATATACACTGCTCCACAAAACTTAAGCAACCCGATGGAACGTGGTATAAGTGACGTGTGGGGCCTATTCAACACTGGTTAGTGACATGCACATACACAGAGGCACAGGGCGTACACCACAGCCCAGTAGTGTCCGAGGTTCCAAGCATTGAGTGGTTCTTGTGAGGGGTACACACCTTGCAATGGCTGGTAGACGACATTTGAGTGACTTTGACCGCGGGCGAACAATTGGTCAGTTGGAATTGGGCCGATCGCAAGTGGAAGTGGCGCAAGAATTCAACGTGAACAAAAGTGTTGTGTCGAGGCTGTGTAGTCGCTTCCAAACTAAAGGTGAAGTCAGTAGACGTCATGGGGGAGGCCATCCGAAGAAGACGTCGGCCGTCGATGACCGATTTCTCACAATGTCGGCCAAACGTAACCGTCAAGCTTCATGCTCTCAACTGGTCAATGAGTTGTTTCAGGCTACAAGACAACGCGTGAGTCGTGAAACCGTTCGTCGGCGGCTCAATAGAGCAGGACTGTATGCAAGAAGGCCTGTGCTGTGTGTGCCATTGAAACTTGAGCACAAACGTGTGCGTTACACATGGTGTCAGGAACATGTTGCATGGGGAGAACACCAGTGGGCGCATGTCATGTTCTCCGATGATTCGAGATTCAGCCTGTCGTCTGATTCTGGTTGGACTTTAGTGTGGAGAGAGCCAGGAACAAGCTATCACTCCAAACTTCATTGCTGAACGGCCGTCCTATGGCGGTGGTTCCATTATGGTGTGGGGTGAAATTATGCTGGATGGGAAAACGGTCCTCCATATTGTGCAACATGGCACTTCGACAGCACAACGACCGGGACGAAATTCTCAATACACATGTGCGCAATTTCCGCGGAGCATTTGGCCCAGACTTCCTGTTCATGAATGACAATGCCCGTCCACACCGTGCACATCTTGTGTCCGAGTATCTGGAGAGCGAAGACATTACGCGTATTGCATGGCCTGCATATTCGCCGGACTTGAATCCCATCGAGCATGTGTGGGATGCTCTTGGGCGGCGAATAGCGCAGCGCAGTCCACCAGCACGCACTCTCCCTGACCTGCAAACAGCTCCCCTCGAGGAGTGGCGCCATCTGCGGCAAGACTTGATCAACACTCTTATTTGCAGCATGGAGGGCAGATGTCGTGCCTGTATAGATGTTCGTGGTGGTCACACGCCATATTGACTGCCCATACCCTCGCGCAATCCAGCTTCATCTGTTGAGGTATCGTTTTGTTGAACTTTTTGGTCACTCTATACATCCTAACTGCATTGTTCGTCTTTACTTGTGTTGTATTGTGCATCTGGACCGCCTGTTTATTCATCATACTTGGTGCAGTGATCGTGTCGTTTTATTTTCTGCCACTTTCTTCGAGTTGCTTAAGTTTTGTGGAGCAGTGTATTTATTCTTGAGTCTCTACTAAAACCGGAAATGGTAGAAATCCACTATGACCGTTTTATGGAAAATAATCTAGTGTACCGAGAATGGGTACCATCTCTCTTAACTCCCTATTCAAACTGAAAATCGTAGAAAGAAAATCAGTAGACCCGGTTTTAACGTTGACTATTATAGAGTGAAAACGCTAAGAGATAGAGAGAATACGTTTTGGTAATCGGTTAATCGTCTCTACGTCTCCACAATAATCTCTCTATTAAAACCGGAAGTGAAAGAAAATCAATCACTTCCTGCTTTAACGTGAATCGCCATAGAGTAGATATGATAATACATAAAGGCAGAAGCGATTTCCTGCAATTGATTAAGCGTCTGGACAATAAATTTCATTTTCATTCTTAAGTCTCTACTAAAAACCGGAAATGGTAGAAATCAACTACGATTTTTGGTTTCAGTATTGTTCTACATAAGGTAAAAACGATAACAGATAGCGAAAAATGTTTTTGTAGAATTGATTTAAGAATATGTACTATCTTCTCTCTCAATCTTATTTAAACCGGAAGTGATAAGAATTAACCCTTCCAGTTTAACATTGATTGTTGAAGTGGAAATGGTAACAGGTAGCGAGAAACTGTTTTCGGAAATCAATTCAGCGTCCCAAGAATATATTGTATCTCCACTCTAATATCTCTATTAAAATCGGAAGTAGTAGAAAATCAACCACTTCCTGTTTCAACGTGTATTGCTATATATAGAAACGGTAATGGGTAGTTAGTTGGTAAGAAACGTTTCAAATCAATTAAACGTTTCAAAAACAAATTCCGTCTCCACTGTAAATTCTCCACTAAAACCAGAAGTGATAGAAAGATTTTTAAAATCACTTCTAGTTTCAATATTAATTCAGAAAATATACGCTATATAAACCAAACTCCTTCACGTGGTGTACACATGATAACTGGTATTTATTAATTAAAATCAGTAAAGCAATACACATTATGCTTTATTTTTGTTTAATTATGCTTTATTTTTGTTTAATTATGCTTTATTTTTTCAAAATTATGCTTTATTGTTAATTTCAATCATTGCTTTACATCAATCGTGTATAATGTATAATATTTACTATACATTAAATATTCTAAACATCTTGATGTATTTATTAATATTTTATGCAACCAGTTTCTTTCATATTTAATGAACTTTCTACTTAATGCACTGTAAAGAGATGAGCTTTACTCGAGTCATTTAATTATATATATATATATATATATATATATATATATATATATATATATATATATATATATATATATATATATATATATATATATATATATATATATATATAGACCTTGTGTGTACCTTAGAGGTGCATATTGGAGTGAGTTCTCCACTTGAAAAGATTACACCGAAAAGTTTACAGAAATAAATATAAGCTTTTCATTGTTGCATTGTTCTATTTTCAAGGATTTTGCATTACGAATATCGGTTAAAAAAAAACATTAATACACTATATGATCTTGAAACTTTGCTGGCGTCTACTATTAATCCAATGTTCTCGGGATTGCTGCCAGAGTAGGTGTTGCACAGCAACACCTACTCTGGCAGCAATCCCGAGAACATTGGATTAATTAATACACTATATTAAACTTGCAGTTAAACATAATTTTCAAAGAATTCTTCTAATAGAATTTTCCAAGAAATTTGCTATATATTTTAAATTATGCTTTATTTTCTAAAATTATGCTTTTAAAATGAGTTTCTTCTGGACCCTTAGACTACCACAACTATGTTCAAGGTACCAACCATATGTTTAAATTGTTGTTATGCTTTTTGTGCTTTTGGGTTGCCCTATAAATCAGTAATGAGAGGGTAGAGCACAAACAGAGTAGGGTATTGTGGTTACGAATTTGAAATTTTATTTTGGAATCGAAATTAATATCTTAGCTACTCCGTAATCTTAGAAGGACGGAACTATGGAATCTTGGAAATTAAGTGCAATTTCGGAATCTTGAAGTTTTAGAGAACTACGAATTTCGGAATCTCGAATCTTCAGCCTGAAATTTCTCAATCATGGAATTCCGGAATTTTGTAATCATGGAATTTTGGAAAAATTCGAATTCTGGAATTGAAATCGCAATTCCAAACACCGATAATCGGGGGACATAGTGGGATAATAAAGAAAAATAATCTGCAAATGTAATATTAAGATCTACTTGAGGCACCAACAGCACCTACTGGATAAATTTTAAAATATTATCACGACAGTTTGGTATTAGAGTAATATCAACCATTATTAACTAATTCCAGCCTTACTGGCTTTTTAAAGAATTCAAACAAGGCAAAAACAACATAAGCAGTAGCAGATGGTCTAGATAACGGGGATGGGCTGACAGTTGTTTTTCTGTTCCCTTTTTATATATTACAAAGCAAAAGAATAGAAGATTGTGTCGCTGTTGCCTTGGTGATGTATCTCTCATTTTCTCATTTCGACCCTATTTCATCATCTTTTCTTTCCTCTTTTCTCCCCTCTTTTATCCACAACAACTTTCATCTTTCATTGAAAGTCAAGCAACACACCTGCCACCATCTCTACCATGATGCTGCCAAAAATTTTGGTTGATGAGAAACCTTTTTATGGTTCCTGGAATATGTTTAGTTATATATAAACCTGTACTCTTTGAAACGTTTCTATCAGCGATGAAGAAAATGAAGGTAATAACATTTGCATAATTAATAAATTTTCTTTGGTTAATGGCATTCCGCAGAAAGACAGAGTTGAAATTAAACAAAGATTCGATATTTCTCCACCTTTTTTTTCCCTAACGCGAAATAGGAGAAAGGAGTTCCGCTTAATTCTACAATATTTACTAGGGTATAAAGAGAAAAAAGTCAATCAACCAATCGATAAGTCACACTGAACTGACCAAAATTATAGGTGAGGTGAGTTTGAGTTTAACGCCCAGTTCAGCAGCGAGGCTATATAAGATGTGGACCTACTGAATAACGTGGAATCAGAACCATATGAGCTCCCGACGGGAATCGAACCCGGGTCTCCCACATCAAAATGATGTGTAAATGAAAATCCTCATGTGGTTTTCGACAAAGCAGAGAAAAATCTAAACATAAAAATTGATGCTACAATTCGACAAACTCGCCACCTATTAAGATGGAACTCATACTAAAGTACGCTCTGTTCAAGTTTTTTTTTTTTTTTTTTTTTAATATTACGGCACTATTTGATACCGAATTGAACAAAATGAATGCTCGAGAGTAAATTCTTATGTGTATTTTCGAAAAAAAGAAAATTTTATATTAAAAAGTATGTCCTTTCTTGCCATAATTTGTATTTTGCTGGAACTGATTTTTTTTTTTTTTAATTTTGGTACTCTATTGAAATAAAAGCAAGGATAGGAATGGCGAAAGAAGCCTTTAGGAGGAAGGAAAGTCTGTTTTGTGGGACCTTGAATAAAGAGTTGAGAAAAAGACTCATAAAGTGCTTCGTGTGGAGTGTTGTACTGTATGGGGCGGAAACGTGGACATTACGTAAAGGTGACGAAAATCGACTGGAAGCCTTCGAAATGTGGGTGTGGAGAAGAATGGAAAGAATTAGTTGGGTCGAGCGGAAAACGAATGAGTATTAGAAATGGTGGGTGAGAAAAGAACACTTTTAGATAGTATTAGGAAGAGGAAGAGAAACTGGTTAGGACATTGCCTAAAAAGAGATTGTATCATGAGGGACGTCCTAGAAGGCATGGTGGCGGGAAAGAGAGGGAGGGGGCGAAGGAGACTACAATTAATGGATGATATAAAAACAGAAAGATCATACGCGAAGACGAAGAGGTTAGCGGAGGACCGTGGAGCATGGAAGCTTCTCAGCTGCGGCAAGTGACCTGCCAATAAAGGCAGAATACCTATGATGATATGTAAAAAAAAAAAAAAAAAAAAAAAAAAAAAAAAAAAACTGCTATGTAGTAGATTGTATCCTATGTTGTAGATTGCATCTATTGTTGTTCGAATTTTCGCAACAATGACATACATATTCCTTACAATAACACTCATATTATTAACAGAGACGCATACTATACTTATAATGATTGCATCGACACAAAAAATAATGTCGACTTCACTCACATTTGTTAAATATCAACATTAATCTATTTAGGGCTATAGCTTACAAATTGTTATGAGAAGCCAGATGGGACATGTTTCTGCTTTTGTTAGAACGTAGATAAGAATTTCTTAATCCAAATACTTTTTCAATTACATCACAGTGTTAAATAAACATTATAATAAAAATCTGAGTTTTACCGAGAATCGAGCTTGGCAGAGCTTATTTAGAGATTGCTATTTACGAAGCCTCCAAATTTTAAAGACTGATTAAGCAAATTAAAGAATCAAAATGTGATCAATGATAACATGTGATGTCAGAACAGTTAATTCTCTTCATAAACGTTATGTCATTGTGATCAATGGTGACACATGATGTCAGAACGGTCAATTTTTTTGAAGAGATGTTAAAATATAATCATTAACATTTTAGCACCTGTGACAAGTCACTTACCGCAAGGTAACAGTTACCATCACCATGGTTTCCATTTTATTTATTCGTTTTTTTTTTTTAATGAATTGTCTTCTTATCGTGCATAATATGAAATTTTTCTTTTCCTCTCTATCTTATCTTCTGCCATAGCTTCTATTGCATCTCTAATAATCTTCTCAAATAATGGTTTGACAAGTTTCTTTCCTGTTTTTATAATACTATTAACAGAATACTCGCTTTTGGCACACGAAGAATGTGTTTCATTTTCAACATAAAGGGCTGAATTTGGATTTAAACGCCATCGGAAGTGTCACTGTTCGTCTCAGCGACCCCGAAAACTATAGATTGAACACTAATATCGGTAATTTTCGATCATTTTTATATACCTCCCCAAGTTGCAAGGCTGAAGTTGGATTTAAATGGCATCGGAGAACTTCATCTGTTGAAAATTTGATCGAGATCGGTCACGTGGTTCAAGATTTATTAAGTTATATATTTGGTCTAGGAATTAATTCGTGCGGGTGGACAAGAGATGGCGCAACGAACGGAGCGTCCCACAGTTCCGTGTATCCACACATGTGTTGCAAACCCCTGTCATCGCGTATCGTTCGTAGTATAGGGCAGTGGATTAAAGCGTCAACAACACCAGTTTGTAGTTAAGTGAACATGGCGCAATTTGTGCCTGATAAAGTGTTTTTGCGGGGTGTCCTGCTGCATTACTTTAACATGCAGAAAAGTGCGACTGAAAGTCATCGTATTTTGGTGGAAGTGTATGGTGACCATGCTCTAGCTGAGCGAACGTGTCAGAAGTGGTTTGCACGGTTTAGAAGTGGTGATTTCGGCTTGGCAGACCAAGAGCGAGCTGGACAGCCAAAAAAATTTCAAGACGAAGAATTGACAGCATTGCTCGAGCAGGATTCGTGTCAAACGCAGGAACAACTTGCAGCAGCATTAGGCGTTGATCAAACAACAGTCTCCAAACGCTTGAAAGCCATGGGAATGATTCAAAAGATGTCACATTGGGTTCCACATGAATTGAAAGACAGAGACGTTGAAAGACGAAAAACCATTTGCGAATTGCTGCTTCAACGACAGAGCAGAAAGGGGTTTCTGCATCGAATTATTACGGGTGATGAGAAGTGGATCCATTACGAGAACCCTAAACGAAAAAAGGCCTGGGTGAAACCAGGTGAACCAGGTCCATCACAACCAAAACGAGATATTCACTGTGCAAAGGTTATGCTGTGCATATGATGGGATATGAAAGGTGTGGTGTACTATGAGCTGCTGCAACCGGGTGAAACTATGAATGGAGAACGTTATCGATGACAATTAATGCGTTTGAAGCAAGCTCTGGCCAGAACACGACCAGAATGGGAGAACAGACATGATAAACTTATTGTTCAACATGATAACGCTCGCCCACATGTCGCAAAACCGGTCAAAACCTATTTAGAAAATGTCGGATGAGAAGTTTTACCCCACCCGCCGTATTCACCAGACGTTGCTCCTTCGGACTACTACTTGTTCGATTGCATGAACAACGATTTGATTGGACAGCGGTTTACTTCTTCAGAAGATATCGAAACATGGGTCTCTGACTGGATCGCTTCCAAGGATGAGGACTTCTTTCGCCACGGAATCCGTGCATTGCCTGCCAGATGGGCGAAAGTGGTGGCTAGCGATGGACAATATTTTTCTTAAGGTATTTATGTATTTTGTGTTTGTACTACAGCTTCAATGTGTGCGTACCAACCGCACGAATTAATTCCTAGACCATATATATATATATATATATATATATATATATATATAGACCCTATATATATATATATATATATATATATATATATATATATATATATATATATATACAGTAAACCCTCGTTAACACAAATTCCAAGGGACTGAAAATTCAGGAGTTCGTGTTAAAAAAATTCGTGTTAACCGGGGACCCAAATTTTGTTATTCAAATACATTTTCTCCATACATACGCACTACAGTATACAGACTATACATACCACTACAGTACATTATGTATGTCATAGAAAACACTAGAGATGGTATCGAGACGAGACTGAGAGTTTCGGTCTCGTCTCGATTTCGAAAAGCACGGCTCGGTCTCAAATTCGAGTTAAGATCGAGATCGAGACTAGTTTCGGTCTCGGTACCATCCTCTGAAAAGTGAAAACACTACAGTAAGCTTATTATCCTATCTTCGAAGATAAAAAAACGTTTCCACGCAGAAAATCAAGGTCAAGTTATAAAATTGACAACTCCGCTAGCAGGTTGGGTACCGCTAGTAACGGAAAGGTATTTATGACTGCTGTCATCAGTTTGGAGTTACAAGGGAGAGAAGACGTTTTGTCTCGAGCTGTCACCAGCTCGTCTGCCAAGCACCTGCATGTTCAGCGCTTGACGGAGGACAGAGTCAACACCTCATAAGAGAGGAAAGATACCCGTTTCTGTTTTTTCTCTTATTTACAAGGCAATTTTGGTCTGTATAAATACTGTATGACAAAAAGTAATCTGGAGTGAAATCTAAAATAGGAATAATGATCTGGAAAAAAAAAACTAAGGATTGAAAGTTCGTGTTAAATGAAAACATTTACTGACTCAAGGGACTAAAAATTAGTTCGTAATTCGTGCTAACCGAAATTCGTGTTAACCGATAAAACTTTCCATAAGATAACGTACAGCGATGCCGGGACCGAAATTTTGTTCGTTCTAACCGAGTGTTCGGCTTAAGCGAGTTCGTGTTAACGAGGTTATACTGTATATATATATATATATATATAGATCCCTCTCCCCTCTAGGGATGGCCGGATCCGAAGATCCGGATCTGATTGGGTCCGGATCCTTTGGATCCGGATCTCAGATTTCGGATCTGGATCCGGATCTCGGATTTCAAATCTGGATCCGGATCTCGGATTTCGGATCTGGATCCGGATCTCGGATCTGGGTCCGGATCTCGGATCTGGGTCCGGATCTCAGATCTGGATCCGGATCTCTAATCTCGAATCTGGATTCGAAATTCGGATCTGGATCCGAAATCCGGATCTCTGATTTTGATTCTTATCCAAACCCACATCCCACCCAAATTATGATAAACTTGAATATCTAAAATTCGCCGAAAGTAATTTCACGAAGTTCTCACAGTGAAGAAAAGAATAAAAAATTAAGACTAACATTGGCAAGTCTATTTGTTTCCTTCATTCTACTCTAAAGATCAAATGCTTGGCTTACTTTTTTAAAAAAAATGATCCGGATGAGAGTTCGAATGTCGAATCTAGGTCCACTAGGTTGCAGGACCGAGATAAAATACATGCATATATATATATATATATATATATATATATATATATATATATATATATACCGGAGTACAAAACTGGAATATTTAAAATTCCTCAATACACCTATTTCATTGACAGTTAAGAAAATATAAACAGTTAAGACAAGTATTGATTAGTTTTTACGTATATTTATCTTGCTCAGTCTGCTCAAAATATCAAATGTATATTTTACAATTAGATTTAATAATTATTTAGTAAATCACAATATGAGCACCGAGAATAAACTATGAATGTTGGTGCCCCTTATCTAGATTTGAAATTTCGGATTCAGACATAGAATCAGACTGAAATATAAATATTTGAGATCTGGAAACCGAAACATATGCTAGTACCAAGATCGTAGCTGTTTGTACCCAGGTAATGCGAGCGGAAGGCACATGCACTAATTCCGCATGTAGTTTAAGGAACACGAGAAACTAAAAACAGATAAATATTCTTTTTTAGGGGTAAGTCGCGCTTTAACATGACTTTTCATGAGTGTTGGGTTCAAATATGAAAACTCTAATGACTACTTGTTTGAATGAAATAAAGGCCTTTTCATTTTTAACAATAAAGTTAGGTACTTTCACATTGGGGAAAAATTAGCAAGACACATTCCACTGATTAGGGTGCTGATTATTATGGAAGCTTTCACTTGAACCGGAAGATTTCCTCATGTGGGTATCGGATTGCCGCAGTTCACCTTGCTGAAAGACGTAGTTTATCAGGAGGTCGGCCAAGATTCATTTGAACTTAGCCTGTAGACTGCTTCTGGTCTCAATTATTCCCTTATAACAAGACTAACTATATATATAGTTGGTTCGAAATGAGTTAAAATATCACTAATTGACCTTAAGGGGATAATCGTGATTTAAATATTCGTAAATCAGAAAAAAATGTGAAAGTTAAGCGTTAAAGTTAATCCGATAATTCCGGAATAAAGAGATTTATATGCAACCTAATGATAGCAATAAAACTCTTTATGTAACATTTTCAAAGCTAAGATTAACAGTTATCTTCTTGAAGAGGGTTTACGGAAACATAGAATATTATAAATCCAATTATCATAGTAGTACCTCTGACAGCCCCGCATTTCACATCACCATCGCCCTTCATCCTGACAAGTGAGCAATTCACTTACCAACAATGACTTTTCAGGCGTTCCAGTGACATCAATATCTCAGTTTGGGTTTGGGATCATGCTTCGGTGAACCTTGACTATTACCATCAGCAGCTACTAGAGAATCAGAACTTATTTCTGTATTAGATAATGTGGGTAACTATGGCTTTTCGTCTATAGAAGTCGGAGAGTGTATGGTATTATCGCAGGAAATATTTGATACATAAGACTTAGATTGTCAGTGTTTAGGAGCAACTTTTAAAATAATCAGTTACTTTAAATGTACTACAGATTAGCCGATAAAACCCGACAGCCATAGTCGAGTGGTCTGCGGCATTAGCCTGTGGATCGTTTACTGTGAATGTCTTGGATTCAAATCCCACTTCGGGCATAGGTGTTTTTAACTGTCCTCGTTTACTTCTATGTCTGTGTGGTGTCGTAATGGTTATAGTGTAATCCGTGCAAAGCGTTCAACAGGTTAAATAATCTGATAAAAAGCTGTTACCTTTTTATATATAAAAAACAGTGGTTATCGCGTGCCTTCGGTGCCCGTGGTCATGCGTTCAATTTCCGGAGAGGCACTCAACAATTTCGATGTTGACCCAGCATCGTGAGGACAATTGGGGAGTTATCTTAAGTAAGAGGTAGCGGACTCCAGTCTAGAAAGCCGGCATTAGGGACTTCGGGTGTCGATGCGTTGACTACACCTTCCCACTTTGAACGTAAGTCCGCTGATAGGAACCAAAGGACTGTCGTGCCAAGAATTTAGTTTGTTTTAATTATCATAAATGCCTTCTTTATTATTAAATTTTATCCAGTATTTTCTTTTCAACCAGTTTGCGAAATTCAGAGCTAGCTACTTGTTTTCCTTTTAATTCATGTTCATAGTTAGCACAACTAATCACAAGGAAAAACAATCTTTTCGATAAAATTTGCCTCGCGTCTTTCGTAGCTCTAAGTTTAGTTATTTTTAGCTTTTTTTAAAGCTGAATGGCGTTTTATCACTTTCCCCTTGCTTTCCCTATTTTTATCTGCTTTTACCTATGTTTTTTTTTGCACGGACATTGCGCCTATATGCACATGCTTAGTGTGTTCGTTTACAAGAGCGGGCCATTTTCCTGCCACTATAGAAAGTAAGAGTGCCCTGTATCAGAGAAATATTAATTGACATAAGTGAATATATCTGTGATGAAGTCATAATTTATCAGTTTTTGCATCGTACATAGTTTCCTCATCCTCATTAATCTCTTCACCCCCGCTTCCTGAATTCCAGTTCTAGTATTCTTTCTTGATGGGGGACTGATGTCTCATGTAGGCTTATTAACTATAACATCAGCAATAAAGAAAGTAGGGTTTAATTTGCACTAATTTTAGAACATCACGTTAATTAAATAATAATAATAATAATACGGAGCGAGCTCAGGCTACTTGTTAGGATTCTTGCTTCGCAATTGGATAATACCGGGTTCGAATTCGGAGACCAGCCATCCTGACTGAGGATTTTCCAGGGTTGTTCCTCAGTTATACTGGGCAAATGCTAGGTTAGTAAGTTGATCTAAGGCTCTGGAGACCTTCCTTCCATTCCTTTTCCAATGTTTTCATCTGTTGATTACTACAGTGTAAAGTGGCCTCTGAGGATGTATCTGGTAGCTTATAGTAAATAAACAATAACGACATAATATATCTTCACGAAACGTGTGGGTTAATTTAACTACAGCCTTACAGTCCCAATAGATAGCTAAAGTTTTAATATCAATTTCCTGACTTTTAAATACTATTTTCATATTGTTTCAGCTTTCAATTTTCTCATATATGTTCCACCGAGAATTAAACCTGAGATCACATGAAGAAATGCGAATATGTTAAATATTTTTGAACACTTTAATATACAAAACACAAAACGCTTCAATCATACGATGCATGGGTATGTTTTGGTTACGTCCTGCAATGTATGATTAAAGAAACCTAGAGGGTGAAGGAAAAATAACAGAAATCTCTTTTATATTTACTCCTTCAACAAACTCCTGACCTCAGAAGGGCAAGCCATAAGTTAGGTAATAAAGTCATACAACGAACACTTTTATTAATACTAATAATACTACACAACCATATCGCTCTTCTGAAATTCTCGTGTGTATGTTTACAAATCTACTGTTGTTCCACGCCAACCAGTCTATATTTTTTGCTGTACCTTCGAAGTGAAAGATATTCATTATTACATTTGCCGATGGTTGGACTCTAGTGAGTCAGAAACTACTATTAATAAAGAGTTTGTTTTGTCCAGTATTCCTGCGATTAGAAGGGTCTATCTAAAAGATATTTCATTTGTATATGAGAAAATAAGAAAGTTTATTTTCTAAGAATAAAATAAATATTTTCAATGTGAAGTTAACATTAAGTTTCGAAGAGGAGCTAAACAGAATAATTTGTTACCATTTAGATCAGTTTTCAGACAATTCAGTATACTCTGAAATGGGAAGAAGGCAAACTTGGAAATATTTTACTAAAGAGACTTCGATGTAAATATTGCAAGGTCAAAATAAAATAAAGAACAAAGGCAGCACAAACGTGTTATGGAAACATTTAAAAGCACAGCAATCTACTATATTAGTGAATCTGAAAAAAGTTTTGACGAATTTTAGATATTCAATTTTATCATCACAATTTCAGTTGCAGGTTTGGATACGAATCAAGATCTGAGATTCGAATTTCGGATCCAGATCCGAGATCCAGACCCAGATCCGAGATCCGAGTTTCGGATCCAGATCCGAGATCCGGACCCAGATCCGAGATCCGAATTTCGGATCCGGATCTAGGTACGGATCCGGATCCGAAAATTTTTGGCCATCCCTACTCCCCTCCCCTACGTTGTACCATCAAAGTGAAATGATAAAAGCCATCCCAGGCCCGACGACCCAAGTAATTTTGTATACTCTTCTGAAAATCCTGATTTTGTACTCTTTCAGTTATTTTTTCATTGCTCTCTTGCAATGTTCACATTTCTGTTGAATATACCCTGAGGTTATTGAAAGATAGCGTCTGACAGTTTGTCAAAATACGCGGTGGGTCGGAGGCGTTGTTGTTAAAGACTTTGGTACAATAGAGGCAGCAGCTCTGTTCGACAAATTTAGAACGTTCAACAAATAATAATTTTAAAATCATAATGATTCGACAGGTGATTTGTAACTTATGATTGCCAAATAATAAATGAATAGTACTTGTTCAGCTACCGGCAAGAACATAGTTAGTGACCTTGGTTGCTTAGAAACAGGGTGTAAGAATACTGGAGTGATTGGCAAATAACCCCCCTTCCCTTTCGTTTACAGGACGTGCAGCTATTTGTCAGACCCCAACTTTCGTTGACTGCACAATAGTATATCAATATTTCACACGAAAAGTTTAACCTGTGTTTTTCTTGACTCCTTTATCTATTCCTTCTACAATACTGTTTTCTTCTTTATAAAAGCTTCTTTTGCCATTGCTGATCTAGCTTTCATTTTCCATTTACATTTCAGATCTTTGCTTATACTGTTATCAAGATATCTGGAACTAATAATCTGATCTACTTTCTACCCTCCAACTCTCGTACTCCCTTAATTAGTTGCCATCGTTTCAATCAGCACTACTTTCGTCTTTTATTATTTTTATTCAATGTTACATAATTACAATTTTTCATCTAATTTTCACGCATTCTATTAAGTGTCATTTCAGATTCCACTATACAAGTCACCATCTGCGAAGTAGAAGCCCAATCCTTTTATCCCCTATCGAAATATAATCTACGTAGATCTTTCTCAACTTGTTATTCTAAATAGATATTAACAATGTTGGTGAAAAGTAACATCCCTCTTGAAATCCAATTACACTTTCAACTGTCATTTATTATTCTCTTCCACCTTTTTATGTTGAAGTTTCTTATGAATCTTTGATTCTTCCGTTCTAATTTAACCTTCTTTAGCACTCCTAACAGTATTTAATCTATTTAAGAGTCTTCATCCCGGCGAAATTAAAATACCACTAATTTTACAGTAATTATGTGATATCTTCAAATAGATAAAAGATAATCGAAATGTGGAACAAGAGCGCCCTAGACAATATTATTTTACATGAGAAACCGTTATCACGACTCACTTATCTGCTTTCGATTTCGAGCCATTTTGAAAATCGGCATTTATTTTCGCGTTTCTAAACAGTTGAAAACGGAAAGCCACTGGGTGACTTGTGGTAACGGTACCTCACGCAAAATAATATTGTCTAGGGCGCTCTTGTTCCATACTTCAATTTTCTTTTATCTATTTGAAGATATCACATAATTACTGTAAAATTAGCGGTATTTTAATTTCGCCGGGATGAAGACTCTTAACACTGAGTGCTAGGTATGTATATATACTGACTTGTGAGTAACCGAATTTCTGTAGACTCTAGGTCAGATATAAGTAAGTCTTTCCATTCAAAATTATTTTATCGATTTTAAATTACTCCTTGGACTCCATAGATCGTTATTTTGTTACTAGTTGATGCGCAAATACTCCTTACTGTTCTATTGATATCTTTGTCTGAGATTGATATGCGTTTTGTTTTATAGCAAAAAACGAAAAGAAAGAGTATGTCGAACAATGTAATACGCCAAGATTTGGAATAGAAATTTACTGTTTCTAATGGTTTTGACTAATTCTTGTGCACTGTATGTACAACAAAACTACCAGCAACAAACTTTTTCTTCCTGAATTCATGAAAATCATTATTTGTGAAACACTGGTTAAAGGAAAGAATCCACATGAGAGGCTTGTAGGATCTGCAATTACTGAGTTGGACCCAGGGAAACACTTTTTGCACAAAATTCCGCCTTAAAAGTCGGACTTTGTAAAGAACCATACTTCGAAGTCTTTGTTTTTTAAATTTAAGAAAATACTTCATATCATTGGATTGGAATAAATTTGAGTTTAGCATCCGTTCAGCAGCAAGGCTATATGAGACATAGACGTACAGGTTCACGTGGGATCCAAATCACATGAGCTCCCGCCGGGAACTGAACCCAGGTTTCCCACGCTATTCACTAGCCACGAAGAAGCTAACTTTATATCATAGAAGTACACACCGTAGTGCAGCACAAATGCGGAAAATGTAATCCAATGTTTTTTTTAAAAAAAAATATTAAAAACAAATATAGAAAGTAAAATATAGTGCATCCTTTATGTATACTATAAGTTTCGTCCTTTTTATTTATTTATTTATTTATTGTGATTTTATACTATACATAATGGACTTTCCAATTTTGCCTTGTAAAATATTATACGTATAATCTAACCAAAATAAACAGGAAACTTCAAACTTCCCAATGGTGTATGATACATAATTTTTACATTTTTAGATTTTAAGATTTGTTTTCTTTTTAAGTATAGCAGAAAAAACCAACACTTTTGAGAAGAACTGTGTCTCAGAGTGCTTGATTGAAAAACCGGTAATTGGATGCACTGAAGTTGCGCAAACTTTCACTCCCTTATCTGTTGATACAGATAAAGCCTTAATGAGCAGGCAACAAAATTGGAAATTGCGCAAAAAATGTTGTGCAACGTTGCCATCATTACCATACGTATTTCGAGAAAAACAGTAACCAAAACGCAAGTGGTTTAGGGATAAAATATAAAGTAATGGATGACAATAGCATTTTCAGTTATCGCTATAATATGTGTGCACAGATGTCGTTAGAGATGGGACGGAAGAACATGTCCCAGTCAATATTTTTTCTGTATCATGTCTAACTGTAAGATTGCCAGTAAGATTGAAACTGTAAGAAAAATGATTATTGAAAGCAAATAGTTATTGGGAAACTGTAAGGAAAATAACTTATATAAAATAAACAAAAAATAAATATTTCTAGAAGTCACCTTTAAATACCGTGGACAGGTGTGCTAGAGATCCACACGGAAATTGCCATGAAAATGACTGTCGATAGTGAAAGGAATTTCAAAGGCCCAAAGACCAGCACAAGTCAAAAGGAGCGAGTTCGTCATGAGGAAATGCGCTGAGTTTAGGAATTCACAGATAAACCATAGAAAGTATACGACACAGATAAACCATATGACATTTTTCGTGAAATATTCTGTAAATATATATATTGCTTTGTAAATATTAGACTCCAATACAAGTATATATCACAAAGGAATGGCGTTTATAAATTTTATTTCGGTGCAAAATTTCACACAATTTCCTGTATCCTGTTGGCAACATCGCGGTGGAAATTTGCGCAATTTCAGCACTTTCTGCTCCTCATTAATAAGTCATAGATTATAAAGATTATCAACGATCTAATCAATAAAAAAAAATGCGCAATGTCGTTGCACCGTGGTAGTTAGTGGACAGTTGCAATATGAAAACTTTTTTTTTTATTTATATGTAGGCTGCATACTTAAATACATATATGGGCTCCCTCTTCGCTATATACTTCGAGTACGATAAGAAAGGTGTTCCATTCCCGGCGGGAGCTCATGTGTTTCAATCCCACGTTAAGCCTAAATGTATATATACTATCACATATAAGCATAAACGAATATCTCGGGTGTTTGTGCAGAGGGTGTTAAGTCAAAAAATACACTTTTTGGGAAAATTGATTTGAAAGTTTAAAAAATCGTGCTAAATCAGGATGACGTGTAAACACTACTTTAATATAAGATTTATGAAAAGACATATGTGTACAAACAGTGTGTATTATATCACTAATGTCATGTATTACGTTTTATGCTTATAAGAGAACAAAAATGTACCATTTGAAAAATTCTTACTTATCCCGTTTTGCACTTTTGAAAATCAGACCCCTACACCATACTATACATACACGCACTTTCTATCTGCCTTACACACATACATTTTTGTATCAAACTAAAAAAATATTTGAAGTTACAGTTCTTCAGGCTCTGAAACGTTCCCCATTGTGTCCGGCAAGACATTACGTGCAGTTTTCACTGTTGTCAGAGATTTGTAAAAATCGTGAAATACATTTGACACAAATGGCAGAAGATCAAGAAGATCTTTCTTCTTTTCGGTGGTTATGGGTACTGGCCCATCATATGTAAAAGTTGGAGTCAGAGTAGAGCTCCTTCCTCTTCTCCTGAAACTAACTTGCTTGAAGTCTTCCTCTTCATTTAAGCTAGTTTTATAATATATTATTCCCAAATTCTTCTTTTCATAATGAAGCCACTTCATATCCCGCCACGTTGTCTTGCAACCACTTTCATCAACTGTATGGAGTTGGAGGGGGCCCTTAAGAAGAGAAGAGAAATTCAAAAATTCTTCGCGGGACATTTCTTTCACAACAAACTGATTACTCTTTCCAGCCTGTCTGATAAGTTGCGCCCAATCATGAGGGTGGTCAATACTACCGTTGAATTTCTGCTTTTTCTTTTCTATTAAGTTATGATCCATGTCGCTCTCCATATGAGTATGTCCTGGTAGTAGAAACTTATGGTCGATAACTTCTAAATGGGGAGAATTTTGCAAAGCAGTCATGCACATTACTGCTACATGGCTGTTCCTGTTTTGTCCACTGCAGGTGTCGGAATACATTGTGACATGTCTGACATCCGGGTTCAAGTAGTGAAGAAGAAATTGGTACAAGCAGGAACCGACATCATTTGCCCCCCTACCAGCTAAACCTTCATGCCATATGAAACAGTAACCTTGGCCATCATCACAATCGTGCACTGTTAGGTTAAAAGTCCATAGTTGCCTCTTATTGAACGCTATTGAATTTTTAACCAAAGGTATCGGTAGGCATTGCTGCATGTCAAAAGTTACGGTTTTCTTTCCTCGATCGTGTTTGGATAGTTCCTTGTCTTTAGCTTTAGCCTGGTAGGCCAGCTCAGCTTGCCTATGATGTTCATTTAGTTGCGTTTTTGAATCTTCATCACCGGTTGCTTTTATCCGCAATGACAACCTGTCGCACAATTGACATGTATCCGCATGTGGTTTCTTGATTTTTAAATTCATTTCGCGAAACTCTTTTTCAAAAAGGGTCCGACTCACAGGAGATCCCTTGCAGGTTCTTTTGTACTCGTCATAAAGCTCCGAAATGGTGAGATATGATGGCAAGTATCTTCTGTCCGAATCTTTCCGTGAGTAATGGCTCTCATATTTAAGAACAGCTTGTAGATGTTTTCGAACTTCCTCCACTTCCTCTTCAGATTTTGCATTAGCAGGCTTCTGGACACCCCTTGCATCGGGAGCAACTATGCCCGAAATACTGGATCGTTTCTTTTGAATTACGGTTTCAATAAACTTCTTTGTTTCGCCAAACATCTTCATAAAGCAGCCTTTACAAACCTCTTTTCTTTCTCCATTTACATCGACATGATATGAAACTGTAATTTGACGGAAATGTTGCTTCAGTTCCAAAAAAAAAAAATAAATATGTAGACTGATCATAAGGTGTGATATAGGTAGTACCATCTGTTGGTCAGCAGCAGCGTCACTATTAAAAAGGTATAAGGTTTACGCCCGTGTGACTTACCCAATTCCGCACACAAGAACGGATTCTGCTTAGGGAAAAGGGGCGACTTAGCCCACTTTGCACACACACATTTGGGACAAACTGTGAGGGTAAAGAGTGCTAAGTCAGTTCAAACTTGACTTACAACTCTTTGCACAACCGTATTCGAAATTTATTGAACTACCTCATAAAACACAAGTTACTAACTTCGGTACATATTCGAATTTGACTTAGCCTCTTATACACATGTGTAGAGAAAAAAAATCTCTTTCCAGTGATAGCGAAAACTCAAAAATGGAATTTTGTGACTTAACACCCTCTGCACAAACACCCGAGATATATGTTTTGCTTCGTACCTTGGAATTCACCGTCAAAAGTAAATTTGCAAAAATGGTGGATGAAACTGCATTCTCTCAGTTCCTCAAACTCAGTTCGAGTACACTATACGGGTGCTAAAATCTCTAATAAGTTGTACTATCACTTTTTAAAGCTACAATATTTATAAAGTAAATGACTTCTTCGGAATTTATGAACTAAATGAAGTAGAAATTTGCTTTTCAATTATGTATGTAAAATCTCACTGTCAAACATAACATTGCAAATATATGCAAAATGGTAGGAAGAAACAATTACATCTACACACAAATTGACAGCCATCGGTATGAGAACCAATTTACGTCAACACCTGTACAAACAGTAAATATTCATGAAAATATCACCACAAAGAAAACAAATATGAGAAAACGCGAATGAATTGTGACCAGTCTGTAGATATTTCATTTGGATTTTAAAGCAGAGTATGTCTCTCGGCGGATTCGCAGCTGTATTAATTGTTCAGCAATCAAGTAAAGAGCCTCGGGAAGTGAGTGGGTTAATAATGGAAGTGACGAATTTTCACATGTCACTTCACATCAAGAGTATCTCTTCATTCCATGTTCTATGCAAAATGACCACTATCAAAAGCAAATAGACACACTAAAGTAAATATACAGAGAAAATGTTACAATTCTGACGTAAATTAACTGCTTGCCTATTAGAATATTGTTTCAGAATCACTTTTACAAAACAGAACCATTTGTTCATTTACTTTTAAATTATGACGTGTAGTGTATTATTAGTGTATTTGAAGATATTTTCAAACGGTTTCCAATTAGGGTTGCCAACTCTGGAAAATAAAAAAAACCGGCACCCCATCAAAATTCCTTGTGATATAGGTCTAAGTGTAAAGTATCTCTGTTCAGACCCATCCATGGGAAGGAAATGCACTATCGTGAACAAAAGTGCATTAGCATCTGTATTCTGCATATCCATATCCTTAGTACATTCACTAATAAGCTTAATAGATACATTGTGCTATAAATGAGAAACTGAAATCGGTATTGATCATTTTATTGTATTTACCAGTAACTGCCACCTCTTTAAAATTATCGAAACAGATGAACAAAAGTATATTAATCTTCACGTGACAAGTTTGGATTTGAAAAATGAAATTTATTCTTTAAATTTATACTTCAACTACAGGAAAATGCTTTAAGAAGCTCTTTTTCACTCTAAATGTATAAAATTCCTTACAAGTAAATTTCAAATTTTCCCTGTTACAGTCCCTGTCATCTCCTCAAAATTATCTAGACAGATGAACAAAATATATTAATCGTGATAGATGGTGAAAGGTGACAGTTCTGGATATACAGAATGAAAGTTACTTTTTAAATATATACTTCGAACTAGATACAAATTTGAAAAGATCGGTCATAAAGGGGTTGGTAAGAAGTTCGTACCGGTCACCGGCTTTAATCAAAATAACAGCAATATTTCCGGCCTGGCCGGTGAAAAACCGGCCAGTTGGCAATCCTATTTCCAATGTGTCACACACAACGATACACACGTATGAAAATTCGATAATCTGTTATTTAGATTGTTTACAAAACATGGTCTTTCGCAGCTGGGGGGCATCTTGCCCACCCCTCCTGGATTTTCAATGGGTGTTCAGTTTTTGGAAACACATGTCAAGACATGCTAATGTGCACTCACATATTACAGTACTTAATATATATAGTATGTCCGGTAGATATGGACCACTTTTTCTCTGCCTCCAATAACTCGAATAATTATGCATTTAGAGCATGTTTTTCTGCACGAAATCAAAGAAAGGACTTTTTACAACCATAACTAAAGATTGGTAGTATCAAAAAAACATATATTTTCTATCCGAAATTTAAGCTTGAAAAAAATGGTTGACTGGTCCGTCTATCCCATAGTACTATGGACTAAATGGACCGCGCACTGTAGGAGTGATGGTTCTCATGCAGAACCTAAAGAATAAATAAATAAATTGAAAGTTTTGTCTTTAAAATGTTATATTAATAAAGTAGATATTATACAGCTACCAAGATTTTACTCGAATCTAATATTAATCTCATATAATTTAATATCCATTAAACTAAGACAGATATATAGAAAATCTAAAAATTAACTTTCTTTTTAACATGGGATCTAAGAAAGAAACATTTACAAATGGTAAGAATACATAAGGTTCATGTTTTAAGAAGAAAGATGAGTGTCAGTAATTACATTGTACCGTAGATTGCATCTTGTTTTGTATTTATTTGAAAAACCTCGAAACACAAATCACAAACATTCTCATATTTCCTATGTGGTCCCTCTCTCCCACAATGGCATTGGTCCATCTATCCCAAGATGGAGAGATTAGAATAGCAGTTTATATGTTGTAGTTTTTAATCACGGGAAAGTTCATTGTTTTCATCAACACATTCTTTTATGATTAAATGCTCCAATAAAAGACAAAACCGAAGAAATGTATCAAGAATGTTGAATATTGCTTTCAATGATATGTTGAAAAAAAAGTCTGACCTGCTTGAAATCAAAAATCTCGTTTACTGAAGAAATGTGGGGACCTCTATTTAAAAACACACTGTGTCTATCATGCATATTTTCGAAGTACACTCAGCCCTAGCCAGAGGGCATTACGCCTGGCAACATCGCACGCAAACAAATGAATGCTGAATTTCATTTTAACTCGTTCCTACTATTACTACTACTACTACTACTACTACTTTTACTATGGATCTATAATACAAGGGCAGACTTATTTTAATGAAAGAAGTTTAACGAAATTTTAAAAAAAATCACTTTTTGAATATTATTTTTAATCCTATTTTAATTGTTATAAAAGAGATTTTAAAAAAACTTTCCTTAGGCAGGGTTTGAACCCACGCCAAAAGCGATTTTCCTTACTATCATGTTGCGCAGCACTCGGCTACGAGGGCCGACAGCATTTGATGTTTATTTTCTGCTATATGTAAGTCATGACTCGTGATGTTACCAACAGGATAGCGGTATAGACGTCATTCATTTTTCCTACATTGTTACCAAGCATAACCCCGTTCACAATGTCTTATGGCTAGAGTCACTGGCGGATCCACGTGGGGGGCGGAGGGGGAAACCGCCCCCCCCAAAAGGTCTTCTAGTTCTAGCATGTATCGTTCGGAAATACAAATATTGTCTTTTCCCGGCTGATCCAATCTGTGTAACAAGACTAGTAGAGTCTAATCGAAATGTGTGGTACTTAATGGTACTTAATACAGACATATTTGAATTGTGAATACTTCTGTCCATAGTTCCTTGCGACAGTTACCATAAGTCGCAAACGAGAGAGAATGATTGATACGTTGAACGAACAGCTGTAGGAAAAAGGAAAGACGGCTCACTCTGTGAACTAAAAATTATATTTTTAAATTGTGTCCTAGAAAAAAATGTGGGGATGGAATTCAAAACTTGAAACTTCAATTACCTTTACCTTGAATAAAGAGAAATATAGAATATTCAGCGCTCCTTACTGTAAAGCTTTCTAAATCTGAGGTGAGAATTTTAGGTTGGTTGATTGATTGATATGTATTTACGTCGTTCGTCAAAAGTGATGCTTTACAGAACGAGAACCAGAGTTTAAAGTTGGATCTGAACCACTGTAGTGCGTTCGATGTTCACTCACCGGGTATCAAACCACAGAACCTCATGCATCAAAGATCAAAGGTACTCTCGCTAGATACTACATCAATAAAGAACTGTGACTTTTAATGGCATTTCATCTTTTATTGGGAAATGCTACAAGCTGTTGTGGTCCTGATCTTCGCACAGGCCAAACCACTTAAGCTAGAAACTTGAAATTCGGATAGTAGATAGGATTTGTGATCTAGGATATCACTAAGGAAGGAGTTTTGAGAAATTCAAAGAAAGGAAGGGGCAAAGGGGTGGAAATTATTTTAATAAGATGGTCATCTCTCCAAACCCCTTAAGGTTAGGGACTTGAAATTTGGATTTGGATTTCTCATTTAAAGTAATTTGACACGCGTTCCAACATTTTTTGAAACTAGAAAATGGGGAAAAGAGGCGGAAAGAAAAGGAGGCAAAGATTGCAATTATTATAATAAGATATCTAAGAATCTTTGAAGGTTAGAAACATGGAATTTGGTATATGGACTTCTCACTTAAACAATTCAATACAATTTCAGCGTTTTTGTATTCTTCTTCTTCTTCTTCTTCTTCTTCTTCTTCTTATTATTATTATTATTATTATTATTATTATTATTATTATTATTATTATTATTATTATTATTATTATTATTATTATTATTATTAAGATGCCTATATCTCTGGATCACTTAGGGCTAGATATATGAAAGTTGCTAGTTTGATTATTCATTTAAAATAATGAAACATGGATTTGAGCATTTTTTGCCACTTAACTTAGAAGGGCGAAAACAGAGGTGAGGGTTCACTAAAACCTTTGTGAGGTGTTTGATTTTCGTGACAGCGTTTTACCTCAATCCAGTTCTATATGAAAGACACAGAAGGGAGAACGCGAAATATTGTGTCACAGTACCACGTAGAAGCATTTGCTATATTGTGCGAAGCCTTATTCCGAACAAATTAGAGGTCTGGGAGCGAAATCCCACCTAAGCATGACTATAATTATACATGTTTCTAAATGCTGCTTTTAAGAAATTACCTAATAGAGCCAATTTCCAACCCCCTGTTCCTAATCTGGTCTAATGCGTTTTTTCTTTACATACTCAATTATACCACTGCAAAAGCGGAACATTCGGACAAAATACCTATACGGCGCTCATGGCCCCGGGTTCGATTCCCGGTAAGGGTACATTTTAACGAAAAGGTGGTTCGAATTCCACTATAATCAGTAAGTGCACGCCTTCTTTAGCCCTCATGTCATTACCGTGAAACGTTAAACTCAAGCAACAAATCAAAATACCCTATGTACAGAGGTCTATACTTTTGTAATAATGTCCTATATTTGTCTTCTTGCTCTCTCCTGTTTAAGTGGCAAATTCCTGGATGTACCAGAAATTGAATTCCTTACACATTCGTCTTTAAATACATCAATTGAGTACAGTTGGGAGCTTTTCTTGAGAAATGAACAATTCCATAGATGTCAAAGTTTAGCAGTCAGTGACTCCCCAACTCCTCGTGAATCCTGGGTTCTATACCAGTTTTCTTGACCTTTGATACTTCAGGAGGATTTTGGTACGATTTATATAGCCGCAGTCTTAACGCGCACTTAAGAAAATGCCAACAATGTTGACAAACTGAAATCTTGGTGAAAAACGAAACGTCACGGAAATTCAATAATACACTTGCCCTCAAGAAATGTTATTCGCATAGCGCCAGAGATCAAAGATAATGTCCCTCTCAAAGAGGCATTGAAAAAATGTCATGGATACGGATCGACGTCCGGAACATACCCTCGCATTCTATTGGATAATGAAATTGATAGATTTATGTCAAGCTTCATGTTTTCTTGTGATCACTTTAGTGAAACAAAGGGAAGCTATATTTATATACACAGAGGAGAAATGGGAGAGGCTTCGTAACAGATGACAGATGACAGATAGATGCCATCGTGAATATAGTACTTTCTTTTGTGTAAGTACTGTCCAATACAACGCATCTGATAAATCACGGTGACTAACTGTGAAGTGAATCATGATACCGCCACGCCTCCGAAACGGAAGTGCGTATTTAATTTAAATCTAGAGAAAGAGTATAATTTCAGTTTTTTAAAAGAAACTTGCAAATTCGGGTCATAAAATATAATCTGGGAATCAAGTTTACACCCCCCTCCAGCCCCGGATTCATATGTGTCCTATTTTTTTCAAATTGAAATTCTGGCCACTTTGAGGCTATGCTTATCTTCCAGGAAGCGAACCGCCCCCTCCAAATGATTCTTCTGGATCCGCTAGTGGCTAGAGTTTAGTGTATTTCAAAACTATGCGTCTAGCATACATCCACCATGACACTATACCAATATTCATGTTGCACTCTGGTGGATAGTTGACGAATTATGACAGTGGTTCGTCTCACCCGGAGGGTCCATCTCTACCGGAATTACGGAAGGAAGTTCTTGGAGGCACGCGCGCTTTTGCCTCCTTGTTGTTGACACCAATGAATTAAGCGTCCTAAGAATATATTCGATCGCCACTCTAATCTCTTTACTAAAACAGGAAGTGGTAGGGATTTACTACCATTTCCGGTTTCAATATTGAGAAAATATCACACATAAAAGCCAAACAACTTTATGTGGTGGAACTGCTACTTTTTAAATTCATGCACGATGCACCACCACTGCTCATGAAACAAGGTTAACATCAAAAAGTCTTCTTCACGGGGAATCGAACACACGACCACATATACTAGAGATGCAAGAGCTACCATTCGGCTACACACGTGAGCAAAATGAATATAGTCTATAGGTCTATGCTAGAGAAATAAAAATAAATTTCTGTACTAAAATAAAAATAAAAATCTTTAGACATCGTTCAAATAACTATTTTAAATCTAACAATGTAACTTATTGATCCTCTTTTGTAGAATATGGTCTTTCAATAGAACGGGGATCGCACGAGAATGTTCTAATTTTAAAATATTCAAGGTTTCTTACAGAATACATATATATACAAAAAAAAAGCATACTAGACAAAGAGCGTCTCTTTCAACAATCTCTAAAGGAAGTTATTTATAACTGAACGCTACAGGATATAAGAAGAGTATTATGAAACAAGAGGCTATTCATACAAAGTTTTCTACTATAAGGTACGAACGTAAGAACTCCGAAATAATTGGAAAGGAGTATAACTTTCATATATACCTTACTTATCCATTACAATAAGTATTAGAAGTACTTATTAATATAAATTGGGAGTATATTTAGATAAAGGGGGCCAAAAGTAGGTAAAAATTAGAAGCTTTACAGGAGAAATGAGTTGAACTAAGGGAAATGTAGTTGATTTGTGTCTAATTTAAGAATGTAATAGTAAGGTTGCCATATTTCAAAAATGAAAATTCGGAACGCTACTAAATTACGAGAATCTTTCAAATGCTTACAATGAAGAGAAGTGTTATATACTAATTTACTTTCTTCCGTTAGACAGAGTTGTTCAATTATTACGTGATCGCATTTTTAGTCATTTTAGTAGACCTTTTCCTCCGTAGTTAAGCAAACGTAAGCTCCTATTAAAAAAAATGTCTGCTCAGTTTTATTAATTAAAATAATATATTTTCCTTCTTGAATGATCAGCGGAAAATTACTAAAAATATTGGTCAGGGATTATTGATATTTCAGAAGCAAGATGTAGATTGAAACAGAGTATTAAAAATAACAATAAGATTGAGCAGTAAAACCTTTTGTCTCTGGCCCAATGAAACGAATGCTTCGTTCAATGTCAAAGTAGTTAAATCGTGAATTCAATTAAACCCATGTTCTATGTATTCAAGTTTTATTTTCAACTTTTGAATTGCCATACTCAAAAGCTGAAGAGAATAATTATATACCTTATCCTGTGAAAATAAGGCAGACTATAATATTCCCTTCCTTTCTTCTAGCTGAAGTAAGGAACATTTAAGCATCCCGAGAAATATTTTCGAGAAGCTGGGACGCAGATCTGGATTCCGTGACGGTCCCGGATTTTCCGAGACGAATGGCAACCCTACGGAATAGAAGTAATTTTGTAGAAATGAGAAATGCGAAATGCTATGAAATTAAAAAAAAAAAAATGAAATCTTTGAGTTTTACGCCCCACGGGTATGCCGGTTAGGCTAAAGGAGATGGTGATGATGAAAATGAATGAAATGGTGGAATGAAGAAAATGGGAGGACACGGGAAAGTGGGGTTTGAATCCGAAACCCCATGCACTAGAGGTGAGCGCTCTACCACTGAGCCATCTTAGTCCCCCAAATGCGAAATGCTGTAGAGACTATATGTACTTATGGGAAGCGCACATAAATGAATATGAATACAATGATGCAAGTATTGTTACCCTGAAATAACCTAATATTAACAAAAATTAGCGAAATTACATTTTTTTTTTCGCAAAAAATACGTTAGCTCCTTCAACTATACATAAACCCCCCCAAAAAAAAGAAAAAGAAAAAAGAAGTTAAGCAGCTACTCAGAATACATCTGGTTGTGATACTAGTTTTCCATGCCAATGACTCAAAGTTCGATTCTTAATAAGGCTTTATATCAATTATCTATCTATCTATCTATCTATCTATCTATCTATCTATATATATATATATATATATATATATATATATATATATATATATATATATATATATATATATATATATATATATATATATATCAGTAGCGTAGCAAGGATGTGTGTTTGGGGGGGGGGGGCAAGTGCTGTTATAGGTACATATAGAAAAATTACAAACAAAAAATATATAAACATAAAAATATATAAAAAATTACAAACATCAAAGTACCAAAGTACATTGTCGGACCGCTTTGGGGGGGGCCCTCTGGGCCCCCTTCCCTAAGCCACTGATATATATATATAATACAATGCACATAGAACTAATAAAATAAATGAGTTTGTGATTTTTAGCCATACGTAACAACTATACTTTGCTGGATTGGACCTACTATTAAAGGGGAGTGTATGAGTTGTGTTAAAAAATATTTGTTGGCAAAAATATATTTATTCAGATAACATATAGTGACTCTAATCTCGCTAAAAGTAGTCTTCTTGGGAGTGCATGCACTTATCCAGCGGTTCTGCCCTTGTTGGAAACAAATCTGGAAATCTTTTGAAATTGTGTTGTGCTGGGCTGTCGTACTCCGCATAATGTCTTTCCTGGAATCAAATAGGGCCCCTGCTACCATTGCTAATATTTTCAACTTTAGGAACAACCAAAAGTCACATAGTGCCATGTTGGGGGAGCAGGGAGTCTGACGAACCACGGGAATGCTATATATGGTCAAGAGATTTTGAATCTGTAAAACCACTCCTTGATCCGTGGTATGCTCATGACATCGTTCCGAACGCCAGTTGGATCTTGCGAACCGAATCCAATTCAGTACCGGTCAGCTCTTGGTAAAACTTGATGCACACGCTCTGCTCATGTCTTTTTTTTTTTTTTTTTTTTTTTTTTTTTTTTTTTTTTTTTTTTTACAAATTGCAAATCCGACCAGCGTTCACTACACGTCCGCACTCAAAGGCCGACTGCTCATGATTGCTGACCCTTTCTACGATAGGCCAAAACTTCACACTTACATATAAACACCTCATCAGGGGCGGATCCAGGGGGGGTGATCGGGGCGATCGCCCCCCCAGAAGAGGAAACTTTCTTGTTTTATATATATAAATAATATCCATCCCAGAGTTTGGAGCACTTAAAAGTAGCATTATGACAACCCACCGCCCCCCCAGAAGTCCGTCCTGGATCCGCCCCTGCACCTCATTACACATCTCCAGCAACAGACACATTTGTATCTTAGACAAAAAAAAAAATAAGGTATGATAACTTTTGGACATATCTCGTAAATCATTATTTGGTACGCCAAACAGAATTTGCATCTGTAAACACATGTACTGAATAAATGTGCTTTAGCCATGAGGGTATGTACTTTGATACCTGTTTAACTAAATAGATAAAAAAGATTTTCCAGCACATATGAAACTAATTATATGGCAAAGCATTTTATAACAACCCTATCACACTTAACAAACTTAGCAAAATTCTTTGCGAAATACATCGTATTAGTAATTTGTATATGAAATCCATTTAGAACAATACTGTTCATCAATTTTTTAAGTCTGTCTCTATGTATGTGTTTAAATTAGTGGTGGCCACAAAAACCGGTTTTTCGATTTTCGGTTTTTAGGAAAACCGAAACCGGTTTTTGAAAATTTTCAAACAACGGTTATCGGTTCGGTTTTTCACCGGATCCGGTTTCGATTTTCTTCAAAACCGGTTCCAGTTTTTCCAAAATTGGTTCTATTTCTGACCAGAGTAGTGTTTCGTTGTACTTTGGAAACCGATTCCGTTTCCACAGTATTTTCCAAAAGTTTTCTCCGAAACCTGTTTCGGTGAAAACCGAACCGGATTTGAAGAAAACCGAAACCGGTTTCGGTGAAAAACCGAACCGGTTTTTGGTGAATTGGAGAAAACCGAATAGTCGGTTTTTCGGATTTCGGTTTTTCTAGAAACCGGTTTCCGGTTTTTATAAAAATCGGTTTTGCCCATTGCTAGTTTAAATTCATTCACTGCCCGATAGGTTACACGAAATCTCCACGAGGAAAACTTGGTTGGATAGCCATTTCACAATATGATAATTTAACCATGATTAATTAGGATGACCTTATTTGATCCGTCTTCATATTACATTGTATGACCCGCTGAAAAGTTATGACGCACGCATTTCATAGGGCTAGTTTTGGGGTTCAAATACGGATGATTATATTTCTTTCATATTGACTGAGAATTGCCGTGTAATTTTATGTACAGTATGTTTTAAATATGTTTGGAAAAGGAATATGACATTGCTTATGAAAGGAAATATATTAAATCATATTTCCATTATTAAAGAAATATTGTTCAATTAGTTCTCGCAGAAGCAGAAAATTCGTATGTGAAGACGAAGAGGTTAACTGAAGACCATCGTAAATAGAATCTTCTCAGTTTGTGGCAAGTGACCTGCCAGCAACGCCATACTATCTATGATGATACGAGACAAAGGTTAGGATAAGACGAAGTTAGCTGAAGACCATGATGAATAACGTTAGAAGCTTCTCAGTTTGTGGCAAGTGACCTGCCAGCAACGCCATACTATCTATGATGATACGAGACAAAGGTTAGGATAAGACGAAGTTAGCTGAAGACCATGATGAATAACGTTAGAAGTTTCTCAGTTTGTGGTAAGTGACCTGCCAGCAACGCCATACTATCTATGATGATACGAGACAAAGGTTAGGATAAGACGAAGTTAGCTGAAGACCATGATGAATAACGTTAGAAGTTTCTCAGTTTGTGGTAAGTGACCTGCCAGCAACGCCATACTATCTATGATGATACGAGACAAAGGTTAGGATAAGACGAAGTTAGCTGAAGACCATGATGAATAACGTTAGAAGCTTCTCAGTTTGTGGCAAGTGACCTGCCAGCAACGCCATACTATCTATGATGATACGAGACAAAGGCTAGGATAAGACGAAGTTAGCTGAAGACCATGATGAATAACGTTAGAAGCTTCTCAGTTTGTGGCAAGTGACCTGCCAGCAACGCCATACTATCTATGATGATACGAGACAAAGGTTAGGATAAGACGAAGTTAGCTGAAGACCGTGATGAATAACGTTAGAAGTTTCTCAGTTTGTGGCAAGTGACCTGCCAGCAACGCCATACTATCTATGATGATACGAGACAAAGGTTAGGATAAGACGAAGTTAGCTGAAGACCATGATGAATAACGTTAGAAGCTTCTCAGTTTGTGGCAAGTGACCTGCCAGCAACGCCATACTATCTATGATGATACGAGACAAAGGTTAGGATAAGACGAAGTTAGCTGAAGACCATGATGAATAACGTTAGAAGCTTCTCAGTTTGTGGCAAGTGACCTGCCAGCAACGCCATACTATCTATGATGATACGAGACAAATGTTAGGATAAGACGAAGTTAGCTGAAGATCATGATGAATAACGTTAGAAGTTTCTCAGTTTGGGTCAAATGACCTGCCAGCAACGACAGAATATCTATAATGATACGTGACAAACGTTGGGATGTGTCTTATCGAAAAAGTATCATGAAAATAATATATCGTCTCTGAAAGTGTATCTGCTGGAAGATGTGTGTCTCGATCTGTATCTTATCACAGCATTTACGTATTTCATCACTCCCTAGGAACTTTACTCGATTTACCACTGTGCAACTTGGTTCACCAGTCAAATTCATAGTGTGTTCATTTAGGAACTGTATGTATATGTGCCTAGTTTCTTTATTCATCAAAGGAAATGAAATCAAGCTCCTCTTATGTTCATACATATCACATCTAAAGCTATTTTAATTTAGCAGCACATTCGAAAACACGCTAATACCTAGACGTATCAAGCTGAAATAAAAATTGGTGAAAAAGACATTTCTTGTTTTACGTCCCACGATTACGATCTTTAGGCTAAAGGAGACAAACTCAGGGGTATATAAGCAAAACCTGTTAAATCCATTTTTCAATTTTGTCAGGAGACGAAACAAAAGTGACTCTTTTATGTTCCAGAATTGTTTTTCTTTAGTGGTAGATTTCACTCATCTGCATTAAGCAGTGACCACTAAACAAACAAATTGTTCAACAATTCTGAAACATAAGGAAGTCACTTTTGTTTCGTCTCCTGACAAAATTGAAATGGATTTAGCAGGTTTTGTTCCTAATGTGGGTGGAAACGGGGAATCTCCAAGGAAACCCACGGAGACACTGAGACAACGTTGTCTACCACAAACTCACATAGCTTGGAATCGAAGACTACTAGGGACTGCTTGGATCAGAATTGAGCGCTCTACCACTGAGCCACCGTGAATAACACTGAAATTTAGATTTCTACTATTGCGTATAGGCAACCACACAACATAAATGTACTGTTGAGTTGCATAACCGAATAGGAAAATCACATTATAATAGTTCCTTATGCGTTTATTTAGGAACTCTTATGTGGGTATTTATCCCTTTTACGTTATTTTCCAAATTTTGTACTTTTTTTGAAAAAAAAAGTCTTTAAAGAAAAATATAAATTAATACCTTGTTTTAATCGTAATTAAAGATGCTTTCAAACGCATGTAACGTTTATCGGTATAACATTCCTGTCGGGAACAATAGAGGTACTTCAGAAGAATTTGCCCATTGAAATTTCCCATTACAAACCGAGATTTTATCCCTTAAAAAAATGCAACTTTCATGATAATACCCGCTTGCTCTTTAGAAGATACCCTATACTAGCAGTCATAAAGAAAACTACTGCTTTTCCTAGTATTTATTATCAATTAGCGAATATAATCCTTTAATTGAATACCTCTTCAGTTATACCGCATTTTTACACGGGCAACATTTTATATATACACACACCACATTTTGCTTATAATTGACCATATTTTCGTGTGGTATTTTTTATCGACCCATCTATTATACCTATCTTGTGTACTACATACATGCATGATTACACAATGATTTAGACGCTAAAGAAACCTATTCTCTGATACGATAACCCATATAAAACCTTCTTTCATCCGATATTTTAAGCTAGTGCTTCTACAAGGTTCCCTTCGACAGAACTCCTATATATACAGGGAGTCTCAAAAGTCCCCTGACATAGGATAACTCTGTTATTATCAGAGTTACAACAAAATGTAAGAGGGTAAACCGTCTCCAAATATGATGTTTTCTATCTAAATTGAAGTTTTTTTTTTTAATCTGACGAGCCGTTTGGACTGTACACTTTTTATGCGCTCAATGTTAAATGAAAATGTAACTTTACCATTTATTGGGACCCATAACATAATTGAGGGGCGCGGTGGCTCAGTGGTAGAGTGTTCACCTCCGGTGCTTGGAGTCCCTGGTTCGATCCCAGCTCGCGCCGTGTGGACTTTGTGGTGGGCAAACACCGTGCTCATGGGTTTTCTCGGAATTCTCCCGTTTCCTCCCACTTTCTTCATTCCACCATTTCATTCATTTCTCATAATCACCGTCTCCCTTAGCCTAACCGGCATAACCATGGGACGTAAAACTTAAAGATTTCGTTTCATTTCCATAACATAAATGAATGAAGTTACGTATCGATGGGCAGCTCCCATATTAAACACACCCCCATTGACCATACTTTTACAAAAATTTATCACCTCCCGGTAAATGGCAATGCTGCATTTTGAGACACCCTGTATACTGTATTTTTGTATAAAAAAACAGTATATAACAAGCTTTGTAATATGGGTTATATGTTACACTAAAATTTCTTACAAACTTATATTTAATCAATTTCCGAATGCGACTTACGTAACACTCAAGTTACGTAAAGGTTTACGGGATGCATTACTTATATAATCTGGGCGTTAATGTGTCTATTTTATCTTAACAGAGAGACACTTGATGAATGAATGTTATAGGATCTAGAATAAACCTGCTATTTTGATTCCTAAAACGCGTACAGCTGGCATCGGTAGTTCCACAGTAACTATCATAAATCTGACCTCACGCTCAGCTCATTTTTTGCATCTCAAATGCCATTAACTCATAAATATTCTTGAACAGCCGTAAACGATGACGTGCAAATACAATTTTATATAGCTACTTCTTATTCATACTCAAGTTCTTTAGAAAATCTGTAAAAAGAAGGGAAACATTATATTTACATTAATCTTTAGAATTATTCTTTGGTAAAGTCCATTATATTATTCCCTTTGTTGAAAACCATATAAATAGTTGGTTAAATAGTGAGGGTTTTTAAATTCCCTTTTTATATTAAGCTCATTATTATCCAGGCTGCAACAATTAAGTATCCCCTCAAAAAAAAAAAATCAATATATCGAATAACAATGAAAGGAGAGATAAGGAAGTGTTAGCTCTGCCATAACAATTGACGACCATTCTAGAATAATCATTAATCGTTCTATTGTTATTTTTGGCATCCTATTGTCGCGCGAGATGACAGGGCAATGTTGGTCAAATCCGTTTATGGTTGAATGAAAACATCTGCCCCTGCGGTTTTATACACACACACACGCATACACGCACACGCAGTCGGGTGTGTATGGAAGATATTGCTGAACAAGAAGTAGTGCAAACGGTTTGGCAAGGGCGGACTAAGGTTTTCATACCCAGGAAATGTATGGATCTATGTTGCAACCACAGAAGCGAAAACATTCATTTTGCTATCCTGTTCGTTCTATAACATAAAATTGAAATAGACTCAAATCAGCAATAAATTCTACAATGTTGCCAGCGTTTGACGGAAAATAATGTAGAAAGACGAAACATATACCTATTGAATGATCCAATCTAACTAAACATAATAATTTGGGTGAATGTAAATTCTTATGGAAAGTTTGCGAGAAAACCAAGATAAACTTTTTATTTGTGTGAACCCCCAAAAAATATGCTTTATAATAAGCACACCACCTATTAAGGTGTAACTGATACTGAGCTACGTATGTACTTATTAAGTTTTTCATATGATACTAGCAAGATACAGTACACAGTATGATTAATGACACACAGTACAAGTCTCGTTTAATCGAATCCCGATTAACCGATTTTCCGAGTTTAGTGAATCATGGTAAAAAGATTTCACTAGCAAAAATGAAAAGAAAATATTGTATTATTTTTTTTCACAAGCTGAAAAGCTTCAGTATTTTAGTACGGCTTTAGTTTTGCAATACTAAGTTCTAATCTCAAGTGTTGAAGGCATTACATGTCTTTTTACATTCAAAATATGCAATACTTTATATCAGAAAACCTTTACTCCGATTTAATTGAATTATCGTTCAACCGAAGCACCACCCGGCCCATTAAATTTGATTAAACGGGACTCTAGCGCAGTGGTTCTCAACCTATTTTGACTAACGACACACTTCATTGAACGTCTAGGGCACCGCGACACACTTGTTTGATTAGTAGTAGTAGTAGTCGTAGTAGTAGTAGTAGTAGTAGTAGTAGTAGTAATAGTAGTAGTAGTAATAGTAGTAGTAGTAATAGTAGTAATAGTAATAGTAGTAGTAGTAATAGTAGTAGTAGTAGTAGTCGTAGTAGTAGTAGTAGTAGTAGTAGTAATAGTAGTAGTAGTAATAGTAGTAGTAGTAATAGTAGTAGTAGTAGTAGTAGTAATAGTAGTAGTAGTAATAGTAGTAGTAGTAATAGTAGTAATAGTAATAGTAGTAGTAGTAATAGTAGTAGTAGTAATAGTAGTAGTAGTAGTAGTCGTAGTAGTAGTAGTAGTAGTAGTAATAGTAGTAGTAGTAATAGTAGTAGTAGTAATAGTAGTAATAGCAATAGTAGTAGTAGTAATAGTAGTAGTAGTAATAGTAGTAGTAGTAGTAGTCGTAGTAGTAGTAGTAGTAGTAGTAGTAGTAGTAGTAGTAATAGTAGTAATAGTAATAGTAGTAGTAGTAATAGTAGTAGTAGTAATAGTAGTAGTAGTAGTAGTCGTAGTAGTAGTAGTAGTAGTAGTAGTAATAGTAGTAGTAATAGTAGTAGTAGTAATAGTAGTAGTAGTAGTAGTAGTAGTAGTAGTAGTAATAGTAGTAGTAGTAATAGTAGTAGTAGTAATAGTAGTAATAGTAATAGTAGTAGTAGTAATAGTAGTAGTAGTAATAGTAGTAGTAGTAGTCGTAGTAGTAGTAGTAGTAGTAGTAGTAATAGTAGTAGTAGTAATAGTAGTAATAGTAATAGTAGTAGTAGTAATAGTAGTAGTAGTAATAGTAGTAGTAGTAGTAGTAGTAGTAGTAGTAGTAGTAGTAGTAGTAGTAGTAGTAGTAGTAGTAGTAGTAGTAGTAGTAGTAGTAAACGCGCGCGTCAAGCACAGGGCACTATTGTTGTCTGAATGATTGAATATGATACAAACTTAAAAATATTTATGCCTAGCAAAGTAGTTTTAATAACACGTTAGTAATATCTTTAATTAAGAATTTCTCGATAATTACTCGAATTCTAGACGTCCTCGAATTAAAGGCGAACCCCGATTTCGCTGGGTTAAATTAAGGAAAAATAGTGGTATGTTCCGTTTTTGCTATTACTAAAGCACTCTTTGATATTGGTCATTTTCGGTGATTTTTATATATCCCTCTCCCCTCTTCATGTTGCGGGGCACGACATGATAAAAAATTATCCTAGGCTCGAATGTCAAGTATGTTGAAAATTTGATCGAGATCGGTCAGGTGGTTCAAGAGTTAAATTTTATTTGTTTCTATATCTCTCTCCCCTCCCCTAATCCTAACCTAAGTTCTACCGTCAAACGGATATGATTAAAAACCTCAGGTCCGAACCTCATCTATTTTGATAATTTGATTAAGATCGGTTCGGTGGGTTAAGCGTGATGAAATCACAAAGACAGTCACTTTTATTTATATATTTTTAAATAAATGTCCCCCTTCTCCTCCCCTACATTGTGCCGTCAAAGTAAAATGAGAACATCTCAGGTCCGAACCTTATCTATGTTGAAAATTTGATCGAGATCGGTCGGGTGGTTCAAGAGCTATTAAATTTTATTCATTTTCATATATTTACCCTCCTCTCCTTTCCTCCTCTCCCCCAAGTTCTACCATCAAAATGAAATAATAAATATCTTCCCAGGTTCGAACTTCATCTATTTCGAAAATTTGATTGAGATCTATCGGGTGGTTTAAGAGTTATTAACTCACGAACATGGTCACTTGTATTTTTATATTTATTGATCTTTGTATATCTCCCCCTCTTCCCCAACCCGTACGTTGTTCCGTCAAAGTGAAATGGTAAAATTCATCACAGGCATGAACGTCATCTATGTTGAAAATTTGATCGAGAATGGTCGCTTGGTTCAAGAGTTAAGTTTTAATTATTTTTTATAATTCCCCATCCTCCCATCCACGTCAAAGTTCTACCGTCAAAGTAAATAGCTAAAAACACTCCCACGCCAGAATTGTATTTACGTCAAAAATTTGATCGAGATTGGTCGGGTGGTTCAAGAGATTAAGAGTCACAAACATAGTCACTTTCAATTTGGATCTGAAGTTTTTGTTCACAGACACCGCTATTAATAAATAGATTATTATTATTATTATTATTATTATTATTATTATTATTATTATTATTATTATTATTATTATTATTATTATTATTATTATTATTATTATTATTGTTATTATTATTATTATTATTATTATTATTATAGTGTAACCCTATAAGTTTTTATAATGTAATGGCGGGTATGTATTACTGAGCATTATTGCTACCGTTGGAGATGTTGACTGGTACAGTCTGTCTCAAAGTTGATTTTAACTCATGATTATTAAGTTTTTCATGATTTTTAAATTCTAAAATTTCGCGATACACCCTAGGGGACTGCGTGACACACCAATGTGTTGCGACACAATAGTCGAGAACCGCTGTTCTGACGTATAATCTAAAACTAAGATTAACTTTTAACTTTAATTTTTGTTTAACTATAATACTGTCCAAAGATATTAACCAATAGATTACCATCAGCTATATAAAATTACATGGTTGACAGTAAATTCTTATATGCGTAATTTTTGAGAAAATCGAGAAAATGCATATTTGTGGAGTTAAAAAATTTATATATCCAATGCCAATGATAGATGGTAATTTATGTTCTACTGTAACATTCTGTTTAATTATTTATCTACTGTATATGTAAAGAAAACACTCTTTAATAGTAGGCTGCATCTATTATTGTTTGCCCTTTAACGATGACATACACAGTCCTAAAAGTTATACACATATTAGTTGTAAGAATATAAATTCTATAGGAAAGAAATAAAGAAAAAAGAATTTTATATAATAGTAAAAGTATAGCTATCCATAATGGTGGAGTTAGAACAACTTGTAGATAAAAACCAGTTGAGAATGCTCCAAGAGCATTGCAAGAACGAACTTAAAAAGAATTATTGTTTTCTTATTAACTTCTATATGCTTTATACCAATTATTCTATGTACTTTATTATTGGGTACACTCATTAAACAATTCTTGTAATATATCTACCCATATGACTTCAGTACTAAATTTTTTCCACATGTTTTCTTTACGAGTTCTGTTAAAAAGTTCTACGATACGTTGATGTACTAATACATATGCTCAAAATGGAGAGTTCAAAATTGAAAAATTCGCACATAACACACACACACACACACACACACACACACACACACACACATATATATATATATATATATATATATATATATATATATATATATATATATATATATATATATATATAGATATATAGATAGATAGATAGATAGATAGATAGATAGATATAGATAGATAGATAGATATAGATAGATAGATAGATAGATAGATAGATAGATAGATAGATAGATAGATAGATAGATAGATAGATAGATAGATAGATAGATAGATATACAGGGTGGTAGGTAACTCCACAGAAAAACTTTGGAAGGAGATTCCTTATATGAAATGAAAGAAAAAAGTTCTAATAAACATGGGTTGAAAAACGTCTCCTTTCAGAGTTATGATCCATTGAAAATTCGTAAAATCACTTTTCAAAACTCCCTAACTTAGAAACTATAGGACCTATCCCAAACCGTTTAAGGAATTACGCAGAAACTAGTGTGTGCTCTATCTAAAGATCCATGTTTTACCATCCTTCGTTATTGGTGAAAGTAACTGTAAAAAAGGAAGTTGAAGTATAGGGATACTCCCGTAAGAACTAGCGGTGCGTTCGTTTCGCTGGTACCGGTTAATTCTAAAACATGGATATTTAGATAGAGCGTATACCAGTTTCTGTGTAATTCCTTAAACCGCTTGGGATAGGCCCTATAGTTCCTAAGCCAGGGTGTTTTGAAACGTGATATTTCGAATTTTTGGTAGTTCATAACTCTGAAAGGAGACGTTTCTCGACGCATGTTTATTAGAGCTTTAGTTACCTACCACCCTGTATTATATATATATATATATATATATATATATATATATATATATAGAGAGAGAGAGAGAGAGAGAGAGAGAGAGAGAGTTCAGTAACGAAGTTCATTGGAAATTAGTCTCAAATCAGTAAATAAGTTGTTAGATTTACATTAATTCATTATTGCAGTAAGCCATTATCTTTGTTTTCAATCTTCTGTCAGAAATTTACGTTAAAATAGTTCTACTTCCTTCTGGCAACCCTTTCAAATACATAAGCTCCAAAAGAACCTACTGACTGACTGTATTTTTATATATTCTATATTGCATTCTGGTGATTTTTTTCTTTTGCTGGTTACTTTTTGCATTAAATGCCTAGACTTTGGTTTGTAGTAACAGCGCTTAATACATATTAACTAGGTAATACCATCGATCAATAATAATGTGGAGAAACATAAGTACTGTATACTTAAAGCATCAAAAAGATACATTTTTAAATTCACACTTATTGTTCGGACACATCTGAAGAAAGTTGCAAATATTCTTTTATATTCACACCAAGTAGAAGTGAGTGTGAATCTCATCAACTTCCCAGAGGGATTGGAGCGTCCATCTGGAACTCCGTTAATTAATCAAGTGCACCAGCAGCGTCTCCCAAGGGTATAATAAACCATGAATGGAATTGTATCCTGGTGTGAGAATGCATTTTTACTAATTCATCACTTTACATGATAGCGTCTGCCTCGTTTAACGTTACTTCAGAAGAGGGTAGGCTACCAAATGATGTTTTATTGTTGATTCAGTGTCTGTGTGGGGGTGGGGTGGGGTGGATGGGCTTGCCAACTCTTCCGGAATTGAATTTAGTTTCGCAGTCCCCCACAACAGTAGAACTTAGCATTATTATAATTTATATAATGTAATTTGCTCTCGCTTCTTTTTCAAATGCAATTTACGAGTACCTTGGGAATGTTAAAGACGGAACTTAAAGGTGTTGAATACCTACACCAAATTAATTTATATAGATAAGTATTCTTCTCATCTGTTCGAAAAAAGTCGGAATTTTAATAGATTGACATTAATTATTTCTTCTTCAAATTTACTTTAAAATTCCTTGTTTTGTGAAAATTAAATTCTATGATATATCGAGTGTTTCAGATAAAACGTTTCACTGTTTATAAACATGTAACAATATCAAGTGTACACAAAGCGAAAGAGTTTAGTTTATATTGCGTAATATTTTCTCAATTAATATTCAAACCAGAAATGGCGGTAGTAGATTTGTACCACTTCCGATTCCGGTAGATGGGATTGATTAAAGTGACGATCAAATATATTCTTGGGACACAATTGATTGCAGAAAACATCTTCTTGCTATCTAGTACCGTTTTTACTCTAAAGCGATCAACGTTAAATTCTGAAATGGTTGATTTCTATCACTACCAGTTTGAATAGAGGGTAAAGAGAGAAGTTGGACCCCATTCTCAGAACTCAAATTGATTTACAAAAACAGCCTCTCGCTATCTATTGAAACCTGAAGTTATAGTATATTTCTATCACTTCCGCTTTTAGTACAGTCTTTAGGTTGGAAATAAATGTAGACTTGGAATGCTTCATCGACTGTGAAAAAAAAAAATGCTTTTCGCTGTCTGTTACCCGATTTTGCTCTATAGTGGTCAATGTTAAAACCGAAATGATTGATTTTTAACACTTTCGATTTGAATAACACCTCCATCAACGAATTTTTGATCTTCTACATTCCGGTCAAAATTAAGGATGATTCATCAAGTAGTTTTTGAATTTTTATTTTGTCTCCCGGATATACACACACAGGCAAACAGGTTAAATATATAAACATTTTAGTAAACTAAATGACTTAATGGGGCCGCGGTGGCTCAGTGGTAGAGTGTTCACCTCTGGTGCTTGGGGGCCCGGGTTCGATCCCAGCCCCCGCCAAGTGAACTTTGTGGTGGACAAACACCGTGTGCGTGGGTTTTCTCGGGATTCTCCCGTTTCCTCCCACTTTCTTCATTCCACCATTTCATTCATTACTCATCATCACCATCTCCTTTAGCCTAACCGGCATAACCGTAGGACGTAAAACTCAAAGATTTCATTTTTCATTTCATTTTTAAATGACTTAATAAAATGGCTGGATATTGTAATGTGCCATGTGCTTGTGTTTGCAAACACTCAACATGTGATTGGTTTACAAAACATTCTACACCTGCTCTTATTTACAAACAATAGCCACGTGCGCTTAGCGATGGAGTACTACGCCTTACATTGGAGTATTACAAGTTGGAGGCGACGGAGACATCAGCAACACCTACAATCACATGACGACGAGGGAACAGCAATGCCACCGCCTCCTAGAGCGCCTATATAACGGAGAGAATTCCATGGACAGCCATCAGTCTTGGCTTGTTAATCTCTCCTTTAGCTTGCCCGGAAGGGTGACCCAAAGCCTCCAGTTTGCTTCGGAAGTCTAGGCTTTTTGGAGCTCCGTCCGGACTCTCAATCTCAGTCTCTCAGCTTTCCCGGGGCTCTCTGACACTTAACCACCTCTCTGCTTGCTTCGGAGCATTGGGGATTCCGAATCCACTCCACCTAGCTTGCTGTGGAGCTCTTTGGAGATCCTGCCCAAGCTGCTCAGGCCTTGGGTCACTCTTCTCTACCTTGTATTAGAGAAATTACATTATTGTACTATTCTTGTGGAATACTATTTATAGTGAATGTTTATAATAAAACCAATAGTAGAAAAATATTCCAAACATATAATTTTACTCTACCAAGCTCTACCTACCCCTTCACAGGGATAATTTTACATGATGCAGGTGCCGGTTATCTCCTAGAACTCGAGAGGCAAGCAGAATGCTCCATTCGATGCGCTTTTAGACATTTTCATGATATGACTCTGATTTGATTTTTTTGTATCGTCTTTTTATACTCAGCATTTTATGATTTATAAAGTATTCGAAATTTGTCTTGCTACAAGAACTCAGTTGAATGATGGTTATTTCGAAAGCTGTGCCTCTCGCACGAAAAACTTTGTTTCCTACAAAAGTTGCTTGATTTCAGTTTTCATAGTACTGTGTCCATTATTATTTGTCTTCTTTCAACAGTGACACACACCCTGAACAATGACTCACATATCGCGTGTAAAGAATTGCTTTAAAAATGAAAAAAGCATTTGATTTTTAAATGCAGTATATATTTATAATAATGACGGTCTAAAACCAATGAAGGGCAAACGAGACGATTGATTTGTAAATGCAGTATGTATTTATAATAATGACGGTCTAAAATCAATAAAATACAAATGAGACGGTTGATTTGTAAATGCAGTGTGTATTTATAATAATAACGGTCTAAAATCAATAAAATACAAATGAGACGGTTGATTTGTAAATGCAGTGTGTATTTATAATAATAACGGTCTAAAATCAATAAAGTACAAATGAGACGGTTGATTTGTAAATGCAGTGTGTACTTATAATAGACGGTTTAAAATCGACGAAGGACAAATGAGACGGTTGATTTGTAAATGCTGTGTATTTATAATAATAACGGTCTAAAATCAATAAAATACAAATGAGACGGTTGATTTGTAAATGCTGTGTATTTATAATAATAACGGTCTAAAATCAATAAAGGACAAATGAGACGGTTGATTTGTAAATGCAGTATGTACTTATAATGGACGGTTTAAAATCGACGAAGGACAAATGAGACGGTTGATTTGTAAATGCTGTGTATTTATAATAATAACGGTCTAAAATCAATAAAATACAAATGAGACGGTTGATTTGTAAATGCTGTGTATTTATAATAATAACGGTCTAAAATCAATAAAATACAAATGAGACGGTTGATTTGTAAATGCTGTGTATTTATAATAATAACGGTCTAAAATCAATAAAGGACAAATGAGACGGTTGATTTGTAAATGAAGTATGTACTTATAATGGACGGTTTAAAATCGACGAAGGACAAATGAGACGGTTGATTTGTAAATGCTGTGTATTTATAATAATAACGGTCTAAAATCAATAAAATACAAATGAGACGGTTGATTTGTAAATGCTGTGTATTTATAATAATAACGGTCTAAAATCAATAAAGGACAAATGAGACGGTTGATTTGTAAATGCAGTAAGTACTTATAATAGACGGTTTAAAATCGACGAAGGACAAATGAGACGGTTGATTTGTAAATGCTGTGTATTTATAATAATAACGGTCTAAAATCAATAAAATACAAATGAGACAGTTGATTTGTAAATGCTGTGTATTTATAATAATAACGGTCTAAAATCAATAAAATACAAATGAGACGGTTGATTTGTAAATGCAGTGTGTATTTATAATAATGACGGTCTAAAATCAATAAAATACAAATGAGACGGTTGATTTGTAAATGCAGTGTGTACTTATAATAATGACGGTCTAAAATCAATAAAATACAAATGAGACGGTTGATTTGTAAATGCAGTGTGTACTTATAATAATGACGGTCTAAAATCAATAAAATACAAATGAGACGGTTGATTTGTAAATGCAGTGTGTATTTATAATAATGACGGTGTAAAATCAATGAAGGACAAATGAGACAGTTGATTTGTAAATGCAGTGTGTACTTATAATATAGACAGTCTACAATCAATAAGGACAAATGAGATGGTTGATTCGCTATGTTGTAAATGCACACAGTGTGTACCTGTAACAACAATAATGGTCTAAAATCAATGAAGGGCAAATGAGACGGTTGATTTGTAAATGTATAGTGTATTTATAGGTCTCAAATCAATAGGGACAAATGGGGCGGTTGATTAGCTATGTTGTAAATGCAGTGTGCACTTGTAATAAAGATTTATTAATAAATATATAAAAAGTTAAATGAATAGCTACCTTTCTTTTTAAAATAGAAAAACTTACTTGTATATTCCACAATCGGTGAGCCTAGGGGGAAGTGATTACGTTCCATTCCTTAATCCTTTCACCCTCGTATGTACAGGTTACATTTATGAATACACAGACAACAACAACTGAATTTTATTATTATTACTCTCTTTTGTTGTGTATTCAGCGAAAGCGACACAAAAAGCGTATTGTTAAAACGGAAGAGAGAACATGTGGGAAAGGGTCATAACAGAGGTTTCTAGCATGATAACCTTTTGTGTTCATTGTGTGTAGCGTTTCTGATTATTGTTTGATAAATATGTACAGAAACCTATTAGAATCGCTAATACACGACAATCACGCAATAATAATATAATAGTATAGTAATAAACCGCAAGTCACACTTCAAAATTTCAAATTAAAACATGTAGAAGTCAATGACGGTTAAAGGAATTTGCAAGGAATTTAAATACAACTTAGGATATGGCGAAAAGTGTTATAATCGAATTATGTAAAATGCTATCTGCCTTATAAGAAAACACGAACTGGAAGTTTGGGCTATGTTTGATATAGGGCAACCGAA